>NC_080550.1:14542518-14912518 GCF_028640845.1 Ahaetulla prasina
ATTGTTTCTGAAGAGAGGCTACACTCAGCTTGAAGAAGACAATGTTTGCATCCAGATCTTAAATATTAATCTACAAATAACGATACTACTACTTATAATTTGAGTACTGTTTCTCATACTTGAATTTTTTTACCCATATCTAAGCAGGCCATAATATTGGGAATGGTAAATCAATCTATTTTTGGTTTATATCAATTTCATTTTCCTGTTCTGACACATTTATGCATTAAAACAGTGTTTCTCAACCTTGGCAACTTTAATATGTGTGGATGTACATTATATGTGACATCAAATAGATGTCAACTCTTAGTGACCAAATAAATAGATTTACTTCATGACAATCTATTTCTAACCTGGCTTTTCAGGTCTTCCAACCGAATCTATCCATCTTGATGCTTTCCTTCCTTCCTTCCTTCCTTCCTTCCTTCCTTCCTTCCTTCCTTCCTTCCTTCCTTCCTTCCTTCCTTCCTTCCCTCCTTCCTTCCTTCCTTTCTCTCCCTAGCCTATTCTAACATCTGATTTCCTTCCTTCCTTCCTTCCTTCCTTCCTTCCTTCCTTCCTTCCTTCCTTCCTTCCTCAGCATTTGAGCCTTTTCCAGAGAGCAGGGTCTTTACATAATATATTCAAAATATAATTGAAAAATCATACATGAATAAATATTTAGAAATACATTTAAGTGCATTTGTGAACATTTAAAAATCTTAGTTGATGTATATTTGCATGGATTTAACTTAAACTATTTTTAAAGTGCAATGTGCTACATTTCTGATTGAATTGGGAATTTAAATGTAAAATCTGAAAGACAGTTGTGTTCTATCTGCACATTAATTTAGGAGATGTGGAAAAAGCCATTTTAAGTTATTAAGATCTAATTTTTGAGCATTCTTCCACTTCTTAAGTGCTTAGTGGCTTTATGGTTTGTGATTCTTTGGAAAAACATCCATTCATACAGTTTGACAAATCCATTGAAAGAGCTGCTTTTGCAAATATGGAAGTGTATCTGAAACAGGGCATCTGTCAGGCATGGTAAAAAGAGTTAAAAAAAAAAGATAGAAGCTCTGCCTGATTTTGTGTGTATCACACCTCTGTAATACATTACTTTGTAATACAATACATTACTCTATAAAAATATGGCAAAGTTTCAATCATTTTGCCCCAGCCACAATCTTGACTCATTAACCACACCCCTGTGAATGCCCCTGAAAAGCGTCATGTCATTTCTCAGAGTTGTACAGCTGCCAGGAATCTCCACATTTCAGAATATGCTTTGAAATTTTTTGACTTTTGTTGCACACAAGTATGGAAATAGCCAGAGGCAGTATCTAAAGCAGAGTGACTTCCTACATGCTCATCTGTGTTCCCCAGTACCCATCTTCCGCTCACTTGCAAATACTTCTTCCAACTTGTATGTTGTGGTCCGCCGGTGGCCTGTGGAGTTGGCAGCAGAGTTGGACAATGAGGAGGTTGGGGAGGAACATGGGCCAGTCCTGGAGTCTGGGGAAGGCTCAGACGAGGGCTCTGCATCAGAGGCAGAGAAAGGGCCATCTGGGAGGTACGTGCTGCTTCCAGAGCCTCCAGAGTCAGATCTCAGCAAGGCAGAGGAACAGGGGGAGCCTGTTCCCAGTGCGTGCATGTGCAGAGCTGTCAGGAGGCAAGAACAGTTAAAACAAAAGGGACGACTTGGAAGTAGGGCTTGGAGATGATTGGCCCACCCATAAGACTTAAAAGAGGAGCAAAGGCATGTGTGCCTTTGCAGGAAGCAATGTTGTTAATTCTGTTCAGTTTAAAGTCTGAAGCTCTGTTTGATTCTGGACTCTGTGTGGCTTTGCCAATTAGGTCTTTGGCAGCATGTCAAGGGAGATAAGATGGGCGATTATCAGCCTTATCCCGAAGGACTCTTTACAACTATTTGGGACTCATCTGTGAATGAACAGAATTCACAGCTGTTGCAATAAAAGAGGTTTTTGGGACTACTCCAGGGGTGAAATCCAGCAGGTTCTGACAGGTTCTGGAGAACCAGTAGAGGAAATTTTGAGTAGTTCGGAGAACCGGTAAACACCACCTCTGGCTGGCCCCAGAGTGGGGTGGGAACGGACATTTTTGCAATATCCTTCCCCCAGGAGTGGGGAGGGAATGGGGATTTTTCAGTATCCTTCCCCTGGAATTGGGTGGGAATGAAGATTTTGCAGAATCGTTCCCCTGCCACACCCACCAAGCCACGCCCACAGGACCGGTAGGGAACATTTTTGAATTTCACCCCTGGACTACTCGTGTGTTTTACTGACTCAGGAAGTCTAGGTCAAAACACTGTAGTTGGAATTGGAAGCAATGACTATCAGATAGAATTTAATCTCTAAGAATATTTTGGATGACATGACTACCTGGTTTTTTGGAATGGAGAACCTGTGGTGGCAATGCACCACAAGGGTTGTACATGTCTCAGAAGAATCATAGTCAAGGAGAAGACCCTGACTGTGACCAATGGTCCTATATGCACAAGAATCATTTTGTCCATAATCCATGTGCTAGACCCTCAAGTCCTTGTTTGTTTCCAAAGTGGGGGCTGCAACAGCTGTCCCTAAATGCAGACTCCTTGGTTTTGTTTCCATTTTATCTACAGTGTATATGGCTTGCACATATACATTTTCATTTTTACTTCTGTCTTAAATATTTAAGTATTCTGCCTTTAAGGATTTAGAGCCAAGTGAAAGGGAACTATTTTGCACCTTTTGTTCTCTGCTGATATGCTTATTGTAGGCCTAGCATTCTCATTATTTATTTATCATTTAGTTTATTATTTATTATTCATTTATTAAATTTCTGTGCCCCCTCCCACAAGTCACTTTGTAGGGAAGATGAGCGGCAGAGAAATTTAATAAATAATTAAATTATATTCAGTGCACTCTGTCAAAGACCTTGCGGTACTCATCTCAAATAATCTTAGCGCCAGAGCTCACTGTAACAGCATTGCTAAAAAAGCATTAAGAGTTGTTAACCTAATCTTGCGTAGTTTCTTCTCCGGTAATATTGAACTGCAAACTAGGGCATACAAAACATTTGCCAGACCAATTCTTGAATACAGCTCATCTGTCTGGAACTCGCACTGCATATCGGACATTAGTACAATCGAACAAGTCCAGAGATATTTCACAAGAAGAGTCCTCCACTCCTCTGTTTGCAACAAAATACCTTATGCCATCAGACTCAAAATTTTGGGCTTAGACAACTCAGAACTTCATCGTCTTCGGTCTGACCTAAGCACAGTACATAAAATCATCTGCTACAATGTCCTACCAGCCAATGAATACTTCAGCTTCAACCAAAACAATGCAAGAGCACACAATAGATACAAACTCATGGTAAACTGATCCAAACTAGACTGCAGAAAATACGACTTCAGTAATAGAGTTGTCAACGCCTGGAATGCACTACCTGACTCTGTGGTTTCTTCCCCAAATCCCCAAAACTTTAACCTTAGACTGTCTACTGTAGACCTCACCCCATTCCTAAGAGGTCTGTAAGGGGTGTGCATAAGCGCACCAGCGTGCCTGCCGTCCCTGTCCTAAAGTTTTCTTTTATTCATACCCTTTGTATGTGTTTATAATTATGTTTACACTTGTATCTGTTATAAAATACATGCTTGATGAAAAATAAAAATAATTTTTTTTAAAAAAATAGTTCAGCATGGCTTTATTGATATCATCTGGACTTCCTTTAAAAAAAAATAATCTGGTTTATCTCAGAGTTCTAACAATAAAGCTGGTAAATTATAAACTAGATTTCTGTAAATATTGACTTATTGGTCATTTTCACTTTCTATTGCACTTCGAAGGAAAAGAAAATGTTTGTAGATTTAGTTTGGAGACATGGTTTCCCCAGTGACGCCCCGTTTTTTCATATTAGATCTGTTTTATTGCAAGTAATAGACGGAGATGAGTCAATTTCCAGTTCTGATCACAGCCTCTGCCTCTGTTTCATATATAAAAATAAGGTGCTTATGAGCCGAAACAGCACAAGAAGATAAAAAAAGAAAGTCAAAAACAACAACAAACATCAGATTTTGAGTGGGGGCAGGACAAGCTCCATGGCAGTTTAACCGCATCATTTTTATAAGTATATGTAAATTGCTTCTGGGCTACTAACTCGTATTAAATGTTTCAGTTCAATGAATTCTAAAGGGGATGAGGCAGTAAATAATGAAAAACAGGAATAAGAAAAGAAAAGGGATGTCAATCTTCTTTGCAACAAGAATGTTGTCAGCAGTCTGCTTACCAGGTTGTGTCTGTAACTGGGCTTTGAAAAGGTCAAATGCCTGGTTCTATTTGAAGGAGCAAAAAAAATCTTTGAATCGTCATGTGGCCCAGGTAAGACTGAGTGGCTTTTATTTCGTGTTTTTATTTCTTCTGCTGGTAAGCATCAGTATTTATTTATTTTATTTATTTAATTCGATTTTTATACCGCCCTTCTCCCAAAGGACTCAGGGCGGTGTACAGCCAAAAGTAAAAAACAGACAATACAATATACAATTTAAAATACAAATTAAAAAACTTATTTTATAATTGGCCTAAAAAAAACTTTAAAATATATAAAACTAAAACCCCATTAAAATTAATAATAGAAAATTTAAAATCGATAAAATTTAAGCCAGCCCCGCGCGAATGAAAAGATGTGTCTTCAGTTCGCGGCGGAAGGTCCGAAGGTCAGGTATTTGGCGTAAACCCGGGGGAAGCTCGTTCCAGAGTGTGGGAGCCCCCACACTTCCCCTGGGGGCCGCCAGCCGACATTGCTTGGCGGACGGCACCCTGAGAAGTCCCTCTCTGTGAGAGCGTACGGGTCGGTGGGAGGCATGCGGTAACAGCAGGCGGTCCCGTAAGTACCCAGGCCCTAAGCCATGGAGCGATTTAAAGGTCGTAACCAAAACCTTAAAGTGCACCCGAAAGGCCACAGGTAGCCAGTAGAGAGAGAAAATGAAGCGTTAAAGGTGGCAACTCCGCCGCCTTCGACAGGACCTATGTTTAATGCATAGAATCATCTAATGCAATGTCCTTCCTGTCGAAGACTACTTCAGCTTCAATCGCAACAATACACGAGCACACAATAGATTTAAGCTTAATGTTAACCGCTTCAATCTTGATTGCAGAAAATAGGACTTCTGTAACAGAGTTGTTAATGCTTGAAACACACTACCTGACTCTGTGGTCTCTTCTCAAAATCCCCAAAGCTTTAACCAAAAACTGTCTACTATTGACCTCACCCACCAAATGGTCAATTTCAACCAATTCCATTTGCCAAATTATTGTTTATGAATTAATCTGAAAACATTTCAATGAACATTCCTACTCGTTTGGGGGCATATTGCTAACATGCCTGTTTCTTGCGCCCGTTTTTCCTGTTATGCAGTTTTTCCAATATGCATATTTGTGCATATGTTTCCCCTTCTGTGCATGTGAAGTGTGGGAAGGGGGATAATTATGTATGCATTTTTGTATCTCTCTTTTTAAAAAAAAATTACAGCGTGTCACAATGGTGCAAATTTTGCTATGCCCATATATTTTGGGTGATCCCAAGAGCAGATATTGCTGGGTGTGTGTGTGTGTGTGTGTGTGTGTGTGTGTGTGTGTGTGTGTGTGCAGAGATAAGTGTGTCATCAGCTTAGAATCTTTACATTGCCACAAACAATCCAAATTCATTCCCCTTTGAATTCCACTGACCCATATCTAATGCCAGTTTAGTGCTGACCATTAGTTAACTACATTTGTGATTGTAGGCTTGAATTCTATGCTGCAACTTAACATATGATCCTGATATTTTGTGCCTGACTGGTCCTGGGTATTCAGTTGATACAAAATTAACATATTCAGTTCAAATTTCACTTCCTTTCTTGGACCTGATTTGTGTGCCACAATTGTTCTTTGACAAAAGCTCTTTGTGCCAATCAATTCTTTACATTGTAAGGTTGTCCCATAAAATTTAGGGCTGAATTTGAAATCTGTTTGTCAAATGTTATATCTAGTTTATATACCGTACATACATTCCTCATTTGCTAATTGTAACATCAGATCCCAAAGATTATAATTCAACCAATTAACGTATTCAGCTGATAATCATCCCATGAAAATAAATCAAATGATAAGCAGAGTTACTTTATCATTAATGCAAATTGCTGCTTGAAGGAATTGAAAGCTGGATGTGGTATAGCCCTCCTGGAATACTACCAATTCAATTTGCAAGCGGAGAATATCATGGTTAATCCATTGGGATAAACGACAGCTTCATTGGAAATTTAAATTGTTAGCATGTCTTTCCCAATACCAGGGCTCTACACAAATCAGGGGTAGCCACTGGCTGCTTCATCTTGAAAATGGGTAGAGTATAAATTATTGACTTGATAAAATTATTCTAGTTTTAGGGTTAGGAGCAGAGGTAGGTAACAGAATAACAGAGTTGGAAGGGGTCTTGGAGGTCTTCTAGTCCAACCTCCTGTTGAATCAGGAGACCAACCCTGCCTACAGTAAACTTAGATCACGTCCTGATCTATCCTTTCTACAACGGATACGTTCTTGTGAACTTTGCACAGAACTTAAAAGAAGACAAGACAATGGTGAATCCAACCTATACATCGACTACCGTGCTGATTGCATAAAAAATAAAACCTACAATCAAAAAATCACCTCCAAATCCCCCATCATCCATAACAATCAACCCGCCATCCCAATATTCAATCAAGTACCCATCACCCTACCACCCATTCAACCAACCATCTTACCAGCCATCCAACCAGCCATTCAACCAACAATCCAAGCAGCCATCCAAGCAGCCATCCAAGCAGCCATCCAAACAGCCATCCAAGCAGCCATCCAAGCAGCCATCCAAACAGCCACCCAACAATCCACCCAACCAGCCATCCAAACAACCAGCCATCCAAACAACCAAATTACCATCCAACCATCTATACAACCATCTGTTGTACACAACCCCCAACCTACTAACATCCAAAACTAGCTATGCACCCTATACCATTTCAGACAATTGGTTGTCCAATCTCTTCTTAAAAAACCCTCCAGTGTTTGAGCACCCACAATTTCTGGATTAATTCCACTGATTAATTGTTCTAACTGTCAGGAAATTTCTCCTTAATTCTAGGTTGAAATTCTGTTGGAAAAGCTTCCATCCATTACTTCTCATCCTGCCTTCAGGTCAGGGATGAAATCCAGCAGGTTCTGACAGGTTCTGGAGAACCGGTAGTAGAAATTTTGAGCAGTTCGGAGAACTGGTAGCGGAAATTTTGAGTAGTTCAGAGAACCGGCAAATACCACCTCTGGCTGGCCCCAGAGTGGGGAGGGAATGGGGATTTTGCAGTATCCTTCCCCTGGAGTGGGATGGGAATGGACATTTTGCAGCATCCTTCCCTGCCACGCCCATCAAGTCACACCCACAGAACCGGTAGTAAACAAATTTGGATTTCACCACTGCTTCAGGTGCTTTTGAGAGTAGTTTGAAGGCCTCTTCTTTGTGGCAACCCCTTAAATATTGGAACATTGCTGTCATGTCACCCCTAGACTAGACATACCCAATTCCTGCAAAGGTTCTTCATATGTTTTAGCCTTTAGTCCCATAGTCATCTTTGTTTGCCTTCTCTGCACTCTTTCTGGAGTCTCAACATCTTTTTTATATCTTGGTGACCAAAATTGGATGTAATGTTCCAAGTGTGGCCTTACCAAGGCATTACAATGTAGGATAGTGGCATAGTGCTCTTCATAATTCCTACAGTGGAGCTCTTGTTAAGGGAAATATATTCCGAATAATCCAGAGCGCGAAGGGTTATTGTTTATATCTGGAGGCAGAGTGAGCTGTTCTTCTATTTCTCACATTAAACTTTGGAATAATTGAGTGAAAGTTCGATAGATGATTCGATCCCCAAGATTCTTCCCATCTCAATGTGTTGTTTTTTTTGTCCTAGGTGTGCAGGTATGAAAGGAAGTTCTGATAAGGATCAGATGCAGTAAAATGTGAACTTTCCCTGGTTTATGACAGAGATTGATGGTCTTTTTATCCCTGCCTATCATTTCTGCTGCCCTTTTCTATTGTGCCCCCCAAAAGTATGTCGAAATTAAATCCTATTATCAGGCACAGCACACCACCACCCTTGATTGGAAAGCAGTCACACTTCACCAAGCGTCTCCTCTGTTTACTGAGATGTAACACCAAGAAACAGGCATTCGCACCTGCCGCAAAACTGTTATGCTTCCCATTTCTTTTTTTCTTCTTAATCTATTTTTAACTTGGTCATCTATTTCATTGGCCTTTCCCCCTGTGTTTTTCTCTCTTCCTCTTCCCCTTAGGATAGAAGACAGGTGCCTATCGTGGGCAGTGTGTCGTGTCTCCCTCCCCCTCTGACGACTGGGTCTAGGAAGTCCATATAAAACGTGGCAACGAAGCCTCTGCAGCTGGTCAAATTCCTCCGAGGCTTATCAGGGCAGGCAGGAGTCCAAGTTGTGACTTCAGTGATAGAGTCCGATAGCAGCAAACTAGATGAGACTTTGCTTGACTCAAGGTTGGAATGCCACAAGCAGGTCCTTTATATAGGCTGTGGGGTGTGGCTCCATGACTCAGCATTTATCCAGGCCTGCCCCTCGCTTCCTTCTGCTGGCGTCACCTCTCAGATCTCCGGAAGCGAGGATCCTCCCACTGTGAATTCTCTTCAGCTGGATCTGCTGTCGGTAATTCTAGCACGTGGCTGGCTCCCTGCTCACATGCTGTAGGAGTGAGGTTTGTTCATTCCTGACATCCTGTCTGGGCATGGGGCCAGGGCTGGGGGCTGGAGGCATGACAGGCCGTTCATCTTCATTATCAGACTCGGAGTCTGATAACAGGCCCGGGTGTAGACGGGAGGGACCCGGCTGAGGAGAGGAGGGAGGACGAGGCACAACACTGTGGTTTCAACTCAAAATAAATGCACTTGCAAGCACCTCCTATTTAATAGGATCATGATGGCGAACCTATGGCACGCGTGCCCCAGGTGGCATGCGGAGCCATATTGGTGGGCACGTGAGCTCAGCTGTAGCGCACATGCACGCAACAGCCAGCTGATTTTTGGGCCTTCTGGGCCACCTGGAAGTAGGGAAACAGGCTGTTTCCTGCCTCCAGAGGGCCTGGGGAGGGTGAGGAAGGCCCATTTTTTGCTCTTTCCAGGCTCCAGAGTCTCTCTAGAAGCCTGGGGAGAGCAAAAAACAGGCCTTCCAGTCCCACTGGAAGTTGGCAAATGGGTTATTTCTGGCCTCCGTAGGGCCTCGGGGTGGGTAGGGAAGATCGTTTTCGCCCTCCCCAGTCTCCTAGAGAGGCTCTGGAGTCTAGGGAGATCGTGTGCCAAAAATGTGGGAAGCATCGGGGTGTGTGTGTGTGTCACGCACATGCATGAGGGACATAAAATTATGGGTATGGGCATGTGCTCGTGTGACACCCCCCCCACGTTCCCCCCACTTTTGGCACATGATGGCAAAAAAGTTAGCTATCACTGTAATGGGAGATGGTTGAAGAACGTCATAAGTTGTAGATACCAAGCAATCTTCAGTAGCTTCTTCCAGGTCAATATCTTTCTCACTTGAGTTACTTCCAAGCCAGTTAGCCTTCAAATGTCGCAAAGTCAGTTGGAGAAAGGTATCAACCATGTTGTCAGGTACCTAATTAGGCTACGTCTAGCTTTAAAGGTAGATTGATACTGAAATACATCAGGCTTTGGGGGATCGAATCGAAGATGGCAAGGAATTATTTCCCCCTCACTCATCTGTCCTCTTTATAACCCAGTCAGGGGTATTTTTAAACTTTAACAATAAAAGAAAAAATGTTTGCGGAATTGTTTTCCCTCTCCCAAACAACCTCTGCATCTATCATTTAAACTGGAGGTAGGCAAGTTGCTACCAGATGCTTTGAGTTGCAAGTCTGTCAGCTCAACCTGTATGGCTCTAATTTCCTGAAACTTTGGAAGCTGGGTGGAATAAAAACTAATGTTAGACATTGGTTTAAATCTGGTCTAGGACTGTTCACCTCAAACTCTTGGCACTGCCTGTTTCTCCACCAGGGTTTCACCTCCATGTTATTATGCCCCAGCACTTTGGGCCACGGCCCCTCCATCCCAGTCCCTTCGCCATGGCCCATTCATTGCAGTACAGTTCATGTCGGGCTTTTAGGTGCACAGGACAGTTCAAATGTCTGAACTGACAGAGCCTCCCTCTGAACTGCAGCCTGTTGTGACTCGTCCTCCATCCTCTCCTCAGCCGGGCCCCTCCCATCTCCAACCGGGTCTTTTATCAGAGTCCGAGTCTGATAATGAAGATGAATGGCCTGTCATGCCTCCAACCCCCGGCCCTGGCCCCATGCCCAGAGAGGATTCCAGGAGTGAACGAACAAGCCCGATAAACCTCACTCATACGGCGTGTGTTCCTTTGGCTCAGCCTTCAGAGGAAGCCAGCCAAGTGCTGGAATTACTGACAGCAGATCCAGCTGAAGACAGTTCAGGGTCGGAGGACCCTCGCTTCCGGAGATCTGAGAGGTGACGCCAGCAGAAGGAGGGGTGGGGCAGGCCTGGATAAATGCTGAGTCATGGAGCCACACCCCACAGCCTATATAAAGGACCTGCTTTTGGCATTCCAACCTTGAGTCAAGCAAAGTCTTATCGAGTTTGCTGATACTGGACCCTATCTCTGAAGTCACAACTTGGACTCCTGCCTGCCCTGATAAACCTTGAAGGGACTTGGCAAGCTGCAGAGGCTTCGTTGCCAAGTTTGCCATGGACTTCCTTGACTCGTTCGTCGGAGTGAGGGGTGGGACACGATACAGCCCCTGCTCTACTCCTAAAGCCCCTGAGCCCCTGCATTGGTTGGCTGGCTTTGAACTGTCCTGTGTGCCAAAAAGCCTGACACGAACTGTACTGTGATGAATGGGCCATGGCGAAGGGACTGGGACAGAGGGGCCGTGGCCCAAAGTGCCAAGGTATAATAATGCAGAGGCAAAACCGTGGTGGAGAAACAAGCAGCATCAAGAGTTCAGGGCAAAAAGTCCCATTCCAGTCTAAATCAGGGGTCAGCAACCTTAAACACTCATAGAGCCATTTGGACCCGTTTCCCACAGAAAAGAAAACACTGGGAGCCACAAGACTCTTCCCGTGCCCAATAATTCCTGACCATTCACAAAACTAGCATATATAGTCGAATTAAAGATTCTGTTTTCTTCTGAAACTTTTCTTTTCTTGGATTTATCCATGCTTGGCCTACCAGGGGGTCGAAAAGCTTAATGAATTGCGTGTCAGTGGATGTCGCACATTGGCGCTTGTGACGCATATTTTGAGCGACAGAGGGATGAAAGAGCCACATGCGGCTCCAGAATAGTCCAAAACAAGGGAGTCAAATTCACATTGTCACGCCGGCACCACATGACATATCAGAACTTTCCCCCCCTTTGCTAAACCAGGCGTGGGCGTGGCCAACGTGTGACGCATCTGGCCCAGAGGCCGGAAGTTTGACAGGTCCAAAACATCAGTGAAATTTAGAAGAAATGGGATTAACAGAATCCTTCTCTTTAGTACCTTCCAGTTCTCCAAGGTTGAGACCCAGGGGCTAGTGAAGGAGAGAAAACAGAACTACTAAAATGTGTATCATTTCTGCAAGGAGACCCTAACCTCTAGTCCTGTAGATGCAAAAATGGGAGTTCCTAGATGTGATCTCCCAGAGTTCTTCAACAACTCTTATCAAACTTTAGTTGATAATAAATAATTTTATTAAGTTCAGGCAGACTTTAATAGGAGTGGACAAAGTAGATGCAAACCCACTTTGGGTGATGACATGATCTACCTTGCTGCTTAAAGGAAACTTGGAAAAGGTATGCTCAGCTTGCAACTAATTTTTGTGCATGATATGTTAATGCACAGACCAAATTGCTTGTTTGTACCCTGTGACTATAATTAAGTGTTGTACCTTAGAATTCTTGATGATCTTTTCTTTTATGTACACTGAGAGCGTATGCACCAAGACAAATTCCTTATGTGTCCAATCACACTTGGCCAATAAAAAAGTCTATTCTATTCTATTCTATTCTATTCTATTCTATTCTATTCTATTCTATTCTATTCTATTCTATTCTATTCTACTCTACTCTACTCTACTCTACTCTACTCTACTCTACTCTACTCTACTCTACTCTACTCTACTCTACTCTACTCTACTCTACTCTATTCTATTCTATTCTAAAAGGGCCCAATGGGACACCAGAAGGAAGCAGTGTGCCTGTGAAAAGGTGTGTATGTTTCTGTTTCAGGAATGATTTCAGTGACCCAGTTTGACTGATTCATTACATGGATACTTCTCAGAGCCCTAGAATTTAATATCAAATGCATGTAATTTCATTTAGATTTAATTCAACTTGTATAAAAAAAAGTTACTTTAAATCCATTTTTATCCCGGCTTCACCAAGTTGTTTGCTTTTGGTCATGTCTGCTTTTCGCAAAACTGCTGCCTTTCACTCACAAATGCCAAACGGAAGATGGAGAGGAATAATCAAGCAACGCCTCTAACAATAATGTTTGTGTTTGAAAGGGACGTATCATCTTAAAAATCAACTTTTTGAAATAACGCCTGAACTGGTTACACTGGGAAATTGGTAGAACCCAGGGCCACAGATTAGCTAAAACTAATCTGGTGGATTTTAAAAAAGTGATGCCTGCATGCATTATTTAAAGAGGGAACATTTTTATGCCTGAGATTAAATTTTCCATTAGTATTCCACTTCTGTGTTTGTCCAAGGACTATTAATTATATTTCAGAGATAATGTACTTTGTGCATTATTGAGAATTACTATTGTAGATTGTGACCACCTCACCCCATCTCATAAACACAATTTCTAATTAGTTATATTCCTATTCATTAAAGCTGAAAGATATGATCCTCTCATTCGTGCAGATATGGGCACAATCTCTATCCTCAGATTTTAAAGTGTTATAATTAAGGAGCTGAGCACAAAAACTCAGAGAATTCAATGAGATTCTTCAGAGTGATTCCTGTTGTCTCCAGTTGGGGTATAACATTGTTTATTTTTTATTTATTTTGTCACACAGTATATATAAGCATAAGCATGAAATAACTAAACAATATATAAGCATATATATAAGCATGAGTATGTAATAACTATATTAATTGGATATAAAGAAAGGAAACAATAGGACAGGAACAGTAGGCATGCTTATGCTCTTATGCATGCCCCTTACACACCTCTTAGGAATGGGGTGAGGTCAATAGTAGACTGTTTTTGGTTGAAGCTTCGGGGGTTTTAGGAAGAGACCACAGAGTCAGGTAGTGCATTCCAAATATTAACAACTCTGTTACTGAAGTCATATTTTCTATAGTAAAGATTGGAGCGGTTAACATTAAGCTTAAATCTATTGTGTGCTCGTGTATTGTTGCAATTGAAGCTGAAGTATATTACTTCAGTAAACCTAAGACCAAGCATACCCTATTTATTTTCCTGCTTCTGCCAAACTATTTAAAGGCAAAGGCTTCTCTTTTCTTCAAAGATCCTGTAGGTCTAACATGAAGTTTCAATGTTATTTACTAAGTTTATTTATTTATTAAACAAATTTATAGAGCTGCCAAATTTATATTGACTGCAGCCAACAAATTAAAAGACGCTTGCTTCTGGGGAAGAAAGCTATGGCAAATCTAAATAACTTACTAAAAAGCAGAGACATCACCCTGCCAACAAAACTGCATATAGTCAAGGCTATGTTGTTCCCAGTTGTAATGTATGGCTGTGAAAGTTGGACCATATGAAAGGCTAAGTGCCAAAGAATTGAGGCCTTTGAACTCTGGTGCTAGAGAAGACTCCTACGAGTCCTTTGGACTGCAAGGTGATCCAACCGGTCAGTCCTAGAGGAGATCAACCCTGACTGCTCTTCAGAAGGCCAGTTCCTGAAGATGAAACTCAAATACTTTGGCCACCTAATGAGAAGGAAGGACTCACTGGAGAAGAGCCTAATGCTGGGAAAGATTGAGGGCAAAAGAAGAAGGGGAGAACGGAGAATGAGGTGGCTGGATGGAGTCCCTGAAGCAGTCGGTATGAGCTTATGTGGACTCTGGAGGATGGTAGAGGACAGGAAGGCCTGGAGGAACATTTTCCATTTTATTTATTTATTTATTGAATTTTTATACTGCCCTTCTCCTGAAGGACTCAGGGCGGTGTACAGCCGGAGATAAAATACAAAATATGTACAATTAAAACAAATTAAAACATAGCAAAATTACAAAACGGCTAATGATTAAAATTAAATTTAAAATATTTAAGAATATTAATAAAACCCCAATTTAAAATCAAATTATCAGTCCCGCTTGAATAAATATGGGGTCGCTATGGGTTGGACACGACTTCACAACTAACAATAATAACATATAGCTGCCTAGCTCACATATAGGTTGCTTACAAAATTTGAAAAATTACCATATAATAAAGTATAATAATAAAAACCCATAAAAACAGCACATCCTCCCCCATGGCAGCAACAACACAATCAGCTCAGCCATTAGATCAGCTCCATCTCCATTGGAGATGGAGCAACAGAATGGGGTCCAACCATACCTGGGTGTGGTGGGAGGGAGGAAAGATGTTCCATGAAGAAGAGCCACCATTGAGAAGGTCGCTTTTTGTGGTCCCACCAAATGTACATCCCTAATCGACCTATAACATACTCTGTTTTCCCATCCTGGTGGAGCAAGGTATTTGAAATAGGGGAGAGGCTATGACGTTAATTTGAGAATTGAACACACAGAGATAGGGTTTGGCTCTTATCAGATTACATTAATATTCGTTGATTGCATTTATTGCATATTTCAGATCTATGTTTATGCTTTTTTTCTTTCTTTGTTATGATCTGCCTGAGAATCATAATATGTGCATGTAGCAGAATGGTTGCAGTTACTGGGTGTGTCTAGTTCGATGAAAAGAAGGACTAGGGGAGACATGCTAGCAGTGTTCCAATATCTCAGGGGCTTCTACAAAGAAAAGGGAGTCAGCTATTCTCCAAAGCACTTGAGGGCAGGACAAGAAGCAACGGATGGAAACTAATCAAGAAGAGAAGCAACTTAGAACTAAGAAGAAATTTCCTGGCAGTTACCATCTCTGCCATTCCATTCCGTTCCGTTCCGTTCTGTTCCGTTCCGTTCCGTTCCGTTCCGCTCCGCTCCGCTCCGCTCCGCTCCGCTCCACTCCACTCCACTCCACTCTACTCTACTCTACTCTACTCTATAATCATAGAATCATAGGACTAGAAGGGACATTGGAGGTCCTCTAGTCCAGGGGTCTTCAACCTTGACAACTTTAAGATCTGTGGACTTTGCTGGTTGAAGAATTCTGGGAGTTGAAGTCCACCAGTCTTAAAGTTGCCAAGGTTGGAGACCCCTGCTCTAGTCCAACCCACTGCACAAGAGAGGAGTCCCTGTACCATCCAAAGAGACAAAGGAAAAGAGAAGCACGGTGCAGACATCATTAACAGGCATGAACGAGGCTCAGTGTATTTAGAACTGGGAGACTGGGTTGTTAAGATAATACAAACTGACACAACACAGAGTTTAGTCTGCCTTGGACAGCTCCTCAGATATCCTGTCTTTTGTTTAGCATAATGTTGGGAAGTGCTTTGTTTGCTGCTTATAATGTTTTCCATTGTTAGCTTAATGGAAGCGATTTGCTAGTAGTTTGGCATTCAAAAGTGAGATTAATTTCATTGGCAAGCAATTGTTGTATGGGTAGCAGGTCAACTGCCTTCTCTGTTCCCATCAGCGGTGTCACTGAGTTCCTCTCTTAGGGTTAAGTGCTTTTCAGGATTAAGAAACTTCATTAAAATGGAAATATCCTTTAAAAAAACTCCTTATGCTTTTGTGCCAGCTTCTGTAATGCTAATAAAGGCCTTGATCCCAGACTTGTTGAAGTCAATAGGAAATATTCCCTTATTATTTTGTTTGTTTTTTGTAGTCTGGGATAAGGGCAATGGCAATTATTCAGTTCTTAGAAACTTGTGGGGGGAAAAGGACAAGAAAAGAGAAACTCAAAGTGCCTTAATTGGATTTTTAACATGAGTTTATGCAACACTGTCAATTGGATCAAGAAACATATTAGTGTCAATTTTCAGATGTGGTTGACTAGAAACTGCTATTGGACAAATCAGACAAAAGTTTCCAAAACCCAAACTTCCGATGTTGCAAAGGATGGAAAGGCAGGAGAAAAAAAATAACTATTTGTTTGAATCCAAAAGCACTTTTATCTTTGTTTTCTAAGGCCCTTTAGTTTCTAAATAGATATTTTTCCTTTCCATCCTTCACTTATCCTATCTACAACTTTCAGAGTTGTCATTAATATAAATGGACAAAGAAATATACAGACTTATCACTTCTGTTGACTGTGCATTTGAAAGTGGCCAGATTCAAAGCAAATGGATTTAGTCATACAAAAGATGTTGAATCACCTGTAGGAATTTAGCACCCACCCCCCTCCTAGAAGAATGAAATATTCTAGGAAATATTTTAAAAAGCAGAATATTATACCTTCCTGGATGAGAAATGGAGAAACATATTTTAAAGACAAAGGAGCTCCCTGCAACTTCCTGACTCCCCCCCACCTTTGTCAATGGGCCATTAAAAGCCTCAGCTAAGCTCACTCATTCTCCCCACCTTTGTCAATGGGCAATTAAGGCTTCAACCAAGCTCACTCAATCCCCCCATGATTTGCAACACAATACAACTGAAACTCACCACATGGCAAGGCTCAAGCAAGCTTGAGAGACAGCCAGCAAGGCTAGCTAAGACTCCCACCCCCTGGGAGTCTGACAACCAATCAGGATACTCTTCCTGTGCCCCAGAAAGGTCAAAGCTCAGAAAAAGCATAAAACCAGGGAGCACACAGGATCTCAGGCCCTTTTCTGTTCAGGAACTCAAGCCATGTGATCCTGACCACCATTAAACCATCTTTCCAAGCAGCCTCCATGTTTCCAGTGTCTTTGTCCCCACTTGGAACTGAACCCAGATGGATATTTCTTCCAACAATTGGCGACCCAGATGGGACTCCAAGCTAACCTAACCAATGGACCTGGCCCAGGTAAGCCTCCCTGCTAGCAACAGACCCATTGAGTCTGTGGGTAAGTTTTCCTGGACCTTGGCCATTTGGAACTAGGTTTTAAAGGGGTTTTGAGTGTTGAGCTCAAAGACTGCTTGGAAAGAAGGTGAGTACCTCTAAATTTTAATTTTAAGCATGGAAAAGCATGGGAAATATGTGTATGCCTGCATGTGTGTGAATGAGAGAGCCCTTCTCCCAATCATAGCTGGATCTTGCATCCTCTGTGCATTTCCTAGCCGCAGAAAGACCAAAAGTCTGGAGAGCATGGGGTTTGCCAGAGCACAGGACCTTCTGTTAGGGAAGGAAGAAGTGTGTGTGGGATTCCACCTGAGGAAACAGTCTGATTCCACCTCTTTGAGCAACCTCTAGCCGCACCTCTGCCTACTGCTAGCTCCACCGAGCCGTGACCGGTAGGATAGAGAAAGCAAGGGGAAGCCAAACGTGGAACTTTGTGTTTATTGGGAACGGAAGCCGAGCGAGAGGAAAGTAAGTGTGAATGAAGCAATTAAGAGAGTAAAAAGGAGAAAGGAGAAAAAGGAAGCAGGAAATCTGCTTGGGGCCCTGGATGCCCGGAGGCTGCCAGTACTGCCTGGTATGCTAAAAGGAAGCAGGAAGCAGTGTTGAAGAGGTGCTCGTACCTACTGGCAGGGCAGTAGGTCCTCTGGGATCACCTTTTGATCCAAAACGGAAGCTCCTTAACAGGAAGGTGCCCATACTGACAGAAGGAGTCAAGTCCTTCCCAGAACTTTTTCTGAAAATTGTAGGAGGATCCACCGGCTAAGCCAAAGTGAAAAATAAAACCTCACATCGGAGAGGGAAACATGGGAAGCAGTAGCTCGAGGGTGGAGGGAAATCCCTGGAAAACCTGCTGGGGCCTGGAGTGCCCGGAGGCTGCCAGTTTTACCTGGTATGGAAAAGAAATTGAGGAAATTGTGTAATAAAGATGAGAATAGGAAACAAATTTGGCTAAATAAAGGTACTTAAAAGAAAAGGAAATATATAAATAGGAATGTTTGGGTTTTGTTTGTTTGTTTGTTTGTCTCTTTCTCTGTCTTCTATGGAACCACGTGGTCTGTCTGTTAAGATTTGTGCCTTCCTAATTTAACTGAGATTTATGGCGGAATGATCAGTGTGTGTGTAAATCTCAGAGTTTTGTTTTCCTCTCTGTCCTCCTTGTTTTTATGTGTGTATGTCTGTCTTTTGTGGGCCCTTGAAGTAATTGTAACTGTAAAATGTATCTGATCTCTAGAGACAAGAATTTTAAATTGTTAGGGAAAAACAAAAACAAAAGGTTGAAGCAATAAAATAGGGAAAAGAGAGAGAGAGAGAAAAGAAAGAAAGCCTTTGCCCTATTTTCGTGTGGCCACCGGGAATAGGATACAGAACTTTTCATTTCTGCTTTTTTCTCCTCCTCTCTATCTTAAAGTAACAACTCAAGTTTATAAGGAAACATTTTAAGTTCACTTACAAGATAAGTTTATGAGGAAACGTTTTAAGTTCACTTACAAGAGAAAAAAAAAATTCAGTCTTGCATTTACTGTGTGTTTAAATGATTTTACCTGTTCATCCTCTTCCTGAAGTATGTGAAGTTTTTTTCTTTCTCATCAGTTGTGTCTCCATTTTGTTGAAACTGCATTATCTTTTAGTAACTGCAATATTGATGTGTTGTTTCTTTTCAAACTCTGCCTGCAAGATATCTACCCCCCCCCCCTTTTAATCCTGTTACAATGCCTTTCCTGAGAAGATTACCCACAAAAGTGGGGAGGAGATCCTGTTCTAATGTCTTTCAGCCCTGAAAAGATGACTCTGCAACTGTGGAAGCAGAGCACATGGTTCCAGATGCTGCCCCCAGAGGAGACCTTCCATTTGTTGGAGTCAGGAATTGAGTTTGAATCCAGCCCCCACTGAAAGTCATCACAGCAACCAGATTGGAGCAGACCTTTCCAAACCTGACTGACCAACAAGCATGCCACCCAAAAGATATGAAAGAAAGGACCCTGAGATGTATAAGTAAAGACTAAAAGACTCTTTTCAATTCCCAGAAGACAACTGGAAAGACTATGGCGGGAGGGTAGAAAATTCATTGTAAGGTTTTCTTTCTTGTCTCATTTACATTGTAATCAGTCTAAAGTACTCATGTAAGGATTGTATTTGAGTGGCTACCACAGTTAGTTCTGAACACCTGAGATTTCTGTCTAATGGTAGGGAAATTTGTCCAGCATGTTTGTATTGTTTGTATTGCCTGAATTGTAAAAGTAGCTGCATACACAGGCACACACAGAGAGACACACCATTCAGAATTAGACTGAAACTATTCCCTTCACTTACCTCCACACAAGGCTTCTCCTAGGTTGATTTTTGCTCTGTGGCACTAAAAGCCCAAGGAGTCAGATCTCCCTGCTAATTCCATGGGGGAGGGGCATCCCCCTCAGGCAATTCCTCTCTTGAAGAGATAGCAGAAAAAGTGATATCCAAAACCCAAGCCCTGACTATGACTCACAAATGATGCTGCCCAGTTGCCCAGTAAAGCAAGATATGTTGCACTGGTGGTCTCATGAGTAGAAGTCCCAGGGCTCATTGTGTGTAATTTAAAAAAAAAAAAAAAGAAAGGAAAAAGCCTGGATTGCACACTGATTAACCTCAATTTGGACTGGAAAATAATCTTGGATAGACTTAAGTAAGAGCTAGGGCAGGTTCAGTAACCAACCCTTGGAAATGGACAGCCTGTAATTTAAAGGAAAACCATGGCTGTGAAAATTTTGGGATGTGTGCTTGCTTGACCTGACTGGAAGCTCTCAGAAAGTGATATCTAACAGCTGAAATTAATTGGCATAGAAAATTGGATACTGTAAAATTCTTACCAGAACTTTTCCCCTGGCTGCTAGACCTTCATGGTTGAAAGCTTTTGGGAGCCACTGAAGGAATCTTTTTTTCTGTTGTCTCTATCAATGGCTTCCTTTGCATCAGGAAAATTAAAAGCACCCACTGATTTGATCAATTTTAATTTTTGCCAAGAGCATGTTTCAAAACTCACGTTTTGAAAAAAAAAAAAGTAGGGATTGTAGGAATTTAGCACCCACCCACCTCCTAGAAGAATGAAATATTCTAGGAAATATTTTAAAAGCAGAATATTATACCTTCCTGGATGAGAAATGGAGAAACATATTTTAAAGACAAAGGAGCTCCTGCAACTTCCTGACTCCCCCACCTTTGTCAATGGGCCATTAAAAGCCTCAGCTAAGCTCACTCATTCTCCCCACCTTTGTCAATGGGCAATTAAGGCTTCAACCAAGCTCACTCAATCCCCCCATGAATTGCAACACAATACAACTGAAACTCACCACATGGCAAGGCTCAAGCAAGCTTGAGAGACAGCCAGCAAGGCTAGCTAAGACCCCCACCCCCTGGGAGTCTGACAACCAATCAGGATACTCTTCCTGTGCCCCAGAAAGGTCAAAGCTCAGAAAAATCATAAAACCAGGGAGCACACAGGATCTCAGGCCCTTTTCTGTTCAGGAACAAGCCATGTGATCCTGACCACCATTAAACCATCTTTCCAAGCAGCCTCCATGTTTCCAGTGTCTTTGTCCCCACTTGGAACTGAACCCAGATGGATATTTCTTCCAACACACCCAACCTTCAAGTGGAGTTTTATTTATTAAACTTATTAGACCACCACAACTGAAGTTACTCAGAAATTTACCGTAATGTGTAAAATCCAAAGTAAAATCTGAAACTTTAAATCCAATTCTTAAAAAGGCAAAGAAAAGCAATTCAATCCAACAGTTAAAAGACTTTAAAAGGCTGTTAAGTCCTTTATAAAAGGCCCACAAATTTACCTGGGAGTAAACTAGAGTGTCTAGATGGAAGACTTAGAAGAAACACAAATCTTTAGGCACTGTTAATGAACTTACTCATGATTACAATGGGCAAGGGAGACAATAGGAGAAGTCATTTTCTGAACTGTCTTTGACTTAAACTGTACAAAGATTTATATAACATAACATAACATAACATAACATAACATAACATAACATAACATAACATAACATAACATAACATAACATAACATAACATAACATAACATAACATAACATAACATAACATAACATAACATAACATAACATCAGAGTTGGAAGGGACTTGGAGGTCTTCTAGTCCAACCCCCTGCCGAGGAAGGAAACTCTACACCATTTCAGACAAATGGCTATCCAACATTTTCTTAAAAATTTCCAGTGTTGCTGCATTCACAACTTCTGCAGGCAAGTTGATCCACTTATATGTAATAACCACTTGTCATTTTATACAGAAACAAATGGACAGCCCAAAGCTACCAAGATTTTATAATGATATTATATCATTTTAATATATAATTGTAAGCTATGACTGGTACTATTAAGAGAAGTACTTGTTTAGGTCTTTCTATACCTGTACAATCCTATACCTGCTATTATTCTTTATAATTGGTTTTTTTTGGACCCTGGTGTGGAAAGATTCTGACAATATTGGACAAGTGATGTATTCATGAATCTTTTGATAGCATCAGAACAAGTCTAAATCAGAGATTTCAGATTGTCTCTTTAGAAGTTAGCATAGGTTAGTTCAGTACCATGGACAGGACTAAATGAGGAAAGAAACCAGGTGTGAAATCCAAAATTTTTCCCTACCGGTTCTTTGGGTGTGGCTTGGTGGGTGTGGCAGCAGAAAGATATTGCAAAATCTCCATTCCCTCCCCACTCCTGGGGGAAGGATATTGCAAAATCCCCATTCCCACCCCACTCTGGGGCCAGCCAGAGGTGGTATTTGCCGGTTCTCCGAACTACTCAAAATTTCTGCTACCAGTTCTCCGGAACCTGTTAGAACCTGCTGGATTTCACCCCTGAAAGAAACCCAGTAAATCCCACAATGCCTTTTGAAACAATGGCTATATTCACATGCAGTGATGGGCTGCTGCCGGTTCAGACTAGTTTGGGCGAACTGGTAATTCTGACGATCATCTGGTCCCGCCCACCCACACCCGTCCTATCCTGTCCTATATTTCCTTCTTTCTGGCTCAGCTGATTTGCATGGCACAACTGATTTCCGCGCCTTCACTGTTCTACTTACTGGGGCTTCCTTAGAAGGTAAGCAGCTGAGCTTCAAATTGCTGTATTTTGAATGCTGCATGTGAAGCGCGTGCTCACATAACCGGTTCTTAAACCAGTTGCAGTCCACCACTGTTCACATGGTACACTTACTGTCAGCTTTGGAAGCCATACTAGGCCGAAGGCTTCCACACGTTGCCACTTTCTCCTGTGTGGGAAAGTAGGAAAAGGGGAACTGGTGGTACAAGGGGCTATTAGACATAATAACATTCTTCCTGCCGGTCAAGGTCAGGCCAAAACTGCATCTGGAGTAGGAGTGGTCGGAGTGATGCCTAGAGATGTGACGGTTGGTGATCGGAGCACATGATCGGCAGAGGAGTCAAGGGAGGGGGGTGGTCTGGGATTTTGTACTACTGAGGAAAAACCCGGATCTCCAGATTCGGAGTTCATCCAGCTGTGCCAGCTTACCTATGCTAGTAAAAGAACTTTGAAAGATGGTTGCCTCGGAGTCTTTTCTGCAGGAGGGGGTTTTCTGGAATGCTGACATTTACCCCGGTGCTTGAAAGAGTAGACTCCACTAACCTATCTTCTGAATTTCTCATTCTCAACAAACCGACCTATAGTCTGCCTACTCTGAGAGGGGAACAAAGCCTCCAAACTGAATTATAGCTTCCTTTTTTGTAGTTCAATGCATGGTGGAAACAGAACGTTACTAAGGATATTCTCTTTAGACTGCTGGGATAATTTGCTCATGAAATCTCTTCTCATTTGCCTTCATACTTGGCATCAGAGGTGGTATTCAGCCAGTTCTGACAGGTTCTGGAGAACCGGTAGCGGAAATTTTGAATAGTTCAGAGAACTGGTAAATACCACCTCTGGTTGGCCCCGCCCCATCTATTCGCTGCCTCCCGAGTCCCAGCTGATCGACTGGGGCTTCTTTTGTTGCCTTGCACAGGAGAACAGAGCTGGAAAGCAGGTTAACGGGGTGGAGTGGAAATGGGGATTTTACAGTATCCTTCCCCTGCCACGCCCACCCAGCGATGCCCACCAAGCCAAGCCACATCCACCAAGCCACACCATGCCCACCAAGCCATGCCCACAGAACCGGTAGTAAAAGCATTTGAATACCACCACTGCTTGGCATCCCTGTTATACACTAGCTTGGGTTGCAAATATAGTTTACCACTTTGAGATTTAAGATTCAACATTGGGACTTCTCTATATAGCCCAACATCCTTTCAGAGGACACTCACTTTCATGTCTCTTATCCCCTCCCTGTCCCTCATCTCCAAAATACAATTAAAATGTATCCTCATGCCATTTCTGCAAAATTTACTGCCTTGGTTATTTCCACTGGGAGGATAGAATGTTTATTCATTCATGAAATGTATAATTTTCCTTTCCACTGCAAATACTTAAGTCAACCAGCAAAGTTAAAATACAAGATTTATTTATTTTTATTTTATTGTTTATATTTATATACCGCCCTATCTCCCAAAGGACTCAGGGCGGTTTACAGGCATTTAAAAGCAAGAAATACAATAAATACAATTCTAAAAACAATTAAAAAACTTATTCAAAAGCCTTAATTAAAAATATAAAAATTAAAACCCAAGATAAAACCCATAAACTAAAATCTAACTCAGTTAGATGAAATACACAAGCATAATTAGAATGATGGAGCCAATTAAAGTGTATCCAATGAAAATGAACTAATACTACCATCTTCAATAGTAATGATAATAATAACAAAATGCCTTCACGAAGCATTTAGGAAAATAGGAGCTTGCTTTAAGTTAGACTATTTGTTTGTCGATGTCAGAGGTCTTCAAACTTGGCAGCTTTAAGACTTGTATACTACAGCATAGCTGGCTGGAGAATTCTGGGAGTTGAAGTCCACAAGTCTTAAAGCTGCCAAGTTTGAAGACCTCTGGTCTATGTATTATCTCTTTTGCGCTTTGTCTGGGAAGGTTTTTTTGCTGTCTCACAGCACCTGGTACCTAAAAGCTCTTAACTGGAAATGGTAAAATTGAAACTTCTATTCTGAAAGGACATAATCACAGAGGAAAAAGCAAAGTACAAGCCTTTGTCTCTGACATGCTAGCTTTTTACAGACTTTTTGGACAGAAAAAACCTTCAACCGTACCATGGTCCCTATTGCTGAAATGCAGTTTTCTTCCAACAATTTAACACACTCCTAAAAAAGAAAGAAAACACAGAGCTGTGCAGTTTACCAGATGTCAACTCTGACATAGTGATTTTTTTCCTTTAGAGGGGCAAATGGAAAATTTGCATTATATCATGGTTGATAATATGCAACTGGACTTCAAAAGATACAGTGTGCTGCTTCTCTTTCAGAATTCAGAATTTACCTAGATTAGATAGCATGTTAGCATCTTTATCTATCTATTGGACCTGATGGTCTATGTGCATACTTCTTAAAAAAGCTTCCCACTGTTATAGAAAAACCCTAAGCATAATCTTTGAAAAATCTTTCAGGACCAACTCCCTTCCCAAACTATGGTCACTAGCCACAGCCATCCCTGTATTCAAAAAAGGAGACCCCAGCCTAGTTGAAAATTACAGACCAATTTCTTTATGCTGAGTCACCTGCAAAGTAATGGAATCAATTATCAACCAATCCATCACCCTCCTAGAAACCTAGAAACAAATAACTTACTCTCTAATAAACAATTTGGTTTCAGAAAAAAATTATCCTGTAACTTACAACTTCTTCACTGCAAAAACATATGGACTACAAATCTTGATCAGGGCAAAGCAATAGATGCAATTTACATAGACTTCTGTAAAGCTTTTGACTCAGTGGTACATGACAAACTTCTAAAACTAAAATCCTACGGCATCTCCAGACCCCTCCATAATTGTATATCAGCGTTCCTGTCAAAAAGACAACAAATGGTCAAAATAGGCAGCGCCCTATCAAATCCTGCTCCTGTCAATAGCGGTGTCCCCCAAGGCAGCGTTCTAGGACCAACACTCTTCATATTATACATTAATGACCTCTGTGACCATATTATAAGTAATTGTGTTCTCTTCGCCGATTATGTTAAACTATTTAACACAACCAACAATGCGGCTACCCTTCAAAAAGACCTTGACTTTGTGTCAGAATGGTCAAAAATTTGGCAACTCCAAATCTCAACCAGCAAATGCTCTATCTTACACACTGGAAAAAAGAATCAGAACACTAAATACAAGCTTGTTGGACATTACCTTGTAGATGACCCTCACCCCGTCAAAGACCTTGGAGTTTTCATATCAAACGATCTAAGTGCCAAAGTCCAATGCAACTACATCACCAAAAAGGCTTTAAGAGTTGTAAACTTAATCTTGCATAGCTTCTTCTCCAGAAAGCTTACACTACTAACCAGAGCATACAAAACATTTGCTAGACCAATTCTCGAATACAGCTCACCTGTCTGGAACCCACACCTCATTTCGGACATTAATACAATTGTGCGTGTCCAGAAATATTTTACAAGAAGAGTTCTCCACTCCTCTGATCACAGCAAAATACCTTATGCCACCAGACTTGAAATCCTGGGTTTAGAAAATTTAGAACTCCGCCGCCTTCAGCATGACCTGAGTATAACTCATAAAATCATCTGCTACAATGTCCTTCCTGTTGAAGACTACTTCAGCTTCAATTGCAACAATACACGAGCACACAATAGATTTAAACTTAAAGCGAACCGCTCCAATCTTGATTGTAGAAAATATGACTTCAGTAACAGAGTTGTTAATGCCTGGAATACACTACCTGACTCTGTGGTCTCTTCCCAAAATCCCCAAAGCTTTAACCAAAGACTATCTACTGTTGACCTCACCCCATTCCTAAGAGGTCTGTAAGGGGCGTGCATAAGAGCACCAACGTCCTTACCATTCCTGTCCTAATGTTCCCTTTGATTGTATCCAATTCGTATGGTTATTTCATGCTTATACTTATATATACTGTTGTGTTCGACAAATAAATAAAAATAAAAATAAATAAATAAAACATTTCCTTGTATAGGGAGAAATATTTCTGGCAGAAACCCTTCAAAATGTCTTAAGCTAAATTGAAGTGCAGATTTAGTAATAGTTTGAAAGTGTTGAGGGAATTATTTGTTTAGCAGAGTGATGGCATTTGGGAAAAAACTGTTCTTGTGTCTAGTTGTTCTGGTGTGCAAGGCTTTATAGCATTGTTTTGAGGGTAGGAGTTGAAACAGTTTATGTCTAGGATGTGAGAGGCGGTATACAGATCCTCAATGGGAGGCAGGTTGGTAGCAATTGTTTTTTCTGCAGTTCTAATTATCCTTTGAATACAACAGCATAGTAAGAACGGTGGTAAGTTTAAGAGGAAACTTAAACTTGCACCAAGTTAAAATCTTTCACGACTGAGCATGAAGTGCTTACCCATGTGGCATTGAATATATTTTGTATCTTGAACACAGAAACCTTTCCAAACCAAAGTATTGCTACGTTCAACTCAGTATTGTTGGTATTAACTAGCAGCAACTAACCAAGAAATCATAGCAGATTCTTTCTTAGCCTACCTTGGAAAGTGCCCAAGGTAGACTCTCAGGTTTTTTTGAATAAAAAGTTATGATTTAGCATTGAGTTGAAATCCTTTCCATTGCATATTTTAAATGAGAGATTCAGTTGCTTTCAGACTGGTGACCTGTTTCCTCCCATTTCACCCAGGGGTGAAATGCTCCTGGTTTGGACTGGGTCTCCCGATCCGGTAGCGATGGTGGCAGGTGGTTCGGAGAACCAGTAGCAAAAATCCTGCCCCCCCAACATGCCCAGCTGAGCCGCAGAGGTTTTTTTTTTTAAAAAAACTTAGCTTCCTGTTCCTGTGAAAGAAATGTATTCTGATTGGTTGTCAGACTCCCATGGGGCCATGTAGGGATAACCTTGTAGTGTCTTGAGTCCCAAGCTTGGTTGAATCTTGCTGTGTGATGTAATCTCTCCAGGTGCCATGTGGTGAGTTCTGTTGCTAGATGGGTAGAGGGCTAATCCTATCATGTCCTGAGGGCCGTGTCTTTTGTGTTGCAGATAAGCTGGCCCAGCCTTTCTGCGGCTATTAGCAAAGGTGGGGGCTGCTTTCCAAGAGCATGTTTCTCCTTTTCTCATCCAGGGAGGTATAATATTTTGCCTTTTTAATATTTTCTAGAATATTTCATTCTTCTAGGAGAGGGATGGGTGCTAACTTCCTACACTGGTAATGATGGCAGTATCTTAGCAAACGGTTGGATCCATCTGTGACCATCCAGTAGTGGAATGGAGACTGTCAATTGAACACACTTCCCTGCTTCTTTTATCTCTTGACCCCCTCTGCTTCTGCAAATTGAAGCCTAAATACTATTGTATGCATTTAATAGAGTTTTTCTTTACACGAGATGTTTTCTTTTAAAAGCGTGTCCTTTCATACTTTCTTTTTTTGGCATCTCCCTGAATAAAAAACTATTCAGTGATGTGTCTATTCATACAGGTGTGCCATTTTTATTCTTGGATTTTTCTACAGCTGAACCTTTCTATTTACCCTGGCAATTCTGTCTGTATTGCAGAATCATATTACTGGGATCCTAGATGACAAATGCTTTCTTTGGGCTGGTAAAAAAACATATATGATTGTAAATGCCATCAATAGAGTATCAAGTTTCATGCAGCTTCTCTACCAGGTATTCTGCCTTCCTTCCTCTCTCCCTCCCCCCTCTATTTATTTATTTAATAACAAAGATATATTCATGCTTTTCTGAGGAAAAAAAAATTGAAATGTCTCCCCTCACTATCTCCTGAGTTTAAGGTTTAAGGCAGTGGTGGGATTCAAATAAATTAACAACCGGTTCTTTACCCTAATGATTTCTTCCAACAACCAGTTCATCAAACTGCTGAGAAAGTTAACAACCGGTTCTCCCAAAGGGGTATGAACTGGCTGAATCCCACCACTGGTTTAAGGCCATATTTGATGGCCACAACAATTGATAACTGAAGAACTGGTATATTTCTGCAAAAGTAGTTTGTTAGTAGTACTTTTAATAGCAGCTGCTGATAATGAAATGAAAACACTTGCATCTCAGGAATTGTAGCAAGTACTATATTCTAAATATAAATGAAAATAGTGTCTAGCAGGTTGCTGAACCTATTTGCTTTTTGCTCCTGGGAGATGATATGAATATTTATAAATTTGAGGTATAAGCTTGCTATTAATAGTTTGACCTCCCTGTGGAAGGAGGGATTTATTTCAGCCCATAAGTGCTTCCAAATTTTGCTTATTAACACTCATCAGAAACATGATTGCATTTAATAAGCTTAGTTGTTGCTCAACTTTTAGGCTGACTGTTGTAATATAAGGATTGCACATGAGGTAGCTAAGATAATAAAATGTAATAAATTGAGGTACATGAGGAAGCGACATTTTTTTAAAAAAAAGTCGGATAGGTTAGGGCTCTATTAGTAGTAGGAGAATTGTCAAGATAGGACATCTGAGAATATAAGAGTACAAATTGGCTTTGGGAACATGGGAAGAGAATGGGGCTAAGATTTCACAGCTTAACTGGGAGCATGGGAAAAGAGAGATGAAGGAGAGCAAGCTTTTGCGACATTTTTGAACCATTATATTAATTGTATAGTTGTTAAGATGCTGGGCTTGTCAGTTGGAAAGCCAGCAGTTCAAGGTTCAAGACCCAAGCGCCACACGATGGGGTGAGCGCCCGTCCTCAGCTCCTGCTAATCTAGCAGTTCAAACCCATGCAAATGCGAATAGATAAATAGGTACCACTACGGTGGGAAGATGATAGAGCTCCATGATATCATGCTGGCTACATAACCATAGATATATCTTCGAGCAGCACTGGCTCAATGGCCTTGAATCAGAGATGAGCATTGCTCCCCCACCCCATAGTTGGCAACAACTAGTGGAGTAAAATCTACAGATGACTGTATGACTGTAACTTTGTTGCTTGTATCCTTACGATTTATATTGATATTGATTATTTCCTGATTGCTTATTTGTAGCGTATGACTATCATTAAGTGTTGTATCATTAAGTGTTAAATTTGTACCCTATGACTACCATTAAGTGTTGTAAGTGTTGTTCTGTTGGAAGAAATGTCTATCTGGGTTCAGTTCCAAGTGGGGAAAAAGACACTGGAAACATGGAGACTGCTTGGAAAGATGGTTTAATGGAGGACAGGTTCACATGGTTTGAGTTCCTGAACAGAAAAGGGGATGAGATACTTAGTGTGCCTTGGTTTTATCCTCTCTCTGAGCTTTGAACTTCTTGGGGCACAGGAAGAGTATCCTGATTGGTTGTCAGACTCCCAGGGGGTGGGGGTCTTAGCTAGCCTTGCTGGCTGATGTAATCTTCCCAGGTGCCATGTGGTGAGTTTCTGTTGCTAGATGGGTCCTATTGTGTTGCAGATGATGGTCCATTGACAAAGGTGGGGAGAATTAGTTTCTGCCTCTGACCCATTGACAAAGATGGGGGGAGGCAGGAAGCTGCAGGGAGCTGCTTTGTCCTTAAAACATGTTTCTCCATTTCTCATCCACGGAAAAATAATATTCTGCCCTTTTTAATATTTTCTAAAATATTTCATCCTTCTAGGAGAGGGGTGGGTGCTAACTTTCTATAGTACCTTGATGAAGGTATCTTTTCTTTTATGTACACTGAGAGCGTATTCACCAAGACAAACTCCTTGTGTGTCCAGTCACACTTGGCTAATAAAAAAATAAATAAAAAATTCTACATTGGTTGCAATGGTTGCTAAGAGGCTGGAAGGACAGCAACATGTTAGGGGAAAAAAAAGTAGGGCAGAGGTGGTAGTTATGTGCCCATTAATAACTTTAGAAGAAAGTGATCAATATTCTATTTTATGACTCCCAGATTTGCCTCTATTATGATCTCAGATCCACTGAAGCAGCTGTAATTTCTGAGTGCCCTGGAGCACCTAAACTTTTGTTCCGTTTGGAATCAGGCAGTGCCCTTATAAGGGTACATATGAACTGTTTTCCATCTTAAATTCTGATCTAACTTGATTGTCACAAAATATTTACAGATCCCTCACATCCAGGACATAAACTGTTTCAACTCCTACCTTCAAAATGACGCTATAGAGCACTGCACACCAGAACAACAAGACACAAGAACAGTTTTTCCCCGAAGGCCATCACTCTGCTAAACAAATAATTCCCTCAACACTGTCAAACTATTTACTAAATCTGCACTACTATTAATCTTCTCATCGTTCCCATCACTAATCTCTTTCCACTTATGACTGTAACTTTGTTGCTGGCAATCCTTATGATTTATATTGATATATTGACCATCATTTGTGTTGTAAATGTTGTTACCTTGATGAATGTATCTTTTCTTTTATGTACACTGAGAGCATATGCACCAAGACAAATTCCTTGTGTGTCCAATCACACTTGGCCAATAAAAAATTCTATTCTATTCTATTCTATTCTATTCTATTCTATTCTATTCTATTCTATTCTATTCTATTCTATTCTATTCTAAAAAAATGCTTGGCCACGCTGATTCCCCTGGATAGTTTTATTTTTATTTTTTATTTTTTTAAATTCAACTCAGAGGGGGGAATAAAAAAAAGGAGAAGCATTGAACCTTAGACAACACGTCCTCTCAGTTCAGTACCCAATTTCACTAGTTTGGAGGGATCCAGTGTAAAACTGAACCGTTGTTTTTGATAGCAGTCTTTCCAGTGACTGAAATGCTATCCTTCCATTATCTCAATGGGCTGGCTGGAAGACCATTTCACTTAGCAAATTACCGGTCAAGCATTCTGAATTGGACACGCTGAAGAACATTCTTCTTGGTGAGAGTTTATTTCCTGTTTTTCATGCTTTCAAAGGAGACATAATAATACCTTTTAGCCCCAGCTGATTATTTTGCAAGTTACTGAATTCCATAGACTCAAAGGCTTCCTATCTATGTTTTCATTGAACTGACCTTTTAATATGGTTTGCCGTGAAAACATATTGGGCAAACACACACGAAAACACACCCTGGTCAAATTTTAAAGCTGGCCTGATGAGAAAGCCTTCTTTCTTTTATCTGACAAACTTCCCGCAATATCAGGAGAAGACCAGTTTTGTGTAACTATGCTACCATTAAGACATGTTGTTGGCTAGTGCAGTTTTGTGTTGGATATCTGAAAAGGTGAACATTTAATTACAATTAATCAGGTTTTATTAAAGGGTTCCCCATACTTACAGCAAGGAACATGGTGGCTCAGTGGCTAAGAGGCTGAGTTTGTCAATCGAAAGGTTGGCAGTTCAGCGGTTCGAATCCCTGTAACCGTGTAATGGGGTGAGCTCCTGTTACTTCTCCCAGCTTCTGCCAACCTAGCAGTTCGAAAGCAGGTAAAAAATGCAAGTAGAAAAATAGGGACCACCTTTGGTGGGAAGGGAACAGTCTTCCGTGCGCCTTTGGCATTGAGTCATGCCAGCCACATGACCACGGAGACGTCTTTGGACAGCACTGGCTCTTTGGCTTTGAAACAGAGATGAGCACTGCCCCCTAGAGTCAGGAACAACTAGCACATATGTGTCAGGGGAACATTTACCTTTTATACTTACAGCATCTGAGATTCACTCCTTGGTGTACCACTGACCTTGAGTTGCTGAGTCTGGTGACCCCAATTGTGGTGAGGATGTCAGTCCTTGAAAGCAACTCCTAAAAATGTTGTTTTCATTGGGCAAAGTTTAAAGTCCTTCAAATTCTCTCTCTCTTGCTCTAAGAGCTGCTTAGTTTAGGCATCCGTAAAGAAAGGCTAAATATTAATGAGGATTAAGTGTCTAGCACGTATTGGGTGCTTGCTAAGACAACAGAGTAGAAAGTTTGTTATCTCGCAGCTCACCAGAATAAATAGGAAGAACTTGTCTAAACAGCCTTTCTTCCAATTTGAAAAAAATGCAGGTTAAATCATAGGATATGATAAGCTCCAGGCCCAGACAAGATAACTCCTTCCTGCTTAAAAGTCTGTTCTGACCAATTGGCCCCCATCTTCACTCATATCTTCAATAAATCACTAGAGATGTGCTATGTTCCTTCTTGCTTCAAATGCTCTACTATCATCCCAGTGCCGAAGAAGCCCACCATCAAGGAACTGAATGACTACAGACCAGTTGCTCTAACATCTGTAGTCATGAAAACCTTTGAAAGGCTAGTGCTGTCTCACTTGAAAACCATCATGGATCCGCTGTTAGACCCCTTGCAATTTGCATACCGAGCAAATAGATCAACAGATGATGCTGTTAATATGGCTCTGCACTACATCTTATAACATCTTGAGTCTCCAAAGACCTATGCAAGGGTCCTCTTTGTAGACTTTAGTTCAGCATTCAATGCCATCATTCCAGACACTCTTCTAACTAAGCTAAAACAGCTACAGGTGCCTGAACACACTTGTAAGTGGATCATAAGCTTCCTAACAAACAGGAAGCAGCAGATGAAACTAAGCAGAATCATATCAGATACCTGTACAATTAGCACAGGGCCCCCCCAAGGATGTGTGCTCTCTCCACTTCTCTTCTCTCTGTATACCAATGACTGCATCTCTAATGATCCATCTGTTAAACTACTGAAGTTCACAGATGACACAACAGTGATCGGTTTCATTCGGGACAATGATGAATCTGCATACAGATGGGAGGTTGAACAACTAGCCTTGTGGTGTGACCAGAACAATCTGGAACTGAACATACTCAAAACTGTAGAAATGGTGGCAGACTTTAGGAGAAACTCTTCCACCTCTTACAATACTAGACAACACAGTATCAACAGTAGGAACCTTCAAATTTCTAGGTTCTACCATATCACAAGATCTAAAATGGACAGCTAACACCAAAAATGTCATCAAAAAAGCACAACAAAGAATGTTCTTTCTGCGCCAACTCAGAAAGCTCAAACCGCCCAAGGAACTGCTGATCCAGTTCTACAGAGGAATTATTGAGTCTGTCATCTGCACTTCTATAACTGTCTGGTTTGGTTCTGCAACCCAACAAGACAGACACAGACTTCAGAGGATAATTAGAACTGCAGAAAAAACAATGGCTACCAACCTGCCTTCCATTGAGGACCTGTATACTGCACAAGTCAAAAAGAGGGCTGTGAAAATATTTACAGATCCCTCACATCCTGGACGTAAACTGTTTCAACTCCTACCCTCAAAATGATGCTACAGAGCACTACACAGCAAAACAGCTAGACAAAAGGACAGTTTCTTCCCGAACGCAATCACTCTGCTAAACAAATAATTCCCTCAACACTGTCAAACTATTTACTAAATCTGCATCTTCCCATCACCCATCTCCTTCCACTGTGTTCTCTTTGCTGACGATGTCAAACTATTTAACACCACAGACAACACTTCTATCATTCAAAACGACCTTGACCATCTAACCGCTTGGTCTAAAAATTGGCAGCTCCAAATTTCAACCAGCAAATGCTCAGTCTTACATATAGGAAAAAAGAACTCTAAAACTAAGTACATACTACATGGACATTACCTTACAGACGACCCCCATCCCGTTAAAGACCTTGGAGTTTTCATGTCAAATGATCTAAGTGCCAAAGCCCACTGCAACTACATAGCAAAAAAAGCTCTAAGAGTTGTAAACCTAATTTTGCGTAGCTTCTTTTCCAAAAACACCACACTACTAACCAGAGCATATAAAACATTTGCTAGACCAATTCTAGAATACAGCTCACCTGTTTGGAACCCTCACCACATCTCTGACATCAATACAATTGAACGTGTCCAGAAATATTTTACAAGAAGAGTTCTCCATTCCTCTGAAAACAACAAAATACCCTATCCCACCAGACTTGAAATCCTAGGCTTAGAAAACTTGGAACTCCGTCGCTTCGACAAGACCTAAGTTTAACTCACAGAATCATCTATTGTAATGTCCTTCCTGTCAAAGACTACTTCAGCTTTAATTGCAATAATACAAGGGCAACCAATAGATTTAAACTTAATATAAACCGCTTTAATCTAGATTGCAGAAAATATGACTTCTGCAACAGGATCATCAGTGCTTGGAATACTTTACCTGACTCTGTGGTCTCTTCCCATAATCCTAAAAGCTTTAACCAAAAACTTTCTACTATTGACCTCACCCCATTCCTAAGAGGACCATAAGGGGCGTGCATAAGTGCACAAACGTGCCTACCGTTCCTGTCCTATTGTTTTTCTTTTCTTCTTCCTATATATGTTTATATGTGTATATACTATATAATCTTTTTGTATGATGTTGTGACAAATAAATAAATAAAAAATAAAATAAAACTTATGACTGTATGACTATAACTTTGTTGCTTGTATCCTTATGATTTATATTGATATTGTTTCCTGATTGCTTATTTGTACTCTATGACTATCATTAAGTGTTGTATCTTACAATTCTTGATGATCTTTTCTTTTATGTACATTGAGAGCATATGCACCAAGACAAATTCCTTGTGTGTCCAATTACACTTGGCCAATAAAAAATTCTATTCTATTCTATTCTATTCTATTCTATTCTATTCTATTCTATTCTATTCTATTCTATTCTAGGACATATAACAGTTTATATTTTTGGTATCAGAGATAGATTTTTTTCATGTCAGGCATAAAATTAGTCAACAATTTAAGTTCCTTTTTTAATCAATCTCCTCCATTTTTCTTTGTTCCTGTTTTTATTATTTTCTTTGCATTTCACTTTCTAATTATTTCTTTGGAATTTGTAACATTATTATTTCATTGGAGTGATAAGGGCACAAAGGGTCTGGTAGGGAGAAAGGGGGGGGGCTCTTCATCCCTGCAGGGGTTTTGCATTCTTTACATTTTGTAAATCAATGATGGCAACATTGGGGAAGAAATGTGCCTTTGGAACGGGGAACTTGTAGTATCTACAGGGGATTCTTTTATTTAGTTAATTTGCTGGTATTTGCCAATTTCAACCTAGATGTTAAAAGGCTTAAACCATCTTTTGTTTTACTGTCCAGAATTCACTGGAAGGTCAAGTAAGAAGTGTACCGGGGTGAGCTTCAAAATTTTTAGCAAGGGGTTCTCTGCCTGGTTGCTGGGTGGGGATGGCCATGGTGGATGGGGCCTACTCAACCTCCTGCACCATGGTAGGGGCGTTTTTGCCCTCCCTGGGCTCTGGAGGCTTTCCTTGAGCCTCCGGGTGGGTGAAAATGGACTCCCCAGGCTCTGGAGGCCCTCTGCAAGCCAGAAACAGGCCCATTTCCAGCCTTTCCAAACTTCCGGTATGTCTGTTTTTCGCCCTCCCCAAGCCTCCGCATGCGGCCTGCACTTACCTGCATCCAAAACAGGCCACTTGGGGACTCCAGGGAGGGGAGAGGAGGTGTGGGCAGGGCAGCCAGGAGTGGTTTTTGGAGGTTCTCCAAATTGCACAGAATCTTCGCTAGAACCCCAGGCGAACCCCCAGCAGCCCCACCCCTGAAGTGTACTAAAGATGGCATGGGGATATTAGCGGTCTTCCTACAATCTTCTCACACCATTAATTAGAAATGTGCAAAATTTTCCTTCTATTCCAAAACAACTTCACAACTTTCCAAACTCTGCAGCGATGCCGGAAGGCAAAAAAAGTGGAGTTTCTTTGAGTTTCATTTTAGAACAGCACATTACAAATAACAATAAAAGGTTTATTTCTGTGGGACCAGGAGAGGCTCCGTGCATAATCATAACCTGAAACTTCTTAGTGCGTAATTGCTGAACTTAGATGTTTGTTCCGCTAGGGATGATTCTGAATTCTTAAGGACTCTTCAAACACCATTGAAGATGCTATAAAATGTGAGAACGGGCTTTGAAAATTAGAAATGCTACAAAAGCTGAATGCTTCACTTAGTGCATTATAAAATAAATGAAGCCAGAGGGATGAACCAGCCCAGGGTGGTGGTGGAGGGGGGGAGGTTATTGTGTTGCACATACTTCATTGCTTCAGTCACCCAAGCGCACGCTGCCCTCATAAACTTTCTGCCTGAAGACTTAAAGGGAAGCTGCACCCTTTCTGCCTTGCCCCACATGCTAATGGTCCACTAGGGAGCCAGGGTTCTGTTTGGCTTAATAAATGTTTTAATTACAGTTTCTCTTTGCCAAGCCTTGTGGCAGAGAAAGAGGCCGCTGTCCTGAGTACTGCAATATTTGGAGAGACAGTATTGAAAGTTTCCCAGGGGTGAAGACTTGCGTTATGCAGCTTCTGCCTGGCTGATAATTGAAAAGTAAATATTATCCTTTGTATATATATCTCTTTGTGTGTGGGTCTTTGTGTGTGGGTGCAGAGGATTGTGAGGGTTATTGTTATTTACTTCAATCAATGCTGAAAAATGCCTGTAATTGTATTCTTGTTTTCTTCTCCCCTCCCTAGCCCTCGATTTTTCCCAAAGTAGCATGGGAAAAGCAAAAACGGGGTTGAAAGATTATGGATGGATAAATATTAGTTGCCAAATGAAGAACAATAGAATAGAATACAATTCTTATTTTATTTTATTTTATTTATTTATTTATTTGTCATAACAGCATACATAAGCATAAGCATGAAGCAACTATATAACATATAAGCATATATAGGAGTATAAGCATGTAATAACTATATAAATTGGATATAATGAAAGGAAACAGTAGGACAGGAACGGTAGGCATGTTTGTGCTCTTATGCACACCCCTTATAGACCTCTTAGGAATGGGGTGAGGTCAGTAGTAGACAGTTTTTGGTTAAAGATTTGGGGATTTTGAGTAGAGACCATAGTGTTAAGTAGTGTGTTCCAAGTATTAATAACTCTGTTACTGAAGTCATATTTTCTGCAATCAAAATTGAAGCGGTTAACATTAAGTTTAAATCTATTGTTTGCTCTTGTATTGTTGTGATTGAAGCTGAAGTAATCTTCAACAGGAAGGACATTGCAATAGATGATTCTATGAGTTAAACATAGGTCCTGTCAAAGGCGGCGGAGTTCTAAGTTTTCTAAACCCAGGATTTCAAGTCTGGTGGCATAAGGTATTTTGTTGTATTCAGAGGAGTGGAGAACTCTTCTTGTAAAATATTTCTGGACACGTTCAATTGTATTGATGTCTGAAATGTGGAATGGGTTCCAGACAGGCAAGCTGTATTCAAGAATTGGTCTAACAAATGTTTTGTAATTGGCCAAGTGTGATTGAAGACGGAAGCTACAACTTTAGTGAAATTTGTGACATAATCTTGCTCACAAATTTGCTGATTGGTTCATATATCCAAATGCATATACAGTGTTTCCCCGAAAATAAGTCCCTGTCTTATATTTTTTTTGAACCCTGAAATAAGTGCTTGGCCTTATTGCCATGTGCTCAAAAGCCCGATTGGCCTTATTATTTGGGGGGGGGGGGGAGAACAGGGTACACATTTTTTTCAATGACATAGTTGGAAATCCCAAGGATGTTGGTTGAAAAGCCCTTTTGATTAAAAGCAAGAAAAAAAACTTAAACTTTTATTGATTTTATTTCTGTATCTGCCCATCTCTTTTTTTTTTTTTATTCAAAAAGTTTTACAAAATTTTTTTTCCCCCTTTCCCCCCCTCCTCCCCCCTCCCTTCGCAACCCCCCTCCCCCCCCCGACTTCCCGGAACGAGCACAAGGTATAGTTAAAAGTAAAACAAACATATGCTAAAAAGTTTTCGTCCCAACTTAATTATACCCCTACAATCATCAATTCCTAACTTCCCCCAAAAGCAATCAAAAATAATACATCATAATCATTCAAAAACAGTCTGATAACTCTTATTTTATTTCTGTATCTGCCCATCTCAACGGGCCTCTGTGGCTCAGACCGGTAAGACAGTCTGTTATTAACAGCAGCTGCTTGCAATTACTGCAGGTTCAAGCCCCACCAGGCCCAAGGTTGACTCAGCCTTCCATCCTTTATAAGGTAGGTAAAATGAGGACCCAGATTGTTGGGGGCAATAAGTTGACTTTGTATATAATATACAAATGGATGAAGACTATTGCTTGACATAGTGTAAGCCGCCCTGAGTCTTCGGAGAAGGGCGGGATATAAATGCAAATTAAAAAAAAATGACTGGGTGGTGTACATCATAATTGGTTTTTTTTTAAAAAAATAAAGTAATAAAATATCCAAAAAAGAATGATGTCTTCCACCTCACCTTCAGCTTGTTAAGATGATGATGATGATGAGGAGGAGGAGGAGGAGGAGGATTTTGCCTAGGCATAAGAATGAAGGATTCTCACATTTTCTTTTTTTTAACAAGTTTTTATTGATTTTTTAGTTTTCTCCCACCCTACACACATACATAATTTATGAACAGAATATTGGCCATATCATATCTTATACAATTCGATATATTCAAATATATTTTACTTAATTACTAGAACATTAAAAAATGTTCTTTTTTCATAGTTTTATTCATTTCCTAATATTTCCTTAATAGGGACGCAGTGGCTCAGAGGCTAGGATGTTGATCTTGTCGATCGAAAAGTCGGCATCTCAGCGGTTCGAATCCCTAGTGCTGCCGTGTAACAGGGTGAGCTCCCGTTACTTCTCCCAGCTTCTGCCAACCTAGCAGTTTCGAAAGCACATAAAAATGCAAGTAGAAAAAATAGGGACCACCTTTGGTGGGAAGGTAACAGCGTTTCGTGCGCCTTTGGCGTTGAGTCATGCCGGCCACATGACCACGGAGACATCTTTGGACAGCGCTGGCTCTTCGGCTTTGAAACGGAGATGAGCACCGCCCCCTAGAGTCGGCAACGACTAGCATGTATGTGTGAGGGAAACCTTTACCTTTTACCTTTAATATTTCCTTTCTCATTTTATTAAGTCACATCGTGTTCCGCCCTCAAGTTCTAATTTCTCAATTTTTCTTCATGTTCATTCTCTTTCATTCTTTTTTTTTTTTAACTATTTCAATTTTTATCCTAATATATTGAAATATATTTGGGGTTGCCTTTCTTCCATTTCAGGATTCACACATTTTCAAGACTCTTACCTACCTGTTGAATTAATCATAAAACTTTCAGAATCAGAATTATGAGAGATGCTATGACAAAATATAGGAAGATGAGAAGAAATGGATTGTGAGGAACCAGTATCGGTTCTGAATGGCAAGGCGAGTTCTCCATAAATTTTGAGAAAGAAACTCATAAATCTCTCACTACGGATCAAACATTGTCCATTTATATAGTAAAAACTCTCTGTCAATAAATAAACTCCTGACAGAAAGAAAACATTTGTTTACCAACTTTTGGTAAACTTTACACAGTATATTCAGTGTACTCCCATCTTGTGCTTTTTCGTGACCTTATTTACTGAAAGAAAGTAGTTTTTATGATGTACATCCTTTTCAGACTGACTTCTTTGTACAAGAGATCAATGACCCTTTAAAAGCTCCTTCCTTCCTTCCTTCCTTCCTTCCTTCCTTCCTTCCTTCCTTCCTTCCTTCCTTCCTTCCTTCCTTCCTCCCTCCCTCCCTCCCTCCCTCCCTCCCTCTCTCCCCACTGCTTTTCATTGGCCTTGTTTCCTCTGAACCTGAACTTAAAAACTGAGATAGACTTCCACCATGAACTTATGTATGTGATGTGTCATATCACATCACAAGCAAATGAAAATGTTGTTGGCAATTTTCTTTAATCTATCCTGAAACTATTGACAATCAATCTTACTGGGTGTCCTCAAATTCTCACATTAAGGAAGAGAAAATATTTGTCTATTTTGTCTATTTTGCCGACACCATGCATAATGTTAGAGAATGGTTTTATGGAGGATTGTATAAATATCTTGTAGGTTTTAAGTTGCAATTGCCTAGTAGCAGGTGTGAAATGCTCCCGGTTCAGACCCGATTGCCCGATCCAGTAGCGATGGCAGTGGGTGGTTCGGAGAACTGGTAGCAAAAATCCCTGCCATGCCCACAGAACCAACAGTAACAAATTTTACATTTCACCACTGCCTAGTAGGGATGTGTATGAAGTAGTAGAAAAAACACTGAGGGATTTTTCAGGATTCAGTGGTGTGAGATGGGTGAACCACCTCACCAATTTGCGATTCATCAAGAAAAAGAAAACCCCAACATACACTGAAATAGTTCATTTACTTTTGAACTGGATCTGATCCATTTAATTTTTTCTAATAAGTAGGGAAGCGTCTTAAGACACCTGTAGCTCTTGTGGGATTGTAAGCAAATTACTTCTGGTGTAGATTTGAAGGTCAACACCTGTCCCATTTAGCAGCTGCACAGGTGGCAATTGGTGCATATAAACCTTTCTGAATGAATGTCATTGTTTTGTTCTTGAGACAATTAGATTCCAAGAACAAGATGTGGCTCATTAACGCTGTAGGGACTTGGTGTGCAGAATGACTCCTGCTTGGTTTTAATTTAAAACATGTCAGGGAACCTGACATCATGTTACATTACAGAAACAGCAATATCGTTACGCCAAGTAGTGCTAAAAGGGTGTCTTTGGGAGGACCAACAAAGTATGAGATTCATTGAGCGTACATTCCCACAGCCTCCATCTCCTGTCACAACAATGCTGAAGGGTATGTAGTTTACTGTATGTGGAATATGCTTTTGGATGTTGCTTCTCCATACTGTATGTCTTTCTCTCCTCCCATCCACAGTTTAAACTTTGATTATCAGCTCCATTAAAGTTAGGAAAGGAAGGGTGAAGAAACACATAGTTCTCCCTGATTCTTAATCTGTATCCCATCATTTAATACAGCATGTCTTCTTTTGTACAAAATAATAATTTTCAAATGCCTTGATAAAAAGACATGGAGTCTGCCATAGACAACCAGATTTTCAGGACGTTTGCAATGTGCAATATATGTTTACTTGCAACAATATGTTGTTGCGAAAGGCCAATTTTTCTTTTTAGATAATCCTTTTCATTTTCTGTAGTCCTCCGGCTTTGGAAAATAACCTTCTAAGCCTGATTGATTGTTGTTGTCTAGGGATTGTCCAGAGAACAGCAGCGTTTTTCATAGTATTTAAAAGAATTATGTCTCATACTTGTTATTTAACAGCAGTATCCTATGAAATTTCCAGACATGCTTTATTCTCCAAAGTAAATTTAGGATTTTGTCGTCTGGGTTTTTTTCATTAGCAAGATTCCATAAGTTTGAGTAAGAGATTCTCACCACCATTACCCCCACCTTCAACGTATTTGCAAGAAAAGAAAGATAATTGAGAAAATTCAGAGATCTCCAGAGATGGGTTTCAGCAGATTCTGACCAGTTCTGGGAACCAGTAGCAGACATTTTGAGTAGTTCAGAGAACCGGTAAATACCACCTCTGAGTGGCCCTGCTCCCATCTATTCTCTGCCTCCTGAGTCCCAGCTGACTGGGAGGAAATGGGGATTTTGCAGTAACCTTCCCCTGGAATGGGGAGGGAATGGGGATTTTACAGTATCCTTCCCCTGGAGTGGGGAGGGAATGAGGATTTTGCAGTATCCTTCCCCTGGAGTGGGGAGGGAATGGAGATTTTACAGTATCCTTCCCTTGGACTGGGGAGGAAATGGACATTTTACAGTATTCTTCCCCTGCCACACCCACCAAGCCACACCCACCAAGCCATTCCACGCCCACCAAGCCACACCCACAGAACCGGTAGCAAAAAAAAATTGAATCCCACCACTGGAGATCTCCTTGTGTCCGAAACAGTGATCCCTGTTACATCTTTTTATAGTTATTGTCAGCTCTTGTGAGGTTTTGAATGGCAGTGAAAATACCCTCATATTTGGACTTAAGTAAACAGCCTGAAACCATCATTAGATTTTTTTATGCGGGATCAGTTTTCTGAGTTTCAGTTACCACTCTCTGCTCCCCTTTGCATCAGTACAACAAAGAAGTAGAATGATTTATTATTTGAATATAAAGACATTTTTAAAAAAAATCAGTCTAGGCCTCAGGATCAAGTACTGGATGCTTAAATAGGGAGAGGTTGCGGTAGTTCTCAATTTACAAGCATTTGTTTAAAGCAGTGGTAGTCAACCTGGTCTCTGCCGCCCACTAGTGAGCGTTCCAGCTTTCATGGTGGACGGTAGGGGTTTTGTCTGATACTGAAGCACTTTCCTTTTTTTTAATTTAATTGACTTTTTAAAAAATTGAAACATTGTCATTAGGTTTTCATAAAATTTCCTGTGACAATTTAAATTTCTGAAAATATACTATTTGTATCGCCCGCGCATAAGTTTAGTTCATGTTATCTAAGTGAAACTAAACGACGCTATAGTGCGACCGCAAGCAAAAGAGCCTCATCCCAGAATAGCTCAGCTGTAACAGACAAGCAGAGCTGGTAGCTGCCGCCCCCCCCCAAACCCAGTCCTCAATGCCTGAGAGGCATGCGCAGACGACGATACACAGTGCATTACTGTGGAACCGGTGCGCGGTTAGAAAATTTTACTACTAACAGAGATACAAAAGTGGGCGGTAGGTATAAAAAGGTTGACTACCCCTGGTTTAAAGTCACAATGGCAGTGAAAAAAAGTGACTTGTGGTTTATCCTTGTACTTATAACTGTCGCACCAATCCATGGTCATGTGATCAAAATTCAGGGGCTTGCCAATCCACATGTGTTTACAATGACTGCAGCATCCCAATGCCACCTGATCATTTGTAACCTTCTCAGCCCACTTCAAACAAGGCAAAGCCAGTGGGGGAAGACACTTAATAACCAGATGATTCACTCAACAACTGCAGTGATTGATGGGATAGTGGAAAAGATCATAAAAATTGGGCACAGCTCACTCAATGGCTGCTTTGCTTACCCAACTAAGCTAGGGAAAAAAATGATTCTCCATACATGATCCTTAATTCTTGATCTGACTTGGCAAATCAAATCAGTTCACAATCCCATCAAAATGGGATTGGTAACTTGGCAACTCCAAATCTCAACCAGCAAATGCTCAGTCTTACATATTGGAAAAAAGAACCCAAACACTAAGTACAAGCTTGATGGACATTATCTTACAGATGATCCCCACCCTGTTAAGGACCTTGGAGTTTTCATATCAAATGATCTACGTGCCAAAGCCCACTGCAACTATATAGCAAAAAGGGCTCTAAGAGTTGTAAACCTAATTCTGCGTAGCTTCTTTTCCAAAAACTCTACACTACAAACCAGAGCATTCAAAACATTTGCCAGACCTATTCTTGAATACAGCTCATCCGTCTGGAACCCATACCACATCTCTGACATTAATACAATTGAACGAGTCCAAAAATATTTTACAAGAAAGTTCTCCGCTCCTCTGTAAACAACAAAATACCTTATTCCACCAGACTTGAAATCCTGGGATTTCAAGATTAGAAAACTTAGAACTCCGCCGACTCTGACCAAGACCTGTGTTTAACACACAGAATCATCTATTGCAATGTCCTTCCTGTTAAAGACTTCTTCAGCTTCAATAGCAATAATACAAGAGCAAACAATAGATTCAAACTTAATGTGAACCGCTTCAATCTTGATTGCAGAAAATATGACTTCAGTAACAGAGTTGTTAATGCTTGGAATACACTACCTGACTTTGTGGTCTCCTCTCCAACTCCTAAATGCTTTAACCAAAAACTGTCTACCATTGACCTCACCCCATTCCTAAGAGGACTATAAGGGGCGTGCATAAGTGCACAAAAGTGCCTACCATTCCTGTCCTATTGTTTCCTTTCAATATATGTTCCTGTATATAATGTTATGATAAAAAAAAATGAATCTCTGAAGCCAAAAATCATACAACCCTACGCAGAATAATATGGTGGTTGATGATGATACATAGAGGATAATCAATACACAGTTGAAAATAATGATACTAGAGATTTAAATTAGCGAGTAGGGATTAACTAGCGAGTTCCATGCTTGTGTGCATGTATTTTGTATGCAGAGCTGTGTGTTTAAATGAAAGTCTTATTTGAAGGAAAACAGACCCATATTTGTATACACAATAAGGCTACCTACACAGCCTCCCTACTAAAATAATTTGGCTCATTACCAAATAGAAACAATAATAGCAAAAATCTTCAAGGCGTCCTAAATAAAATTACCTATCCTTTGTTTCAGGATAGGTAAACTCTTCCTTACAGGATAAACAATATAAACTTCAAGAAAAATACATATTTTGTGGCCAGGTGCGATTTTGAATTTAATTGTCTAGCAACGATTTGGAATTGTTCCATTCCGCATAAGTGTGAGTCTGTTAGACCGATCGTTTTTAGATGGAAGAATAAAGAATTTTCTTGGCTGATTGCATTTCTCCCTGGACATGATCAGGAATGGCTAGAAATTAACGAACATAATCCTTGAAGTATGAACTTAAATTTAGTGTGCCAGGATTGATTCTTTGCTAGGACTTCATTCTGACACCTTTTTCTGCCCTTAAAAAAAAACCTTGCAGATGGTGACAATGATAATAGTAGTTTATTTTAAAAATAGATATATTTTAAGTAGAATTAGAATGGGAACAGCTGATCTAGATTCAGTTATTGGTACCCACAGACTGTCTTCACTTTTTTTAAAAAAGTGGAAGTGTGTAAGTATTGTAAACTGCTGCTGGTTTGAGAACATGTGCTCTTGGTTATTTCAGGAAGGCTGTTATGAGACAGTGCTGTAGACTAATATTTTTTTTTTATTTGCATTTATATCCCGCCCTTCTCCGAAGACTCAGGGAGGCTTACACTATGTCAGGCAATAGTCTTCATCCATTTGTATATTATATACAAAGTCAACTTATTGCCCCCAACAATCTGGGTCCTCATTTTACCTACCTTATAAAGGATGGAAGGCTGAGTCAACCTTGGGCCTGGTGGGACTTGAACCTGCAGTAATTGCAAGCAGCTGCTGTTAATAACAGACTGTCTTAGCAGTCTGAGCCACCAGAGATTTTGCCTCTAAGGGGCGCTTCAGAATTGGTCCTGAAGAGGAAGCAGACTCATTCTCTTTCAAGAAAACTAGATTTTAGCCCAAACTGATAAGGAATTAAAAAAAAAAATTGCCTTGTCAATTTATTATTGAAGCTGCCAGGGCTGTTTTGCATAATATATTTGTAAAGTTCACATCACCCAGGAAAAAAGTGTCTTTACTTGTTGATAGCACAAATTGAGCTACGCTAATCTTCTCCAACTCCAACCCAAAACCTAAACCTTGCAGTTGTCCTAATACACCTATTGACTCCTACTGACTTAGAGTCAATTGGATTGAAATGGGTGGCTATCGAAATTGAATGAACAAATAAAAAATAGGGTTTTTTTTTAAAAAAATGTCTGGCAGTCAAGAAAAAATGCTAGAAAGTCAATACTGTTTCCACACAGAATAAATCAGTCTTCCCTAGAGCGGGCGATTGGACTTTGACTCCCAGGATTCTTAGTAATGGCACTGAGGCTGAAGAATTTGGGAAATTAAAACTGTTATCTCCGGAGGACGCTTAGGTTGAGGAAGCTGAGCTATGAGAAGACATTCACACAAGTCAAGTCTCTCTGCAGATGTTAGCAGGTTGTTGCTAACCTACTTTCCCTCCCAAGTAATTGTTATAAATTAGGCTGATGTCCAGTGGTGGGATTCAAGTAATTTAACAACCGGTTCTCTGCCCTAATGATTTCTTTCAACAACCAGTTTGCCAAACTGCTCAGAAAGTTAACAACCGGTTCTCCCGAAGTGGTGCGAACTGGCTGAATCCCACCATTGCTGATGTCCCTTTCCATCTCACTTAGAATAAGGACTGCCGGCTTGTATTACAATCTCTTTCATTCCAGGAAGGGCCTGAAGTGTCCTCTCTTGATCCAGTTAAAGAGCAAAGAATGGTAAAAGCAGTTCTCTTTGGTTTCCCTTCTGGGCTCTGTCCTTTACTCAAGAAGTTGAAGGCCTTGAAGAGGGCAGATAACTCAATAAAGTCCAAGAGAAAGGCTTTCCCCACTCTTGGTGTATTAGATGTCAACAGGAGGTGAGCATAAGGAAAAGAGAAGAGTCCCTTCCAAAGGCCCACCTCCTCAGGCATTTTTTCTTCCCTTAGACCAAAATGGAAGAGTTCCTATTCATTGCTAAGTGCAGTAATAAAATAACTTCTTGCCTCTTTGTCTGTACAAAAAAAAAGGGCAAAAGTGGGAATTTAGACAAGGTTATCCTTTAGATGAATGGGACACGGTGGCTAAGACGCTGAGCTTGTCGATCGAAAGGTTGGCAGTTCAGCGGTTTGACTCCCTAGTGCCGCATAACGTGGTGAGCTCCCGTTACTTGTCCCAGCTTCTGCCAACCTAGCAGTTCGAAAGCATAAAAAAAATGCAAGTAGAAAAATAGGGACCACTTTTGGTGGGAAGGTAACAGCGTTCCATGTGTCTTTGGCATTTAGTCATGCCGGCCACATGACCACAGAGATGTCTTCTGATAATGCTGGCTCTTCGGCTTTGAAATGGAAATGAGCACTTCCCCCTAGAGTCGGGAACAGGGGTCAGCAACCTGTGGCTCTGGAGCCGCTTGTGGCTCTTTCAGCCCTCTGCTGCAGCTCCCTGTCACTCAAAATATGTGTCACAACTGCCAATGTGTGACACCCCCAATTTATTAAGCTTTTTGACCCCTGGTAGACCAATCATGGATAAATCCAAGAAAAGAAAAGCTTCAGAAGGAAACAGAATCTTTAATTCAACTATATACGCTAGTTTTGTGGCCGCTAGGAAATAGTCAGGCATGGGAAGAGTTTTGTGGCTCCCAGTGTTTTCTTTTCTCTGGGAAATGGGTCCAAATGGCTCTCTGAGTGTTTAACATTGCCAGCCCCTGAACTAGCACATATGTATGAGGGAAACCTCTACCTCTACCTTTATCCTTTAGATTCTTGACATTACTTTAGATGGGGCCACATTAGGCTTAAGGGCCAAAAGTTTCTCCAACCATACCTCTACCATAAATTCTAATATACTTCTCCCCTCACAATAACCAAGCTTCCCATTTTCTTGTAAGGGAGATTCTCTCCAGTGGATTTATTTATTTATTTATTTATTTATTTATTTATTTATTTATTTATTTATTTATTAAATTTTTATACCGCCCTTCTCCCGAAGGACTCAGGGTGGTGTATTTAGGGCTGAAACTGGTTCTTAAGATCTTAAATCTTTCATGCTGATGACTTCATGAGTCCAACTGGCTCTTCTTCGTATACTGGAAACCATTAGGGAATCTTGACTTGGAATTTCCATAATTGATGGCACCCCTTAGGTTCTACTATGCCTACCGCTATCACATTCCCAATCAGGACCTCTCACATTGACAGATTTGGAAAGCGTAGAGAAGACAAGCATAACTGAGACAAATGTTTAGAGCAGTAGAGCAAATAACATTATTGATTCTCTTGAAGATAAATGGATGCCTACATCTGCTATCGCTTTTGGGGAATCTGTAGGCTCATTAGATCCTACTGAGCACATCCTCCCTAGCAGTCTTCATTAGGAAAATGCTTTAAAATTGGCATGGATTCTGAGATATAATCTTTATGCCCAGATGAAAAACAGAAAACGATAGAAATTTTTTTTTTCCCCCCACCACAGGAAGAGGTCAATTTCTCTCCATACATGTGCATGGTGCTCCAAATGTATTGGCTCAGTGATCATGGCAGCCTTCAAGGGCAGCATTTGGAGAGAGGGTTGAATTGCCTTTGGAAGGCATCCAATAATGGGACGGTGTCACACCCTCCCCATGGAAATTATCTTGTTGCCTGAATTAGCTCCTTTTTAAAAATGTATCCCATCCCCTAATGCAGTTGTGGTTTTTCGCCCCTTTAGCTTGACTTGGGTCTTATTTATTTATTTATTTTTATTTATTTATATATTTTGTCAAATACATATTAAATAATATATATAAGTATAAGCATGAATTGACTACATAAAATGAATACAATTAAAGGGAACATTAGGACAGAGACGGTAGGCATGTTGGTGCTTTTATGCATGCCCCTTACAGACTTCTTAGGAATGTGTGAGGTCAACAGTAGACAGTCTTAGGTTAAAGTTTTGGGGATTTTGGGATGAGACCACAGAGTCTGGTAGTGCATTCCAGGCATTAACAACTCTGTTACTGAAGTCATATTTTCTGCAATCAAGATTGGAGCGATTCATTTTAAGTTTGAATCTGTTGTGTGCTCATGTATCGTTGTGGTTGAAGCTGAAGTAGTCATTGACACGAAGGACATTGTAGCAGATGATTTTATGAGCTAAACTACGCCAAAGGCGGCGTAGTTCTAAATTTTCTAAACCCAGAATTTCAAGTCTGGTGGCATAAGGTATTCTGTTGTGAGCAGAGGAGTGGAGGACTCTTCTTTTGAAATATTTCTGGACACACTCAATTGTATTAATGTCCGATATGCAGTGTGGGTTCCAGACAGACGAGCTGTATTCGAGAATTGGTCTAGCAAATATTTTGTTTAAATGTTTAACAATTTTTGTTGTTGTTAGTTGCTGTTCGACCCATCGCAACTTCCTGGACATCTTTCCTCCAGGCCTTCCTGTCCTGTACCGTCCCCTGGAATCCATTTAAGCTCACACCGACTGTTTCAGTGACTCCATCCAGCATTCGAGAATTGGTCTAGCACATGTTTTGTATGCTCTGGTTAGTAGTGTAATCTTACCAGAGAAGAAGCTACACAAGATTAGGTTTACAACTCTTAATGGCTTTTTGGTGGATGTTGTTACAGTGGACTTTGGCACTTAGATCATTTGATATGAGTACTCCAAGGTCCCTGACAGAGTGAGGGTCATCTACAAGGTCATGTCCACCTGGCTTGTCTTGACCTCACATCTTCCTTAGTCTTTTCACAGGTTGGTCACTCAAACTGGTTTTTGTCTGGAAAGCAATTACTGCATCTCTCTCTCTGCCTCTCTCCTTTCCTCCTTCCCTCCCTCTGTTTTTCCACACATTTTCCTTAGGTTTTGTTTGGTACCCAATTCTCTTTGTCCACCATGAGCTCCTGACGGCTATTTTTTTGAACCCCTTTTGGGAAAATTTATGAGCATCACAACCTGAAACGAAGGAAAATAAAAATGGCGTTGACTTTTTTCCAAGAAGTTTAGTTCCAAGACTTTTCATATGCATAGATTTAAATAATCTAAAAAGATACTCCATACCCCAAAGTACTATATAGCTCCCAAACAGGAGGGTAATAAAAGTTCTATTGTGCTTATTCTATTTACTCTGGCTTTTCTAAAGAGGTAATTTGTAAGCATTAAGATTATCCCAGTATAATTTATAATTTAAATGTCAGCCAAAATGTACGTTAAAATGGAGCTGATTAATGGCAGGTTTCTGATGGCAATTAATTAGTATTTCATCCCAAGGCCATACTAAGTTCCTGTGTGATGAAGAAAAAATTATTCAGCAGCATTTGACTAAAGTGTTCCAACTGTGCTATTTGGGTTTGAGGCTTCTCTCTGAACACTAAGTGTTTTTTTTCCTCTCATATATATGAAAACATGACATTCAATCAAAATAGGGATTGAACAGAAGTTCTTATATAAAACAGTATGGAAATGAATCCTCCCCTTTAGCAATAATTTGAAGCAAGAAGTAAGTGACAACATATCTTACTTGCATCTTGATCTTAAAAATAGTGACTGAAAATAAATCCCGCCACATTTAGAAAAGGGCACTCCCAAAGGATTGCCAACTTCAAAATCACATTTTTTTCCCCATTGGATTGCTGCGTATTTTTGTCTCTATAAAGTTTTTATTTTTCCCTTCTAGTCCGCACTGTTACTTTTTCTTTTTTTCTTTTCTTAATATACTTTAAATATTTAAATAGACCTCTTTCAAATAATTGCTTGGGAATACATAATTTTGGTGACGTTTAATATTTCAAGATGAAACTTTTTATAAATAATTGATTTTCTTGGCTGCTTTATGTCTTCCACATTTTGAGATTATCTTTTTGAATGGATCAGATTCATTCTGTTGAAAGCTGTCCTTTGAAAAATCTAAACCCTGTAGGGAAAATGTTAGCCTTAGATTATGAGTTAATAAAAGTCTGCTTGTATTTGTGTCTGGTTTAGAGATGCACTTTATTTCCATATGTAAATAAGTAATAGAACAAATGAAAATTCTATTCATTGCTGGGTTTACATCAGTGTTTCTTTTGCACAATAATAATTCATTCCATTCATTTCTGTCCTGCTTAAATATCTCTAATAAAGGAGAACGTTCTACTCATTCATGTTGTTTTCATTTAACTTCTGTTATTATTCAGAATTCATTTCTAATGTTAACCAAAACAACCTATTCTATAATTAAGCTCATGAGAGTCAATTCTGCCTTATAGCAAAACATAAATATTTGTGTCATTCATAGAAGAATGGTATGGTATGGTATGGTATGGTAGGGTAGGGTAGGGTAGGGTAGGGTATGACCTAGTGGTTAATATTCCATCTCAATCTTCTCTTTTAAGTATTAAAATTATTTGGCTTCTTTTAATTTTCATGATAGGACTTCCTTGTCTATTCTTATTTTGTTCTAATTTTTGGTTCACACAGTAACTGGTTCACAGTCAACCAATTGGCTTAATGGCTGATAAAAAAAGGCCAAGTCTTATGTCTGTGTCTTTGTAATCTGTAACTGAAACCTCACTTGCATATAAATCAACACATCTGCCTGCATTGTTGTGTTGTTGTTCTATCTTAGGTGAGTGAGTCCAATCTGAGTCAGTCATTCTGTTAGTAGGAAAGGAAATATTTGACTTTCTTTAAAATCCTTAATCTAGAAAAAGAAAGAAAGAAAGAAAGAAAGAAAGAAAAAAAAGAGAAGGAAGGAAGGAAGGATGGATTTCTATTTTTTTGCAGAGAACTTCTAGCGATTGGGAGGAGATCAGAAAAAGTATCTCAAACTTTTTCCAATAATAGAGTTTCAGTTCTTTTAAATGGTATTATAAACGATTGTTGGGTAGTATTCAATTGTGTGATTTATTTGCTTGAAGTTATAGTATATATCCATTTTGAAGGAATCCTAAAAGTTTAAGAAGGGATCCTAAAAAAATGGTCTTGGAATCGACTCCAACTTCGTTGGAAAGGAAACTAACCTTTAAAATCTGGTGAAGGATGATTGAGCTCCACTTGTCATAAAAACTGTTAGCACATAGAACAATAAGTACTTGCTTTGTTACTGAACTACCACATAATTTCTTTAGAAACTTTCTGGCATAGTTTCAATCACTAAAGTTAGCCATACTGTTTCAAAATGTCAGGAGTGCAGCTACACATGTTGTGAATCAATGCCTCCTGTTTTTGTGTTTTGTCTCACTCCTTCCAGCAAAGAGAGTATCTGTGGAGTTTCAACATGTTTCTGACATGTGTCACTTTTTTTTTTTAATTGAAAAAGTTTTACAACAACAATTAAATTTTTCCCCCTCCCCCCCTCCCTCCAAAACCCCCCTCTCCCCCCCGGACTTCCCGGAGCAAACACAAGGTATAGTTCATTAAACAAAACAGTCATACATTAAATTTTTAAAATCTAACACAATTATAATCCTTCTCTCTCACATAACCTGACTTCTTCCATTAAAATCAAAAACAACATCCTTCATTCAAAGGCAATCCGAAATTTCTTAATCTGATATCTATTTTGAATATAATCAATCCAGTTCTTCCATTCATTTAAATATTTTTCTTGAGTATTGTCTTTCAAGAAGGCTGAGATTTTAGCCATCTCAGCCAAATTGGAAACTTTCAATATCCATTCTTCTATTGTGGATAATTTTTTTCTTCCAATATTGTCCAATCAACAGTCTTGCTGCTGTTATTAAGTTCAAAATCAACTTAGTCTCAATCACTGTACAGTCCGTTGTTATTCCCAAAAGGAAAAATTGCGGTAGGAACTTTATCTTCTTCTTCAGAACATTCTGCATAATCCACCAAATTCTTATCCAGAAAGACTTAATTTTCTTACAAGTCCACCATACATGAAAATATGTAGCATCATCACAATTACATCTCCAACATTTCGCTTGCATATCTGGATACATACATGATAATTTCTTAGGATCTAAATGCCATCTATAAAACATCTTATAAAATTTTCCTTAAATTCTGCGCTTGCGTAAATTTAACATTTCTAACAAATTTTTCCCATGTTTCCAACATTATTGGTTCTTGAATATTCTGTGCCCATTTTATCATACAATCCTTTATTAAATCTCTTTCAGAATCTATTTCTATCAACACAGTATACAATCTCTTTATATGCCCCTGAGTTTGATTTCTAATTTGTTTAACCAAATTTTCTTCATTTTGAATGATACCAATTTTCTGATCTTCTTTCCATCTAGCCTTTAACTGTCCATATTGAAACCAAGTATAATTCCTCCCTTCTTCTTTTAATGTATCCAAAGATTTTAGTTGTAAATTTCCCCTCTCATTGTATAAAAGATCTTTATAAGTAATCATTTCTTGTTCCTGTTCTATATTTATATTCTCTACTGCGTGCCGAGGACTTACCCATATAGGAATTTTATAATTTAACTTATAATAATATTTTTTCCAGACACGCAGAAGAGAAATTCTCAACACATGATTCTTAAAAGCTTTATCTACTTTCTTATCATACAATAAATATGCATGCCATATAATAAATCATAACCTTCTATATTCAAAATCCTTTCCTCCGTCAAATTAAACCAATCACTTATTACCGAAAGAACAACTGCTTCATAATACAGTTTTAAATTAGGCATTTTTAATCCTCCTCTTTCCCGTGTATCTTGCATTATTTTCATTTTGACTCTCGCTTTTTTCCCTTCCCATATAAATTTATTAATTCCAATCTGCCATTCATCCAAATTTTTATCTTTCTTAATTATTGGTATCATCTGAAACAAGAACAAGAATTTAGGCAAAACATTCATTTTTATAGCTGCTATTCTCCCCAACAAAGATAATTATAATTTTTTCCAAGTATTCATTTCCTTCTGAATTTTTTTCCATAACACATCATAATTATTCTTATACAATTTTACATTTGATGAAGTAAGAAAGACTCCTAAATATTTAACCTTTTTTACAATTTCAAATCCTGTTATTTCCTCTAGTTTTTCTTTCTGGTTCTTAATCATATTTTTGGTTAACACTTTTGTTTTATTTTGATTCACTTTAAACCCTGAGACCCTTCCATATTGATTAATTACTTCCAACAAATATACACTCGAATTTATAGGCTGAGTCAACATAACAACCAAATCATCTGCAAATGCTCTGACTTTATATTCATGTCTTCTAATTCTAATACCCTCTATCTCCCTTAACTCTCTTATCTTATCCAATAAAGGTTCCAAAGATAAAATAAACAATAAAGGTGATAAAGGACACCCCTGCCTTGTTCCTTTCGCAATTTTAAAACTATCTGTCAAACTACCATTAATTATTATCTGAGCTGTTTGCTCTCCATAAATTGCCCTAAGTATTCGTATAAAACCATTTCCAAATTGCATTTTGTCTGTTAATTTAAATAAAAATTCCCAATGCAAACGATCAAAAGCTTTCTCTGCATCCAAGAATATAAACACTGCCGGAATCTGATTTTTCTTTTCCAAATATTCCAATAAATTCACTATCTGCCTAACGTTATTCCTCATTGACATGTGTCACTTTTTGACAGAGAGAACATATGGGGAAATGCACTGGCAAACTCAAACTCTTTCCATAATTTGAAATCAGTTTCACCATGAATGACGTATGGAATGTTATGTTGTTTTCAGAATTGGCAAGGATATCCAGATTGTGAATACTGTTCAGAAGGCCCTCTAAAGCCATTATCCATTAGTGAGTTCAGGTTCTATTTCATATGACCAATTTTTATCAGAGTTGTTGATCATTCTATTTCTATCCCTGGACAACTTAAAAACTTGCTGTTGTACCACAATTTAAAAACTTGCTGTATCAACTCTCCCATTGGATTCCTGTACATCGGATACCTGGGATCCCCCAAGGATGTGTGCTCTCTCCATTTCTTTTCTCTTTATATACCAATGACTGCATCTCAAACAATCCATCTGTTAAACAACTAAAATTCGCAGATGACACAACAGTGATTGGTCTCATTCGAGACAATGATGAATCTGCATACAGACAGGAGGTTGAACAACTAGCCTCGTGGTGCAAGTGGAACAATCTGGAACTGAACACACTCAAAACTGTAGAAATGGTGGCAGACTTTAGGAGAAGCCCTCCATGCTACCACCTCTTACAATACTAGGCAACACAGTATCAACAGTAGAGACCTTCAAATTTCTAGGTTCTATCATATCACAAGACCTAAAATGGACACCTAACATCAAAAACGTCATCAAAAATGCACAACAAAGAATTTTCTTTCTGTACCAACTCAAAAAGCTCAAACTGCCCAAGGATCTGCTGATTCAGTTCTATAGGAATTATTGGGTCTATAACTGTCTGGTTTGGTTCCGCAACAACAACAAGACAGACATAGACTTCAGAGGCTAATTAGAACTGCAGAAAAAACAATTACTACCAATCAGCCTTCCATTGAAGACCTGTATACTGCACGAGTGAAAAAGAGGGCTGTGAAAATATATACAGACATGTTGCATCCTGCACATAAATTGTTTCAACTCCTACCTTCAAAACGATGCTATAGAGCACTGCACACCAGAACAACTAGACACAAGAACAGTTTTTCCTGAACGCCATCACTCTGCTAAATAAATATTCCCTCAACACTGTCAAACTATTCATTAAGTCTGCATTACTATTACTATTAATCTTCTCATCGTTCCTATCACCCATCTCCTCCCACTTATGACTGTAACTTGTTGCTGTACCCTTACGATTTATATTGATTGTTTACTAATATGATTCGATTGCTTATTTGTACCATACAACTATCGTTAAGTGTTGTACCTTATGATTCTTAACGAATGTATCTTTTCTTTTTATGTACTCTGAAAGCATATGCACCAAAGACAAATTCCTTGTGTGTCCAACGACACTTGGCCAATCCATCCATCCATCCATCCATCCATCCATCCATCCATCCATCCATTCATTCATTCATTGTGTATCTAGAAGACATCCTAAACAGAGACAACTTTCAAGTTGTTCAAGGTTCATTTATGATTGTTTAAACCCCGGCAAGGCGCATGAGTAGGTACAGATTTCACCCTTGAAGAGTTTTTATTTCTTTTATTACAGATACACAGGTAAGAAGTTAACTACTGTGGTACTAAGATAAAGTAATAATCCTACTCTTACTTAACCTACTTTCAGAGTTTCTCATAAGCCTATTAACTTACTAATGGGCGTTTTCAATAATTTATCTTAGTTTTTTGGACTCTGTCCAGCTCACATACTTATATGTCCAGCTCTCTGCTTTTTTAATCTTCCTTTACTCTTTTAAGAGCCCCCCCCTTTCCTTCTAACTCCTTTCACTTTCAGTCTTTTTACATGGACTTTTCTTACAGTACTGGCTCATACTTTAGGAGATGTATTACTCTTTTTCATGGAGACTTCATCATTTATCTCAGACTATTTTTTCTGTTACTTGTATATCTCTCTCTAGCTAACTCTGCTTCTTTCTGTGGGTCCCACACTAGTTAAGTTAGCCTCCTGGTAAATGTCCTAATTTATCTCTTCCTAGGCATCTATAAGGACACGGTGGCTCAGTGGCTAAGATGCTGAGCTTGTCGATAGAAAGTTCGGCAGTTCAATGTTTTGAATCCCTAGTGCCACGTAATGGGGTGAGCTCCCGTTACTTGTCCCAGCTTCTGCCAACCTAGCAGTTCGAAAAAAACATAAAAAATGCAAGTAGAAAAATAGGGACCACCTTTGGTGGGAAGGTAACAGTGTTCCGTGCGCCTTTGGTGTTTAGTCATGCTGGTCACATGACCATGGAGACGTCTTCGGACAGCGCTGGCTCTTTGGCTTTGAAACGGTGATGAGCACCGCCCCCTAGAGTCAGGAACGACTAGCACATATGTGCGAGGGGAACCTTTACCTTTACCTTTAGGCTTCTTTTTAAATGAACTGATATGCTCCTGGCTCAAATATGCCAGTCCCTTCTCCAACAGACTACCAATTCCACCGATACCTGCCAATCAGTATTCAGTAATCCAGTTAGTCATCTTAAATCCCACCTTATAGCCACAGTTCTGTCTCTATTCAATTCATCAGTCAGAAACTGGCAATTGGGAAAGAACACACCAAGATTCCTGTTTCTTCTAGAGCTTTTGTGAATCTATGGTATGAGGAAGATCATGTATCTTGCATAAACTGACTTCTCTTTAAAACACCAGGTGTTTCCGGGCTGTTACAGCTGTGTTTTTCTCTATCCGCCACTTTCTACTCTTTTTATGTGAGCTTCCTTCCCCCAAAGTCTTCTGTTAAATTATGGTGGCTATCGCTAGCAACTATGATCTTGGCAATGGGTAAAAATTCTTCTGGTGAATGTAAAGCTAAAGGTAAAGGTTCCCCTTGCGCATAGGTGCTAGTCGTTCCCAACTCTAGGGGTGTGTGTGCTCATCTCCGTTTCAAAGCTGAAGAGCCAGCGCTGTCCGAAGACAGCTCTGTGGTCATGTAGCAGGCATGACTCAATGCCAAAGGCGCACGGAACGCTGTTCCCTTCCCACCAAAGGTGGTCCCTATTTTTTTCTACTTGCATTTTTTATGTGCTTTTGAATCGCTAGGTTGGCAGAAGTCTGGTGGATGAGCGACATGTAATTATTTTTTGCAGGAAAGTGAAAATTGGAGTAGACATAGAGATAACATGAAATAGGTAGAATTATGATGGGACAGAGATGTTCTTGTGTTTGTTTTTTAAAATCTTTTTATTTTAAAACAAGAAGTTTTGCCTATATCAAAGCATATAGCACCATTTTTTGAATTCAGTACAGATATGGCCAGTAAGAAACATTTGACATTCAGTCCAAAATTATAAAGCAAACACACAGACACTAACAAATTACTAACAGAGAAATTGAAAGACAGCTAAATTGGCTTCAATAAGACTCCAGATAACGAAGTCTTGCATCAACGTTAAACTGAACCACAATTCTAAAGAAAAGCTATCCTATCATTCCATCAATAGGATAGATGTAGATGAGCTATTTAGATGAGATAGGATAGAAGTTGATGAGCCCTGGTGGCACAGTGGTTAGAATGCAGTATTGCAAGCCAATGGTGGGTTTCAATTTTTTTTTACTAGCGGTTCTGTGTGTGTGGCTTGGTGGGCATGGCATGGCTTGGTGGATGTGGCTTGGTGGGCATGGCAGGGGAAGGTTACTGCAAAATCCCCATTTCCTCCTGATCAGCTGGGACTCAGGAGGCAGAGAATAAATGGGGGCGGGACCAGTCAGAATTTTTACTACCGATTCTCCGAACTACTCAAAATTTCCGCTACCGGTTCTCCAGAATTGGTTAGAATCTGCTGAAACCCACTTCTGTTGCAGGCTCATCCTGCCCACTTCCAGGAATTTGATCCTGACCAGCTCAAGGTTGACTCAGCCTTCCATCCTTCCGAGGTCAGGAAAATAAGGATCCAGATTGTTGGGGGGCAATATGCTGACTCTGTACACTTATTAGAGAGCACTACAAAGTGGTATATAAATCTAAGTGCTATTGCTATTTAATCTGGGACCAGACTATGTGCGAAATTAAGCTCAGTTGGGGTTAGGTAATTTGTGGTTTATGGTGTCATTAGCTTGTTGTATGAACCAAGCCATGGCATTAAGCACTAATGTACTGAATTTGTTTGAACATAGTATCTGTACTGTCGACAGAAAGACAACAGTTATTTAGGTCATTGAGCTATAAAGGTACATTCAATGAAGCAAATAATGCAAAACTATCCTTTAACAGAAAGAACCATTGGCAACCATTTGTAGGTGAAGCTTAGACATAATGTAGCAAAAATTTAGCCACTTTTAGAGAAATACATTTATCTTGATTGTTGAACAGGTAGGACAAACACAAATTATCAGAGTGACCCAGAAATAAAAGAGGGGTAATCAATTGGTGATGACTGTCCCTGTAGAACTGTGATGTGGCTTGGTGGGCGTGGCATGGAAGAACATCAGTTGCTGTTTCTAGGGGCAATAATTGAGTTTCATATGTGGTTTTGCTATATGCTTCTTCCAGGATCTCTAGGTAGGAAGTGAGTGTTTCACATTCTACATCTGCCCAATTGTAGAATTCTCCGTGGTGAAATGCCAAGAGTATAATTTCATTTCAGCTGTAGTATTGAATAGTTAGGGACGCGGTGGCTCAGTGACTAAGAACGGAGCTTGTCGACTGAAAGATCGGCAGTTCAGCGGTTCGAATCCCTAGTGCCACGTAACGGGGTGAGCTCCCGTTCCTTTCCCAGCTTCTGCCAATCTAGCAGTTTGAAAGCAGCAATGACTAGCACGTATGTGCGAGGGGAACTTTTACTACCGAATAGTTGTTTTCCCTCCCCCCCCCCATACAAATGGATTACATGCTGTACTTCAAGATTTATTCTGAGTCATCTTCAAGGTAAATAGAAACATCTTAACCTAGGACTTCACTGCCAGGTCCCACAAATGAACCTCTGCAAACCATAGTTTGTGAGTTTAAGGTTTAGAGAAACGCCTTCTAATTTCATGCTGTGGTACCGGGACTCTTGTCTCTCAGTATCCGAGTTTTCTCAAACCCGAAGCCTCAACATCATTACTTCCCAGGCAAATTCCATGACTCTAGAGATGCTGAATTATGTTTGCGGGGATTTGCATCCCAACCAATCCTTTCTGAAGATTGCATCTATATTAAGAAACTGTATAAAAGCTGGCAATTAAACTGTCTTATCAAATGTTTGCAGCTTATTAAGTTGTTCAGCTGCACGAGAAGGTGTCAGCTCAGCAGAATAAAGGGAACGCTCTTGAAAGGACGAACAGAAGCATGCCCCCACACAGGCATGTATCAAAAGTCCCCCCCCACTATGATCTATCTGGAAAGCCCACCTGTTGAGCACATAACAAGACTTAAAAGCATCACAAATCGGCTATTGTAACTCATGTATGGATTTTAGTTTCTGAATTCATAACAGCAAAAAATGTCCTGCTTCATTTCCCTACTGATGGAATTCTTGACCTTGGGAACATGTAGAGGTTCTTTCTTCCTCAGGAGTTAGTTGTTGTATCTTCAAGGTCATGCACTAGAAGTTTTCACTGAGCAGATTTAAGAGTTCATTGTTGAAATTCACAAGAAGCAGTGATGGTGATGGTGGCCACGAGCTTCAAAGAAATCAGATGGTGATGGTGGCCACGAGCTTCACAGAAATCAGATGGTGATGGTGGACAGGAGCTTCACAGAAACCAGATGGTGATGGTGGACAGGAGCTTCACAGAAACCAGATGGTGATGGTGGACAGGAGCTTCACAGAAACCAGATGGTGATGGTGGACAGGAGCTTCACAGAAATCAGATGATGATGGTGGCCACGAGGTTCACAGAAATCAGATGGTGGACACAAACTTCACAGAAACCAGATGGTGATGGTGGACAGGAGCTTCACAGAAACCAGATGGTGATGGTGGCCACAAGCTTCACAGAAATCAGATGGTGATGGTGGACAGGAGCTTCACAGAAACCAGATGGTGATGGTGGACAGGAGCTTCACAGAAACCAGATGGTGATGGTGGACAGGAGCTTCACAGAAACCAGATGGTGATGGTGGACAGGAGCTTCACAGAAACCAGATGGTGATGGTGGACAGGAGCTTATCAGAAACCAGATGGTGATGGTGGACAGGAACTTCACAGAAACCAGATGGTGATGGTGGACAGGAGCTTCACAGAAACCAGATGGTGATGGTGGCCACAAGCTTCACAGAAATCAGATGGTGATGGTGGACAGGAGCTTCACAGAAACCAGATGGTGATGGTGGACAGGAGCTTCACAGAAACCAGATGGTGATGGTGGACAGGAGCTTCACAGAAACCAGATGGTGATGGTGGACAGGAGCTTCACAGAAACCAGATGGTGATGGTGGACAGGAGCTTATCAGAAACCAGATGGTGATGGTGGACAGGAACTTCACAGAAACCAAATGGTGATGGTGGACAGGAGCTTCACAGAAACCAGATGGTAATGGTGGACAGGAGCTTCACAGAAACCAAATGGTGATGGTGGACAGGAGCTTCCCAGAAACCAGATGGTGATGGTGGCCACGAGCTTCACAGAAATCAGACGGTGATAGTGGCCACGAGCTTCACAGAAATCAGATGGTGATGGTGGACAGGAGCTTCACAGAAACCAGATGGTGATGGTGGCCACGAGCTTCACAGAAATCAGACGGTGATAGTGGCCACGAGCTTCACAGAAATCAGATGGTGATGGTGAACAGGAGCTTCCCAGAAACCAGATGGTGATGGTGGCCACGAGCTTCACAGAAATCAGACGGTGATAGTGGCCACGAGCTTCACAGAAATCAGATGGTGATGGTGGACAGGAGCTTCACAGAAACCAGATGGTGATGGTGGACAGGAGCTTCACAGAAACCAGACGATGATGGTGGACAGGAGCTTCACAGAAACCAGATGGTGATGGTGGACACGTGCTTCACAGAAATATGAGTATGAGTTGCAATGATAGATTATCATCCTGGAAGAATCTTTGCAGATAGATGCCACATTTTCTTCTGTTCAGAAGTATTTTTTTAAAGAATCACTACGATTTTCCCAATGCAATGACTAAGGGTATTTGCACTAGATTTTTCAGTGAGTCCAAGCTCCAATTTTTCCTACCTTCTTCCCTCCCTCCCTCCCTCCCTCCCTCCCTCTTATTTTTATTCTATCTTTAATGCATCTCAATGTTGACTTTGTAGAACAAACAAGCCAAATAATTTTTTTTCTTGAAAGCCTGATCTCTTTTTTTCCCTTTTGCTATTTTTTCCTCCGAGGTGTACCAAAAATAATATTGCACTCTTCTTTTTTGCTCACAACAAAAAGTGATTTGTCATAACTGTTAGAGAAAACTAAACGCTAATGAAGTGTGAAATAGCGACGTGCGAATTAAATTCTTTGTAAACCAGGATGTTGAATTTTCACCTGTAATCAAATGAAATGTTCAATTTGTTTCAAATATGAATTCTTGTTCTATCTGGGAATCTGACTGAATAAGCTACCCTCATCAATGGGAGCATTTCAGGAGAAACTGGAGAGGATGCAATTCAGTAATAAACAAGGCATTTGTAAGGTTTTTGCATTGAGCAGAACGTTGCTCTCCAAAACATATTATATTAGGGAAATTGCCTTGTAAACATGTTAAATTGGAGAGCAAAATATGTAGATTAGCAGAAGAATGACAGAAATCCATACTATCCATACAGAGCATATAAAACATTTGTTAGGCCAATTCTTGATTACTGCTCTCCTGTCTGGAACCCATACCATATATCTGACATCAACACAGTTGAGTGTGTCCAAAGGTATTTTACGAGAAGAATTCTCCACTCCTCCGAAACCAATAAAATACCTTATTCCACCAGACTTGATATCCTGGGTCTTGAAAACTTGGAACTTCGTCGCCTTCGACAGGATCTGGGTTTAGCATATAAAATCATCCATTGTAATGTCCTTCCTGTCAATGACTTTTTTAGTTTCAATAACAATATCACAAGAGCTACCAACAGATTTAAACTCAATGTCAACCGCTCCAGTTTAGATTGCAGAAAACACGATTTCTGTAACAGAATTGTATATGCTTGGAATGCATTACCTGACTCTGTGGTTTCTTCTCATAACCCCAAAGGCTTTACTCAAAAACTGTCCACGGTTGACCTCACCACTCTCCTAAGAGGACTCTAAGGGGCGTGCATAAGAGCACAAACGTGCCTACCGTTCCTGTCCTATTGTTTCTTTCCCTATGTATATATATGTTTATAGTACCTCGTTTCTCCTCATATATACGTTCATATATTATATAACCCTTTATGCAATGCTTGTATATATTGTTACGACAAATAAAATAAATAAATAAAATAAATAAATATTTAGACTTACAGAGTCATCTGTAAACATATTTCTGCAGTGACCTGTTTATAGCATGTTGTCAGAACTCTTCCATTCTTTGCATTGAGACAAGCACCCCAGGGGAGATGCTGAGAGGGGAATGGTGACAATCCCTCAGTTATTCTAAATTTGGAGGGAACTTTTTTTTTATGGAGTTGTATATATTGCATGATCTGCCATCCCTTTAAACAAGACTATTATCTCACTTTGGGGAAGGATTTTATTCTAGTGGTACTACTGAGGCAATAGTTTAACTACCATCTCATATTGCTTGTACACATGAACTGGGTGGGCATACTTCACCCATGTGATTTAGACTTGGGTTGGCCCTTATTCCAACGGTTCAATGTTATCTCTTGAAACTGAAGAGTAGAATTTTATCCAAGTCTCTTTCTTCCTACGCAGGTCGCTCATTTGGAATAGATGAAGTTTCCTTCAGTGAAACACAACATGTCACAACGAAAGGTAAGTTTGAACATTCTATTAATAGACTGCAGACCGTGTTGATGTAAGCTGCAAATTTGGTCAATGTATGGCTTTGTGTTGTTGTTTGGACACCGTGAAGAAAATGTTGGATAACCATTTCTCTGAAGTGGTGTAGGGTTTCCTGCTTGGGCAGGATGTTGGACTAGAAGACCTCCAAGGTCCCTTCCAACTCTGTTGTTGTTGTTGTTGTTGTTGTTGTTGTTGTTGTTGTTGTTGCTGTTATTACTTTTCTTCATTTTTAAAAGAGAACTTTGACACGACATTTGAAGCTATATTATTTCATATATGTACATTTGTTTGTTAATTAGCATGATAAAATCAAATCTGTTCTTTTTTTTTTGAAAAAAAAAATCAGAGATTCAAGCCAATTTAAATGAGTCTCTGACTCTGAATGACTTTGAAATGGGCAATCCTAGGAAAAACAGAGGCTACTTTTAAGCAGAAATATCTGCCCTGAGCATTCAGGATGGGGAGAAGAATGTTGGAAAGAGGACGGTACTGTGGCAAACATAATCTCCTCCCTTTTGTGTGTGCGTTCTGATGTTGCAAACATGCACAAAAGGCACAGATTGTACGTTGGGTGATGCCATACTACTTTCATCACTTTAACCAAAGCATCAACTCCTGCAGGTGCCTTTGCTTTTAAGAAATGTGCACAGATGATATGTTTGTACTTCTTTGCTCTGCAAAGCATCTTTTCAAAATGGAAGTAAGTCCTATTATTGGTGGGTTGATGAATTGGTGTGTTAGAAAAAATGTCCATCTGGGTTCAGTTCCAAGTGTTGAAAAAGACACTGGAAACATGGAAACTTCTTGGAAAGATGGTTTAATGGTGGACAGAATCACATGGCTTGAGATCTTGGGCAAAAAAAAGCACATGGGTGAGAGAAAGAGATAAATTTATACCATCTGTTGGGCTTTTGAATTTGAGCTTGTATTTTTTGTGGTCCGCCAGAGCTTGCGGAGCTGGCAGAGGATTTGGACAGTGAGGAGGCTGGGGAGGACAATGGGCCTGGAGTCAGGGGAAAGCCCAAATGAGGGCTCTGCATTGGAGGCAGTGATGGGGCCAGGGCCATCTGGGAGTGATGGGCGGACTCCGGAGCCTCCAGAGGCAGACTGCAGAGAGGCAGAGGAACAGGAGGAGCTTGTTCCTAGTGCACACATGCAAAAAGCTGCCAGAAGGCAAGAGCAGCTAAAGCAAAAAGGACAACTCAGGAGTAAGGCCAGGAGATGATTGGCCCTTCCCATAAGGCTTAAAAGAGCAGCAACGGCTCTTGGGTTCTTTGTAGGAAAGCAACGTTGCTACAATTGTTTCTTTTTTCTACAATTGTCTCCTGTTTCTAAATTTCATGGGGTTCTTACCAAGAAAAGCCTTTGGCAGGATGCCAAAGAAGACAAAAGTTTGTGATAAGGCTGAAGGACTTTTTCTGAAGGATTTTGTTTTGGATTTAATTTGGTCTAAGCTGAGAATGAAGTAATTTTCAGCTGTTCTAATAAATTATGTTTATTTAGGACTGATTGTGTCTGGTAATAACTACTTGGGCCTAGGTCACAACAGTATTCTGACTGGCTATCAGACTCCTATTGGGCCATGCAGGGGCAACTCTGTAGGCTGTCCTGAGTCCCAAGCTTGGTTGACTCTTGCTGGGTGATGACGTAATGAAAGGGCTTTGGGCAATTCCTATTATGGCTCTGCTTGAAGGAGGTAGATCTTTGTTATATAGAATAGACTGGCCCAGGCCTTAATGGAAGGGGTGGGTGCTAACTTCCTACAGGTAGTTTTAGTGCAAGACAATTTTTAGGCAGATGTGGGAACATAATTGTATTTTTTCCAAGTTTCAAAAGATAGAGAGATACCAGGGGGATGCATTATTATCATTGGAGGACCAAATATTTCAGTGGTTGTTTTGTGCGTGTATGTGTGTTTTGGCAGGGTAGTGGGAGAATTTCCCACAAAATTCTAATTTTGATCATTTTATAAACTTATGTGAGCCTCTGCGCTGAGAATAGTTGACAAGATGAACCGTGTTTGCAGAAGCAAGTTTCTCTATTTTTATGTCTAGCATTTAGTAAAGATGACTAATAAACTGAACTGAATGCATTTAATGTTAAATTGCTCTGAGATTTGTTACATCTTAATCTATTTATGGATGGGAGGCTAAGTAAACAACCATAATGTTTACCAACTTTAGTTCTCATTTTTCTTCTCTTCCCCCTCACTGCATTAAGACGTAACCACAAATAAAGTCATGAACATCTTCTAACAAAATAGATTGTATAGGTTTTGAGTGTTTTCTAAAACATCTGATTCGGTGTTTTTTTAAAGCTGGCACTTGAATTTATCAACAATTGAGTTTTTCTTTCTGCAATAATCACCAAACGTGTGGCTCTCATTTGTTCACCTAATTTCCCCCACTTAAATAAGCTGAGTGCTCTGTTAAGAGTTAGCTCTGATGAAAAATCAAATTTACACCCGACTTCTGCCTTTTTATATTAACATGCTGTTAAGAAGCACCAATATTCTAATGAAATATTTATTATTCCAGTTCGGCAGGTGGGTGGAATGGATAAAGGAACAAAAATTAAGAAACACACCTTTCTTTTCATCCCAAAATGTTGTGATGGCTGCTTGGTGGGTTGTAAATGACTTGAAAAGAGATTTAGCAAATGTTATTAACAATTAAATCCCTCTATTGTTAATGTATGGAAACTCCATGTTTGGTGGTATTGGACTACCTATGCTATTTTCCTTAATATCTGGTTGTGAAGCTTCTAGATATCTCTCTACAGTTTCTATGATAAGACTAAATTGAATGTTGGTCTGTTCCAACAGCATTCATACATTTTCATCTTGTAATATAGTATACTGTGGATTTTTCACTGCAGTTTCACTGTTCTTCACTTTACGGGAGGAAAAAATAGCAAAGTTCTCATGAGTAAAACGTGGATTTCTTATGCTTAGTTACAAAGTGACCAAACTGTCTTTGGGAATCTTTCATTCTTCAATAATCTTTTCCATAATCTGCAACTGCACTGCCTTCCCATGCTTCAATTAATTTCCAGGGGAAGATATAGTGTTTTTTAAGGTCTAAAGGGGAAGGCAAAGTGATAGAGCGATCCAGCACTGCGTTGTGGTCCACCAGCAGCCTGCGGTGCTGGCAACAGAGTCGGACAGTGAGGAGGTTGGGGAGGAACATGGGCCAGTCCTGGAGTCTGGGAAGACTCGGATGAGGGCTTTGAGTCGGAGGCAGAGATGGGGCTGGGCCATCTGGGAGTTACGTGCTGCCTCCAGAGCCTCCAGTCGGACCTCAGCGAGGCAAAGGAACAGGGGGAGCTTGTTCCCAGCGTGCGCATGTGCAGAGCTGCCAGGAGGCAAAAACAGTTAAAACAAAAGGGACGACTCAGGAGTAGGGCTTGGAGATGATTGGCTGCTCTCATAAGGCTTAAAAGAGGAGCAAAGGCACGTGGGCCTTTGCAGGAAGCAACGTTGTTAATTCCGTGCAGTTTAAAGTCTGAAGCTCTGTTTGATTCTGGACTCCGTGTGGCTTTACCAATTAGGTCTTTGGCAGCGTGTCAAGGGAAATAAGATGGGCGATTATCAGCCTTATCCCGAAGGACTCTTTACAACTATTTGGGACTCATCTGTGAATGAACAGAATTCACAGCTGTTAAAATAAAACAGGTTTTTGGGACTGCTCGTGTGTTTTACTGACTCAAGAAGCCTAGGTCAGAACAAACTGCAATAAAATATACAGTAGAACTTCTGGCCATGAACGTTTCTGGCCACAACAAAATCAGGTTCCAACCAAAAAATGTACATTTTTTTTTTTGCTGCCGATTTCCCCTTCCATGCCATTTTTTTTGTAAGCCCCAAATTTCCAAAATTAGGTTACCAAATCGGGTTGCGACCAAAGTTATGGAACGAATTATGATCGTGACCAGAGGTTCTACTGTACCGGCAAAATATACTCAGAAACATCTTGGGAACAAGGCAGAAAGCCATAATCTTTTGTTTTGGAAAAAAGTTTTTTTCAAGACAGATTTCAATTCAATTTTAGCTCTCACTCGCTAGAATTAATTCTACAGTCCATAGCTGGCAAAAACAGTCTTGATTTAAAAATGACATAAAACCCATAAGGCAGTGAATTTTAAAACGCAGCACAGGAGTCTTGGGAATTCACAAGTAATTGTTTCATTATTGAAAGACAAAGCTAAAATGCCCAGCGTAGGGAAATTCAAATCCACTAAAGTGGCAATGGCAAAACCCATCCAAATATTGAAGGGGGTGGAGGAGGGAATTGCTATGGTCATAGAAAGAGCTTTCTGCTATACCTATGCACAGCCTGATTCAGACATGAACGTCTCTATTGCCATTTTAAAATGAAATGTAGCAAATACTTTTGAACTACTCTAATGAATTTGTTTTAAATTTTAATATCCCCCTCCCTCTTTTTCTACCTTATTCTTCCAATTAATTTTTTTAATTAGCCTTTTACGGAGTCAACCACTGTACAAACCTACATGGGAAAGTGAAAACGCAGGGGTCGATTCTCTCGCCCCTTCTGTTCAACATCTATATGAAGCCGTTGGGTGAGATCATCAGTGGCTTTGGGGTGAGATACCAGCTGTACGCTGATGACACCCAGCTGTACTTCTCCACCCCAGGCCACCCCAATGAAGCTGTTGAAGTGCTGTCCCGGTGCGTGGAAGCCGTACGGGTCTGGATGGGGAGAAACAGGCTCAAGCTTAATCCCTCCAAGACGGAGTGGCTGTGGATGCCGGCACCCCGATACAGTCAGCTGCAGCCGCGGCTGACTGTTGGAGGCGAGTTATTGGCCCCAAAGGATAGGGTGCGTAACTTAGGTGTCCTCCTGGATGAACGGCTGTCGTTTGAAGATCATTTGACGGCCGTCTCCAGGGGGGCCTTCCACCAGGTTCGCCTGGTTCGGCAGTTGCGCCCCTTCCTTGATCGGGATGCCTTGTGCACGGTCACTCATGCGCTGGTTACCTCTCGCCTGGATTATTGTAATGCTCTCTACATGGGGCTCCCCTTGAAGTGCACTCGGAGGCTTCAGTTAGTCCAGAATGCAGCTGCGGGTGATAGAGGAGCTCCGCGTAGCTCCCATATAACACCGCCTCCTGCGCAGACTGCACTGGCTGCCTGTGGTTTTCGAGTGCGCTTTAAGGTGCTGGTTACGACCTTTAAAGCGCCCATGGCTTAGGGCCTGGGTACTTACGGGACCGCCTGCTGTTACCACATGCCTCCCACCGACCCGCACGCCTCACAGAGAGGGACTTCTCAGGTGCCGTCCGCCAAGCAATGTCGGTTGGCGGCCCCAGGAAGGTCCTTCTCTGTGGGGCTCCACACTCTGGAACAAACTTCCCCCGGGTTTACGCCAAATACCTGACCTTCGGACATTCCGTCGCGAACTGAAGACGCATCTTTTTATTTGCGTGGGGCTGTCTTAAATTGAATTTTATTTTTTATCAATTTTTAAACGGGGTTTTTAGTATGGGAATTTTTTAATTTTAGGCTAATTTAAATAAGTTTTTTAAATGGTATTTTAATCTGTATATTGTATTGTTTTATCTTGCCTGTACACCGCCCTGAGTCCTTCGGGAGAAGGGCGGTATAAAAATCAAATAAATAAATAAAATAAATAAATAAAATGTAATAAGCCAGACAACGTAATGGGGAAAAAGAAAAGAGGGGGATGAGAGAGTTGCTGAAGATATCGGGAAGAAAATATTTTTGCTGTTGAATTTCTTTCCTGTCTTTTTGAATCAAGGTTCTTTAGCTGGAAAAGTTGAGTGTAACAATGCTTATATGAATTAGCCTTAGTTCTTCTGAATTGGTGACAGTCTTCATTGGAGTAAAATAGAATGTCCATTACACCTATTTAGTTGTCATTTTTAAATTCTCTAATCCATTGTGTTAAGCTTTCCAAAGTTTTAAGAAGTTGTTCACTGAGCTGAACCTACATCAGTATATCTTCTTCCAGGCCTCCAGAGAAAATAATCTCTCTCCTTCTATTTTTTTTAAAAAAATAATTGACCTTTAATTAATAGCCTACACAAATTTGATAAGATGATTTAATTGGTAGATGTTGTTGGGTTTGTGGTCCCTCCCCACCTTCTCAATATCTCCAGTATTAGCAATGAAGGGGGTAGGGAAGCAATTAATTAAAGAAGTAGGAGGTTAACAATGAAAGCTCAGAGGAGAGTTATTACACTGAGTGGAAAATGACAAGCAAGGCCTTTCAAAGTGTGGGTATAATTGTTTCCAATTTCTTTTTTGTGTGGTTTGTGTGGTTGCAAATACCACGATACGTGCCTGGAAAGGGAAAAAAACTCCACACAATTATATCTATTCAGAGTTAGCACATGTTATTACTTGTCAGTCAAGAATGTAAGGGTATCTTGAAATGGTTGGGGAAATGCAGGGGCTCAGCAGGGCTTTTTGGCTGAAAAGCCAGCAGCCCAGGTTTGAGACCCGAATGCCATGCGACGAGGTGAGCTCCATCGCCCCAGTTGCTGCCAACCTAGCAGTTCGAAAGAATGCAAATACGAGTAGATAATTAGGTACAACTTTGGTAGAGAGTAAACAGTGCTCCATGATGTCATGCTGGCCACCTGACCATGGAAATGTCTTCGGACAGCTCTGGTTCAATGGCCTGAAAATGGAGATAAGCCCTGCCCCCTATAGTCGGCAATGACTGGCAAAGTAAAATCTGCAGGGACTCCTTTTATATGAGATGATGAATGTTTGAAGGTGGCAAAATGATTGTTGGTACCAAGATAGTTGTTAAATTGGACACTATTCTTTATTGATCTGGAATTCAGAACTTTTTTTTAGACAAGATATAATTATATGAATGATGGGTGTGAAATATGCTAATGGATTTGGATATGTTCAGAAAGGGTAATCCTTTTAGTAATTTTAAGCCATATTCTATGGGTTTACTTTAATGATGAACTTGATGATGAAGTAAGGGTGAGGAATATTTGAGTGAAAACTGACTTTTTAAAAACATTTGGAGGGAAGGGTGAGGGAAAAAATATATCAGAACTATTCTCAGAATTATAGCTTTGGAAAAATTTAATCTCGGCCTTAGTTTGACCTAGCAAGTACCTTCTAAAGTTCTTATCTGTAAAGTAGGTTATCTGATTGACAAAGCTTAAATTCTCATGGTGTCAGGTGAAGAATCTTACCAATTTCCTCCTTTCCTGTATTTCTGTTCAGGTGTGATAAGATTTCCCAGCAATTTTCTCCAATCCCCTAAGGGATATTAGTTATGGCACTATTTCTCAACTAATCATGACCAGAGTAGTTTGGTGGATTGATAAAACATTCCTGAGCTGCCCTTAATCTTTCAATTGGTCTGTAAGCTCACTAAAGGCATCATTGTTGATGAAAGTTATTGGTTTGATGTGTTAAATCAGTCATTATTTTGAAGGCCCGATAGTTGGATTTGCTTTGCAGAATACTTTAAAGATTATCTGATGCCAATATTTTTTGCTATTCCAAGGCATCATCTTGTTTGCTCAAAAGGATCCATTAAAGCTGTTTTCATTTCCAGCTTCTGGACACATATTTTCTTTGTGCTTCAACCAAGCACAGAATTAGACACGGCCTATCTCCAGTCTACAACGTAGCCCTTTCCTCAGTTCCAAGAAGATTCCACAACCAATTGCACCCTGATTCAGATGACCCTGAGGGCACAGATAAACCCCAAATGGCCCCCGTGCTAACAACCAGCTGACCAAATGACTGCGAAGAAATAAATCCTTCCAATCCTCACATCCTATCAGAACATATCCTTCCACTACTACCCCTGCCGTCAGAACTGATGAAGCTTCTTGGATGAGAAGCAAAATGTTTTCTTCTTCTACTGCAAGGAAGAAAAAAACCCAACAGTCCAGTTGTCTTTTAAAGAAAAAAAAAAGCACATTTGAGATAACTATGGCCTGGTTGACTGAGAATCTCCACAGGGTTTGAAATACACCTCAGATAGTCTTTCCTTCATTACCAAAGAAATGTATCAGCGGTGGCCTGCTGGGGGTTCGCAGGGGTTCGGAAGAACCTCTAGCTAAGATTTTGTGCAGTTCAGAGACCCCCTCCCAAATCCCACTCCTGGCTGGCCCTGCCCACCCTACCCCTCCCCTCCCAGGAATCCCCACGCGGCCCGTTTTGGATGAAGATAAGTGTGCACGGAGGCTCAGGTAGGGCGAAAAATGGGCCTACTGGAAGTTCGGGAAGGCCGGAAACAGGCCCATTTCTGGCCTCCAGAGGGCCTCCAGAGCCTGGGGAGGCTGTTTTTGCCCTCCCAGTGGCTCAAGGAAAGGCTCAGGAGCCCCAGTGTGGTGCAGGAGGCCAACTAGGCCATGCCCAAACATGGCCACGCCCATCCAGCAACCAGGCAGAGAACCCCTTGCTAAAATTTTTGAAGCTCACCTCTGGTACACTTCTTACTTGACTTTCCAGTGAATTCTGGACAGTAAAACAAAAGATGGCTCAAGCCTTTTAACATCTAGGTTGAAATTGGCCAAGAATGTCTTTCTTTCTCACATTCTCAAAAGGTTGCTGAGCACAGTTCGGGAAAATGGTTGTCCCCAACACCCCAACCTTTCCACATCTATCACATAATTAACCCTCTGAAAAATAATGAACACGCTTTGAAATAAAGTTGGCACAATCGAACAGCAAAGTTTTGTCATGACCGATGACAAGTGTGTCTATGAAGCTTTATAACAAAGAACATGGTAGCCATGAGGGGAATTTTAATCTGCAAGGAATGAATGCTTGCCTGATTTTACATTTTTGAACCGACTGTGGAAAGTAAAATGCGTTCAAAATAAGGCAGATAGTGGTAATGATTGGCAAAAGTGACAACATATTCTTTAAACAGCTTTGCAAGGTTACGAGATCAATATCCCTCAGGGATTAGATTAACACCTTTCTATTATCTCTCACATTTGACTGAATGTTTTGGGTCTGTTTGTTTGATTTTACCATTTTAATGGTTTCATTAATTTTAATTTTTTCTTCATTATTACTTTTGAATGTCTTGTGGAAGTGCAAAATGATTTTTAATAAACTTAGGGGTCAACTTATTTTAATTCTATTCAGTTCAAGTCCTATAGCGTAAAATATATTTTTTTCCCAACGGAACTCTAGAACTTTATCTTATAACAATTTTGGGAGGCAGCTTAGACTGTAAATTGCTAACTAATCCTCAAATCAGGACTCTGGTAGAATTCCCCCCTCCCCAAAAAACAACAAATAATAAAGTGCAATGGACAGTATAGAAATATGATGAATAAATAAAATAAATAAAAATAGAGGCATAACCTTTTGAGATCTGTAGCTTACTTTCTCAGATGCATAAAACAGTTAAACCAGGGGTGAAATCTACTTACCTTCCCTACCAGTTTGGAAGTGCAGGTGTCACGTGCGCACTTAGACCCTCTGCACATGCGCAAACCCTTCTGAGCATGCACAGAAGGTAAAAAACAGGTTACTTCCTGGTTAAAACCAGGAAGTATCGATGACTGGGTGGGTGGGTGGAGCCTCGCGCCACCATTACTACCGGTTCTCTGGACCACCAGCTGCCATCACTACTGGTTCGGGTGAACCAGACTGAACCGGAAGCATTTTACCCCTGGGTTAAACTGAGCTAGGATTTAAATTGGGGGCAGTAGTTGTATGTTTGTTTTTTTCTATCAAAGACTAACGTAGATCATCTTCTAAAATAATTGGCCAAAAGTCATCCCATGAACTCTACGGCCAAATGGCAGTCCAACCCAGGGGTGAAATGCTCCCGGTTTGGACCCGATCACACGATCCGGTAGTGATGGCGGATTATTTGTATAAGTCTTTCATCTTTGTGCAAAATGCTAATCCATTCACTGGACTATGCTTTCCTAAATTAAATCCAGTTCCTGGGTTCACATGACATATGACGCCACCTTCGGTATGATCTAAGCATAGCTCATAAAATTTTCTGTTACAATGCCCTGCCTGTCAATGACAACTTCAGCTTCAACCACAACAATACACGAGTACACAATAGATACAAACTTAAGGTAAACCGCACCAAACTCAATTGCAGAAAATATGACTTCAGCAACAGAGTGGTCAATGCCTGGAATGTACTACCTGACTCTGTGATTTCATCCAAAACTCCCAAAAATTTAACCTTAGACTGTCTACTATTGACCTTACCCCATTCCTAAGAGGTTTGTAACAGGTGTGCATAAGAGCACCAGCGTGCCTACGGTCCCTGTCCTAATGTTCCCTTTAATTGTATTCATTTTATGTATTCAATTAATGCTTATAAATAGAACCCTAAAATGGTTTGTTTCACCCAACCTGACAAACCACAAGCAACCCAAACACATTCTAGACTAGTGTATTGTATGAACTCTCAGACTCCGATTCTTTAATTTCTGACTCAGATGAAATGGATGGTCTGGAAATCAATGATCACTATGGTCAGAACCCTGTAATATTTCTTCTCCAGTTTTAGAAACAGAGAGTAAGATGCTCCAGACTTCAGGTACTCAGTCAGCCATGTCATAAATCAATGCTTGAAGCTAAATGTGAAGACTCTTTAAGATCTAAGAGCTTCCCACCTGGAAATGTCTATATTACCATCTGCTATATTTAAGAGCTCAGTTGTTCAATGTAGCAACACTATTGTAGAATTAATGCACCTGGTATTCTTCTTCCAAGAACTAAGCCCTGATGGGCATCATCCACTGTTTCTTAGCTTCTGCCTCTTGAATTTGTGGCTTCATCAAATCTTGCAATTTTGTTTCTGATTCCTTGCAAACAACTTCAACATCGCTTTATATTATTGGTCACAAGCTGCTTCCTTGCAGCACGGGTATAGCACCTAGCATGTTTCTTTCTCTAGGGCAGGGCTGTCAAACTCGCATTGTCATGGCAGCATCATGGTACCCTCACGTTAAGTATTGGGACTTTCCCCTCCTTTGCTAAACCATGCGTGGGGGTGGCCAGTGCATGACGCATCCAGCCCCGTGGCCTCGAGTTTGACAGCCCTGCTCTAGGGGGAGATTGATGAAGTTAGACTGAATCTCTGCTGAATTACTTTTTCAGAAGTTAAGTCTTGCAGAATTTGGAAGCCCTTCATGCTGCTACTGCTGAGGTCTCTGGACCTCCAACTGATATCCTGATCTTAGCAGAACCAGATTTCTGTAATATCCAGACTGAGAAGTTTAGAGACTGAAATGTAGGTGCTCACCAGGCTGCAAATCTTAGGTGACTTAAAAATAAAGGCATCTACTTTCTTTACAAAAAGTGCAGTATAATATATCTACCAATGAAGGGGCCTTTTCAAGTGAGAGAGGTTGTCTTTGATCAAGCTTCAAGCAGTGATTTATGGCACACCAAGGCTTTCTTGAGTGGCTTAAAAACAGGCAGTTGTTTTAGAGCAATGATGTGTTTTAAAACATTTTAGAGAGTGAAAATGGCAATTACAGGAGACAAGGCCGTAGAAGCTAAGACAGGCAAAGTTTGTGGAGGAGACATTAACTCTAGAAGAAGTCATGTCGCTTCAACCTTCATATATCTGTCTTAAATAGCAAACTCTGTTATGAGTCAGCTTCTGATTTTCTGCCTACCTACCGACTTATCTATCTGCTGTTAATTAAAACAAAGATAAATGTTTAGAATTTTATTGGTAATATGTGTTTGAACCTGTACGTTGATATGGCCTATAGACAAACAAACAAACAAACAAACGTGTGTGTGTGTGTGTGTGTGTGTGTGTGTGTGTGTGACACAGGTGGGTTTCAGCAGATTCTATAATAATAATAATAATAATAATAATAATAATAATAATAATAATAATAATAATAATAATAATAATAATAATAATAATAATAATATCAGAGTTGGAAGGGACCTTGGAGGTCTTCTAGTCCAACCCCCTGCCCAGGCAGGAAACCCTACACCATCTCAGTCAGATGGTTATCCAACATTTTCTTAAAAATTTCCAGTGTTGGAGCATTCACAACTTCTGCAGGCAAGTTGTTCCACTGATTAATTGTTCTAACTGTCAGGAAATTTCTCCTTAGTTCTAGGTTGGACCTGTTCTGACCTGTTCTGGAGAACCAGTAGCAGAAATTTTGAATAGTTCAGAGAACCGGTAGTAAAAGTTCTGACTGGCCACGCCCCCATCTATTCTTTGCCTCCCAGGTCCCAGCTGATTGGGAGGAAATGGGGATTTTGCAGTAACCTTCCCCTGGATATCCTTTCAATATCCTTTCCCTGCCACACCCACCAAGCCATGCCCACCAAGCCATGCCATGCTCACCAAGCCATGCGCACAGAACCAATAGTAAAAATTTTTGAATCCTACCACTGCTGTGTGTGTGTGTTTTGAGATTTATCATCTCCATTGTCACGAGATCTGTTGAAATTTATCATTGCCATGTCTTTATGTTGCTGAAGAACATGTGTGAATAGAACAAGAACAAAAAAAAAATATTAAAGTGTTTCTGATATTTAGAAGAAATTATGGGGTTTCAATATCTTGACCTAATCTTTAATTGATGCAGATTACCACCTACATGAAAAAAAATATCTATAACAACCTTGAAGCCAAGGACAGTCTATTATGCCCAGCTTATTCAGCTTCTAAAGAAGGCAGGCAATTGGGTTAATTCAATATATCATGGATTAGCTAACCATGGTGAGTAAAAATAAGTTTATCAAGAAGTCTGTCTTGCTGGTTAAAATTAAGTCTTCATTCACTCTTTTTATACTTGTTCTCTGAAGAGCATATTCCTTCCCCTTTTTTTCAATTTAATTCTCATTCGGTGAATGTAACTGTCAGAGTAATAATATTGCTTGTGCATTGCAATTACATTACAGATCTACAGATTTTCCTGTGCATTGCAATTATATTACAGATCTCCATTACAGATCTCCAGATCTAATAATATTTCTTGCGCATTGTAATTACATTAGAGATCTACATTACAGATCTCGACGGAAAGGTTATGGAAGGCCCAGAAATGTCTGGAAGTTTGCATCAATAAAAAAAATAACATTGGGCAGCGTTGTTAGGCGAAGGTATCTATATTTGATCTGTATGGTTTATCTCAATCACATGTAGAAGGAAAAAGTGAGCATTAAAGCAAATAGTCAGAAAGACTGTATGTATTGCAAACGACTGGAAAGTATTTCTTCCTTTCACTAAAAGCTATCTGTCGTGTCCCACTCCTCCGCTGATGGCCGGGTCAGGGAAATCCGAATCAGGCGTGCCTCTGCAGCTCTGCCAAAGTCCTAGCAAAGTCCTCAGGGCAGGCAGGAGACCAGAAAGTGACTTCAGCAAGATATGTTTAGACTTTGCCTGACTCAGAGAATGCCAGAAAGCAGGTCCTTTATATAGGCCATGGCGTGTGGCTCCATGACTCAGCACTTATCCAGGCCTGCCCCTCCCTTCCTTCTGTTGCCTCCGTCTATCAAGTCTTCTGACGCGAGGGTCACTCCAGTCTGCAGCTGTTGGCAATTGACCTCCCTCAGGCTCACATGCTGTGGAGGAGGGGGAGGGGTCTAGTTGCTCCATTTGCCTGGGCATGGAGCCAGAGCTGGGGGCTGGAGATACTTCCTCTTCTTCAGCCTGTCTGGGCATGGAGCCAGGGCTGGGGCCGGGAGGCATACTAGGACATTCCTCCATGTTCGGAAGCAGATAAGAAGGCCCCGGCTGTGGTGAGATCGGACGAGACACAACACTATCAATGGACAGTCATCCATTGGAGAGGTTCTTCTGCTTCTGGAATTCTTTTCCTCCAAATATTGGAGGAAAAAAACTTTAAGCAGTGTCCACCACTTTAAGCTATGGTGGACACTATGGTCAATGAAAAACTTAGCACGGTTAGCACCATGCAAAGGAGCATTTTTATGTTCTTGAAATAAGTGAGTTGGACTAGATCAGAGGTGTCAAACTCGATTTCATTGAGGGCCGCATCAGGGTTGTATTTGACCTCAGGGGGCTGGGGTGGGCGTGGCCAGCTCTACCTCACTCGTGTCGCGCCTGTGGTAGCCCCGAGCACTCTGCCAATGAAAATGAGCTTCTGAGCTCAGTTTCTGGCTGTGATGACTTCCGGCAACCCTCTGCCATTGAAAATGGAGCTCAGGAGGCCATGACAGCCTCCTGCAACCTTCTGCCAGCAAAAACAGCAAAAACAAACCCTCGCAAACTCTGTTTTCACTGGCAGAGGCAATGCGGGCTGATCCTTCACTATTACATTTTTATAGTTATTACATACTCATACTCATATATATGCTTATGTGTTGTATAGTTGTTTCATGCTTATGCTTATATATACTGTGTGACAAAAATAAATAAATAAAAATAAAATAAATATTTTCAGGGCAATCCCACGGGCCATATCTAAGCACTTTGTGGGCTACATTCGGCCCGCAGGCCTTGAGTTTGACACCCCTGGATTACATACCATATTTTTCGGAATATAAGATGCACCTTTTTCCCCCCAAAAAAGAGGGTGAAAATCTGGGTGCATCTTCTACTCCTAATGGAGCCCCACCCAGCTTCTCAAACAGAGGTTTCGGAGGCTGAAAAAAGCATCAGAAACGGAGCTTCAGAAAAAAAGCCCCAAGCGGAGTTTCAGGAAAAAAGCCCCAAACGGAGCTTCAGGAAAAAAAGCCCCAAACGGAGCTTCAGGAAAAAAGCCCCAAACGGAGCTTCAGGAAAAAAAGCCCCAAACGGAGCTTCAGAAAAGAAGCTCCAAAACAGAGCTTCAGAGGCTTTTTTTCTGAAGCTCTGTTTCGGAGGCTTTCAGAGGCAGAAAAAAGTTTTTTCTGAAACAGAATTTCGGAGGCAGAAAAAAAAAAGCAAAAAAAAAAGCAAGGCACAGAGCTCACAATCAGGGAACCTGTTCCTAAAATTCACCTCTGAGTTTGGAGGAGGTATGGGTAGAAACCTCACAATCTTTTCCTTACTTTGGTAAGTTGAGTGATCTCCAGAAATCCGTAGAAAAACATGTTAAATTTGGCTATTATTTTTATATATGTTTAAATATGCTCCTATGATTCATGTTGTGGGCCATATTAATCTTGTATTAAAGGAGCAACATTTACCAGTTAAGGACTGCTTGTCTGCATAGGTCTTTAAATTTAGAAACTTTGCAACTTTCTGTTTCTAAAAACTGGATGCACGATGGAAAAGTTGTTTCATACACAGCATATTTTACCATCGTAAAGGGTGATTAAATATAATTTTAGTCTTCTAACAAAGAAAACTAAAAATAAAACTATAAAGATGAAATTCTGAGGCAGGGACTTCTGCAGAAGGGTCATAAATGGCCATGAGGTGATCCTGACTATGTGATCAAACCCATGCCCCCCACCCTTTTAATGTGGGCTGGGAATGGTTAAATCAGTCAAAATGGTGGCATCTTTTTTATGATTCGTGTCTGTGACACAAACACGCAAAAAGGTAGAACTCCAACTGCATCATTGTGACCACTATCTTCACTTTTTTTTAAAAAATCCCTGTGTGTTCTCCTATGGCAGTTATTTTTTTATTTATTTATTTTGTATATACAAGCACATATAATGAAAGAAAACAACAGGACAGGAACGGTAGGCACTTTTATTTTTATTTATTTATTTTGTATATACAAGCACATATAATGAAAGAAAACAACAGGAGAGGAACGGTAGGCATTTTTGTGCACTTATGCACGCCCCTTATAGTCCTCTTAGGAATGGAGGGAGGTCAATGGTAGACAGTTTTTGGTTAAAACATTTAGGAGTTGGAGAGGAGACCACAGAGTCAGGCAGTGTATTCCAAGCATTAACAACTCTGTTACTGAAGTCATATTTTCTGCAATCAAGATTGAAGCGGTTGACATTAAGTTTGAATCTGTTGTTTGCTCTTGTATTATTGCTATTGAAGCTGAAGAAGTCTTTAACAGGAAGGACATTGCAATAGATGATTCTGTGTGTTAAACACAGGTCATGTCGGAGTTGGCGGAGTTCTAAGTTTTCTAATCCCAGGATTTCAAGTCTGGAGGTATAAGGTATTTTGTTGTTTACAGAGGAGTGGAGAACTCTTCTTGTAAAATATTAATTCAATGAGCCCTGCCCATGCACATGCGTGTGTGACCCCTTCCGCTCTCCCCCGGCTTTTGGCATGCAATGCATGGTGGAACCGGAAGGCCTGTTTTTTGCTCTCCCCAGCCTCCAGAGGCTTTCCCCACCCCCTCCGGAGGCCGGAAATGGCCCATTTCATGACTTCTGGTGGTGCCAGAAGGTCCGTTTTTTGCTCTCCCCAGGCTCCAGAGGCTTTCTTAAAGGGCAAAAAAACAGCCTTCCCCATCCCCGGAGGGCTTCTGGAGTCTGGAAGTGGCCCATTTCCTGACTTCTGGTGGGAACAGAAGGCCCTTTTTTGCCCTCCCCAGGCTCCAGAGTCTTTCTAGGAGCCTGGGGAGGATGAAAACAGCATTTCCCCGCTCCCCAGAGGCCTCCAGAGGCTAGAAACAGCCCGTTTCCCAACTTCCAATGGGACCAAAAGGCCCAAAAATCAGCGGGCCGGCACGCATATGTGTGCTGGAGCTGAGCTAGGGCAACACTCACATGCCCACATATATGGCTCCATGAGCAACACTCACATGCCATAGGTTCACCATCATGGTCCTATGGAAATAAAAAGTGACAGTTCTTCAGTTGTATGGTTTTGGCAGCCATATTGTCTTTTCAAAGTCTCCACAGATACCTCTATTACTCAGGGAAGATAGTTGAAAAATATGAAATTAACTGGTTTTTTTTTTTTTAAAAAAGAATGTGATACAAGGAAATCGACGAAACAATATCTGAAGGGCAAATTATTACCACCCTGACATTTAAAGTCTGTCACATTAGAATAGTTGACATGTGCTCGTCAATGCAGACGTGAGATTTAACATTCACTGGGAAGCTCACATAACCAACTAAGGGATAAAAATGCATTTGGACTATTCAGAAGATGGATTAGCCCTTTCTAACATTCCTCGTGTTAGGGACTCGTTTGGAAACCCGCCCTTATTGACAAACGAGTCCCTAACACGAGGAATGACACCAGACCCACACTCACGAGGTCCACACAGGATGTCACCACCGCACATCCACCCAGAAAGCAGACCCAAACCCACACTGATCATGAAGCACGACCAAGGACCAGAAGCCAGACCGCAGCTGCAACATTAGCCATTTCAAACCCCTCCAATCCATACATGCAGCAGACTGACACCCACTATGAAGATGTAGCACGACCACAAAGCCAAACAACAGCTATGCAGCTCACCAGCTCAAATCCCCCTGCAACTCAGACTAAACTGAGCACAAGCAAGCCCCCACCAACACAGGACACACCCCCAGCCAATCAGAGCACAAAAAAACCCCCATCCAATCAGAGCACAGCCAAGCTCCCACCCAATCAATTCAAACCCCCACTAGCAGTTAAAAGGAAGAAACAGCTGCGATCACACATTGCTCCCAGAAGCACGGTTGAAGCCTGAAGATGACGAATGAGACTTTAAACGTCGCCAAGACACTTCCAATTTTACGCGCGAGAAAACCCGAATAACCAAAGATCTACATATATATATATATATATATATATATATATATATATATATATATATATATATATCATATATATATCAGAAAACATATATATATATATATACACTTCAGAAAATATCATGACGTGACTTGATTGAGTTGGTGGGCTCAAGTCAGAAGCAAGACATTAAGCTTCCTGACTAGCTCAGGTAAAGGACCCAGTGATGTACATTTTCCTGATGGCCACATCTCCCCTTCAAAGGATCTATGAGTAGCCAATGCCAAAAACTAACTTTAATTTGGAATCTAACTTTAGAATGGCCTATACTGTCCTCATGAGAAGTATTACATTATGTCATGGTCTTATTTTAAGAGTTTTTAAAAAGTTTCCACTCCCGCTTAGAAGGGAAGGGTTTTAAAGTTTTTTTTTACACAGTGTAAATCTTACATGGTGTTTTTACTGAACTTCGATTTTCTTTACTATTAATAGTACTAAATATAGTTAAATGTCTTTGGTCATGTTTTCTATCATATTAAAAAGTTGTTCATTGTTCAGTGGCTAAGTTGCGTCCAACTCTTAGAGACCCCATGGACCATAGCATGCCAAGCCCTGTGTCTACCACTGTATCCCGGAGTTTGCCCAAATTCATGTTCATTGCATCAATGACACCATATAACCTTCTCATCCTCTGCCGTCTTCCTTCTCTTTTTGCCTTCAGGGTATTTTCCAATGAGTCCTTTCAAAGTATTTGAGTTTCAGCTTCAGGATCTGAAGAATAGTCAAGGTAGACTTCCTTTAAGGTTGACTGATCTGATTTCCTTGCAGTCCAAGGGACTCTCAAGAGTCTTGTCCAACGTCACAATTAGGAAGCATCACTTCTTGGGCACTCAGCCTTCCTTACAGTTCTCTCGCAGCCATACGGTACTACTGGAAAAACCATAGTTTTGACTATGCATATTAAAACATAGCAATATTACAATTGCTACCAACCTGCCTTCCCTTGAGGGCCTGTATACTGCACGAGTCAAAAAGAGGGCTGGGAAAATATTTACAGATCCCTCACATCCTGGACATAAACTATTTCAACTCCTACCCTCAAAACGATGCTACAGAGCACTACACACCAGAACAATTAGACACAAGAATAGTTTTTTCATAAACGCCATCACTCTGCTAAACAAATAATTCCCTCAACACTGTCCAACTATTGACTAAATCTGCATTACTATTAACCTTCTCATCGTTCCCATCACCCATCTCCTTCGACTTATGACTGTATGACTTTAACTTTGTTGCTTGTATCCTTACGATTTATATTGATATTGATTGTTTCTTGATTGCTTATTTGTAGCCTATGACTATCATTAAGTGTTGTACCTTAGAATTCTTGATGAACGTATCTTTTCTTTTATGTACACTGAGAGCATATGCGCCAAGACAAATTCCTTGTGTGTTCAATCACACTTGGCCAATAAAAAAATTCTATTCTATTCTATTCTATTCTATTCTATTCTATTCTATTCTATTCTATTCTATTCTATTCTATTCTATTCTAAAAACAGAATTGGATAATCACATTTGGAAGTTTCTAAAGCCACATCTGAATCCTTCAGTGGCTTCTTATATTGAGTTGCCCAGGACTAGGTATTTTTATTTGTCTGCATTTAACAAAAGATTTGGTTTTTGGTTTGGTCAATCAATTCAGATCAGCAATTTTTTAAATCACTGGCTGATCTCTAACACAGTAACTAGGAGAAACAGATCTTCAGTCCTAGCATGTCATGAATTGATAAAAAGAATTGGCAGGTAACAAGCATGTTGCAAAGAAATTACACTGGGCCAAAAAAACCCCCAATTTAATATTCATAGAAATTTCTTTTCCTACCCAAAGAAATAAGCTGTCCAGATTCGCTTTGGATAGTGAGATGAGCAAAATAGAAATTTCCTTCCTTCCTTCCTTCCTTCCTTCCTTCCTTCCTTCCTTCCTTCCTTCCTTCCTTCCTTCCTTCCTTCCTTCCTTCCTTCTTTCCTTTATTTTTTCATTGTGCATGGAACTCATGTAGCTGACATTTTTCGCTTTCTTACAAACTTTTCCCCAGAGAACACTGCAACATATTTTTTAACACCTGGCATATTGTGCATTATTCTTAAACTGACACCCTCTAAATGTTTCTTTTGCAATAAAGGCACAATTTATCTGGTTATGTTTCTGTAGCATCATCCAGTGCATTTACTTGAGGCTTTTGTGCAGACTTTGATCAATGGTTTGATTTTATAATATGGAGGTACCTCTAGCACTCCTTAGCAGACTATGAAAGGAGACCCTTCCATGCTTAAAACATGAAGGAATCCACCTCACCCCCATTACGTTGCAGAATTATTGTGCTGCAAGATGCTTGTCTTTTCCAAGGTTCTTATTTTTTAATTGGAACCATTTTTTTTAAAAAAAAAAACCCTTTGCTAATTTTAAGGTATGAACTATTGTGGCATTTTTATCTTACATTTTTGAAATATCTTTGCCATTTTGCACATTTCCCCGTGGGATCCTTGGATTAACATAAGAAACAGAAGAAGGGCTGCCCAATCATTTGAATGGTATACTGAAAAGGTCAAGGTAATGCATTATACCATTGTTATGTTTAAAGAATAAAAAAAGGGAGTGCAGCTGAATGTGAAAGGTGAGTCAGCGATATTCTATATAGGATAGGACTGTAGGAGCTCTGTTTGTGTGTGTGTGTGTGTGTGTGTGTGCTTTGGAAGCCATACTAGGCCAGAAGCTTCCGTGTTGCCACTTTCTCATGTGTGGAAAAGTAGGAGGGGGTGGTTTAGTAGAAGGGGCCATTAGACATAGTAACATTCTTCCTGCCGGTCAAGGTCAGGCCAGGACTGCATCTGGAGAAGGAGTGGTTGGAGTGATGTCTCGAGATGGGACGGTTGGCGGTTTTGGAGTGTGTTTCTCTGAGGGAAGACCTGGATCTCCCAGATCCAGAGATTCCCCAGTTGTGCCAGTTTACCTATCTTAGTAAAAGAACTTTGAAAGATGCTTGCTAAGGAGTCTTTACTAGAAGAGGGGGTTTTCTGGAACGCTGACAGTGTGTGTATTTCATCTGATGAAACTGAGGATAGTTGTTTCAGCTTCTGAGAAGTCTTCAGCCTTTCCTAGGCACGGGCGCAACTGGTTCATTAAATAAATTTGTGTAAAGACCTTCCTGGCCACATCTACCATCTGCTACTATACAGAGTAGGTTAACATAGCAAAATGATGTGTAAATGGCACTGAGTGCTGAAACAGGAGCGCGGGCGGGTGGGGGAGTGCTGGAAACCGGAAGAGCAGGTCCCCACCATGCATGTGTGCACTGGGAAGCTGTGCTTCCGGTTTCTGGCATGCGCATGCGCACTGGTCACCTGGTCTTCCAGTTTCTGACACGCATGCATGTGCAAAGACCAGTTAGCCAGTGTACATCTGCGAAACCGGAAGTGTAACAGATAATGGCTGGCATGCCCGGAGAGATGGCTCTGCATGCCATTTCCGGCACACGTGCCATAGGTTCATCATCATGGCTGTAGAAGGACAACTGGTGGGACTGATCTGATTTCCTTGCAGTCCAAGGGACTCTCAAGAGTCTTGTCCAACGTCACAATTAGGAAGCATCACTCTTGGGCACTCAGCCTTCCTTACAGTTCTCTTGCAGCCATACGGTACTACTGGAAAACCATAGTTTTGACTATGCATATTAAAACATAGCAATATTACAATTGCTACCAACCTGCCTTCCCTTGAGGGCCTGTACACTGCACGAGTCAAAAGAGGGCTGGGAAAATATTACAGATCCTCACATCCTGGACATAAACTATTTCAACTCCTACCTCAAAACGATGCTACAGAGCACTACACACCAGAACAATTAGACACAGAATAGTTTTTCATAAACGCCATCACTCTGCTAAACAAATAATTCCCTCAACACTGTCAAACTATTGACTAAATCTGCATTACTATTAACCTTCTCATCGTTCCCATCACCCATCTCCTTCGACTTATGACTGTATGACTTTAACTTTGTTGCTTGTATCCTTACGATTTATATTGATATTGATTGTTTCTTGATTGCTTATTTGTAGCCTATGACTATCATTAAGTGTTGTACCTTAGAATTCTTGATGAACGTATCTTTTCTTTTATGTACACTGAGAGCATATGTCTAAGACAAATTCCTTGTGTGTTCAATCACACTTGGCCAATAAAAAAATTCTATTCTATTCTATTCTATTCTATTCTATTCTATTCTATTCTATTCTATTCTATTCTATTCTATTCTAAAAACAGAATTGGATAATCACATTTGGAAGTTTCTAAAGCCACATCTGAATCCTTCAGTGGCTTCTTATATTGAGTTGCCCAGGACTAGGTATTTTTATTTGTCTGCATTTAACAAAAGATTTGGTTTTTGGTTTGGTCAATCAATTCAGATCAGCAATTTTTTAAATCACTGGCTGATCTCTAACACAGTAACTAGGAGAAACAGATCTTCAGTCCTAGCATGTCATGAATTGATAAAAAGAATTGGCAGGTAACAAGCATGTTGCAAAGAAATTACACTGGGCCAAAAAAAACCCCAATTTAATATTCATAGAAATTTCTTTTCCTACCCAAAGAAATAAGCTGTCCAGATTCGCTTTGGATAGTGAGATGAGCAAAATAGAAATTTCCTTCCTTCCTTCCTTCCTTCCTTCCTTCCTTCCTTCCTTCCTTCCTTCCTTCCTTCCTTCCTTCCTTCCTTCCTTCCTTCCTTCTTTCCTTTATTTTTTCATTGTGCATGGAACTCATGTAGCTGACATTTTTCGCTTTCTTACAAACTTTTCCCCAGAGAACACTGCAACATATTTTTTAACACCTGGCATATTGTGCATTATTCTTAAACTGACACCCTCTAAATGTTTCTCTTGCAATAAAGGCACAATTTATCTGGTTATGTTTCTGTAGCATCATCCAGTGCATTTACTTGAGGCTTTTGTGCAGACTTTGATCAATGGTTTGATTTTATAATATGGAGGTACCTCTAGCACTCCTTAGCAGACTATGAAAGGAGACCCTTCCATGCTTAAAACATGAAGGAATCCATCTCACCCCCATTACGTTGCAGAATTATTGTGCTGCAAGATGCTTGTCTTTTCCAAGGTTCTTATTTTTTAATTGGAACCATTTTTTTTAAAAAAAAACCCTTTGCTAATTTTAAGGTATGAACTATTGTGGCATTTTTATCTTACATTTTTGAAATATCTTTGCCATTTTGCACATTTCCCCGTGGGATCCTTGGATTAACATAAGAAACAGAAGAAGGGCTGCCCAATCATTTGAATGGTATACTGAAAAGGTCAAGGTAATGCATTATGCATTATACCATTGTTATGTTTAAAGAATAAAAAAAGGGAGTGCAGCTGAATGTGAAAGGTGAGTCAGCGATATTTTTTTTTTTGTTTACATTTATACCCCGCCCTTCTCCGAAGACTCAGGGCGGCTTACAGTGTATAAGGCAAGTGTATATTCTATATAGGATAGGACTGTAGGAGCTCTGTTTGTGTGTGTGTGTGTGTGTGTGTGTGTGTGTGTGTGTGTGTGTGTGTGCTTTGGAAGCCATACTAGGCCAGAAGCTTCCGTGTTGCCACTTTCTCATGTGTGGAAAAGTAGGAGGGGGTGGTTTAGTAGAAGGGGCCATTAGACATAGCAACATTCTTCCTGCCGGTCAAGGTCAGGCCAGGACTGCATCTGGAGAAGGAGTGGTTGGAGTGATGTCTCGAGATGGGACGGTTGGCGGTTTTGGAGTGTGTTTCTCTGAGGGAAGACCTGGATCTCCCAGATCCAGATATTCCCCAGTTGTGCCAGTTTACCTATCTTAGTAAAAGAACTTTGAAAGATGCTTGCTAAGGAGTCTTTACTAGAAGAGGGGGTTTTCTGGAATGCTGACAGTGTGTGTATTTCATCTGATGAAACTGAGGATAGTTGTTTCAGCTTCTGAGAAGTCTTCAGCCTTTCCTAGGCACGGGCGCAACTGGTTCATTAAATAAATTTGTGTAAAGACCTTCCTGGCCACATCTACCATCTGCTACTATACAGAGTAGGTTAACATAGCAAAATGATGTGTAAATGGCACTGAGTGCTGAAACGGGTGGGGGAGTGCTGGAAACCGGAAGAGCAGGTCCCCACCATGCATGTGCGCACTGGGAAGCTGTGCTTCCGGTTTCTGGCATGCGCATGCGCACTGGTCACCTGGTCTTCCAGTTTCTGACACGCATGCATGTGCAAAGACCAGTTAGCCAGTGTACATCTGCGAAACCGGAAGTGTAACAGATGATGGCTGGCATGCCCGGAGAGATGGCTCTGCATGCCATTTCCGGCACACGTGCCATAGGTTCATCATCATGGCTGTAGAAGGACAACTGGTGGGACTGATATTTACCAAGGTGGGTTGAATTATTAGGAAGTAAGGCATATTTGCTCATTCCTATTAACGTGCATAACTGACTGATTGGCATTTAATTAGATCAGTTCATCTGATCTTTTTTAATGAAAAAAAATCTAGCGCAGCCTTACCTAAACTGGGTGCCCTGCAGATAAGTGTTGTGGTCTGCCAGCAGCCTGCGGACCTGGCAGTGGAGTTGGACAGTGAGGAGGCTGGGTGGACAATGGGCCAGTCCTGGACTCAGGGGAAGGCCCAGACGAGGGCTCTGCGTCAGAGGCAGAGACGGGGCCAGGGCCATCTGGGAGCGATGCACAGACTCCAGAGCCTCCAGAGGCAGACAGCAGAGAGGCAGAGGAACTGGAGGAGCCTGTTCCTAGTGCAGGCAAGAGCAGCTGAAGCAAAAAGGATGACTCGGGAGTAAGGCCAGGAGATGATTGGGCCCTTCCATAAGGCTTAAAAGAGTAGCAACGAGCTGTTGGGTTCTTTGTAGAAAAGCAACATTGATTCCATTGCTTCTTGTCAGTGTCTCTTGAACTTTGTGGGGTTTTTGCCAAGAAAAGCTTTTGGCAGGTTGCCCAAGACATCAAAGGTTGGTGATAAGGCCGAAGGACTGTTTATGAAGAATTTGTTTTGGACTAAACTGAGAATTAATTAATTCTCAGCTGTTCTAATAAAATATGTTTGTTCAGGACTGAATTGTGTTTGGTAATCACTACATGGGCCTCGGTCAAAACATGAACTTCAACTGACTGAGTTAGATTTTAATTTATGGGTTTTAAATTGGGTTTTATTTCTATATTTTTAATTATCGGGCTTTTAGAATAAGTTTCTTAATTGTTTTTATATTGTATTTATGTGTTTTTTAAGTGCCTGTAAACCGCCCTGAGTCCTTCGGGAGATAGGGCGGTATATAAATATGATCAAATAAATAAATAAATAAATAACTCCCAGAATTCCCCAGTCTGGATACCATTGCTGAAAATTCTGGGAATTGGAAGTCCACACATCTGGGAAATAACCAGATTGGGAAAGGCCGATTTAGGGAAAGTTAAAATGGTGTTGGCTTTTAGGCATCTTCCTTGACTATTAAGAGTGCCTCAAGACACACAAATACGTATTTGCAAATGTCTGTCTGCAGAGCCAAAGAATCTCTGCAGATGTCGTTTTTTTTCTCAGAGATGGCTGCCAGTTTCCTTCAAGGAGGTTTTTAAGCAGGGCAGACAAACAGCAGGTATTTCTGGCAAACTTATTTCATTATCCCCCAAGGAGCTTTTCTGAGTAATGTAGGCCTGTGGCTAAGAAAAGTTGCTTCCTACGTAGAGTTCATCTGAATGACCTATTTCCTCCACAGCAATAGATTCCTAATATGTACTGCTGTGTAATGGAGAAGAAATGTTGTCTTGTGTAAAATGTGTATGTTGATATTCAGCAGCAGCTGCAGCTGCAGCAAAAATGTACTATGTCACACAACAAGGAGGCTGACTAAGCCCTACAAAACTTGCATGTTTTATGGTATAGAGTTAGAATTAGGTTGAAAGAGTAATGTAGTAGATATGGCCATGCAATGTAAAAGAGTTTAATTAAATTTATAAGTAGCGCTGCTAGATAATTAACTGTTCAAGCATTGCTCAGTCTTCAACCAGACATGGAGTATAAAAAGTAAAGGTTCCCCTCACACATATGTGTTAGTCGTTCCCGACTCTAGGGGGCAGTGCTCATCTCCATTTCAAAGCCGAAGAGCCAGCACTGTCTGAAGATGTCTCCATGGTCATGTGGCCGGGATAACTAAACGCCAAAGGTGCACGGAACGCTGTTATCTTCCCACCAAAGGTGGTCCCTATTTTTCTATTTCTATTTTTTTATGTGCTTTCGAACTGCTAGGTTGGCAGAAAGTGGAACAAGTAACAGGAGCTCACCCCGTTACGCAGCACTAGGGATTCAAACCACTGAACTGCTGACAAGCTCAGCCACTGAGTCACCTTCCAGACATGGAGTATACCACTCTTCAAATAGATTATGGATTGGCAACCTGAACCTAGGGATCTCAATTCCAAAAACAGAACAGAACAGAACCAAACCAAACTGTCTTGTATAGACATAGGACTTTCCTTGTCTGGTAGAAAGATTTTTGATCTCAGGTTCTTGTCTTGGTACATAAGTGACGTTTAAGGAAGCCTGATGCGCCTATTCCATCCCCTCCCAGTTAGCAAATCATGCAGTACTGAAGTTCAGAATCATAATGCAAATTAACACCATATGTAGTAGGAGTAATTTAGTTTGGAGATGATCAGAACTTCAAGAATGAATGCCTTATCTGAAGCCATATCCTTTGCTTTGCAATGCATCTCACTGATAAATTCAGAATTAGTCTACCGGTAAAAACAAAACAAAACCCGCACATTCTTGCTTTGTAAAATACTGGTAAAGATCTGAAGAATGAATGCGTATCCAAAAGAGCATGTGAGTGACTTGCTAGGTTTTCCTCTGCGGCCTCTAAAGATGTGGTGTTCGCAGCCTCTCATGTGGGAGGCTTCAACCATCAGCTAGCCTTGGTTTTTAGAATTCTAGCAGGAACACCACAGTTTTGTGGCTTTCAGTCCTCTTGACTTGCCTCTTAAAATAAAAGATGAAAAAGATGAAAAGCTCATCTCGGGAAGCAAAACCTCAAACCTTTCATAAGAAAATAACATTGCCTTGAGAATTGCAATTTGTGGACCAAAGAGGAAAATACATGAAAATGGTAGGGTGTGTGTGTGTGGAATCATGTGAACCAGATACCACAGCATATGCTTAGATGTATTCTGAAACCAGCAACTTCAACAACATTTGGAGTTAGAATATAGAATTGCGTTGGAAGGGACCTTGGAGGTCTTCTAGTCCAACCCCCTGCTTAGGCAGGAAACCCTGCACCATTTTAGACAAATAGTTATTCCAACATCTTCTTAAAAACTTCCAGTGTTGGAGCATTCACAACTTATGGAGGCAAGTTGTTCCACTGATTAATTGCTCTAACTGTCAGGAAATTTCTCCTTAGTTCTAAGTTGCTTCTCTCCTTGATCAGTTTCCATCCATTGCTTCTTGTCCTACCCTCAGGTGCTTTGCAGAATAGCTTGACTTTGTCGTCTTTGTGGCAGCCCCTGAGATATTGGAGCACTGCTCTCATGTCTCCCCTAGTCCTTCTTTCCATTAAACTAGACATACCCAGTTCCTGCAACCATTCTGCTACATGCACATATTATGATTCTCAGGCAGATCATAACAGACATACCCAGTTCCTGCAACTGTTCTTCATATGTTTTAGTCTCCAGTCCCCTAATCATCTTTGTTGCTCTTCTCTGCACTCTTTCTAGAGTCTCAGCATCTTTTTTTACATCGTGGCAAACAAAACTGAATGCACTATTCCAAGTGTGGCCTTACCAAGGCATTATAAAGTGGTATTAACACTTCACGTTGAAGTTAAAGAAAGCAAGAAATTGATGTTAAAAGGGGTAGCTGACATTATTTTATGTTCTGTGTATGAATGTTTGCATATACATAGTACAATCATTGCATCAAAGAGCCCTGGTGGCTCAGTGCTTAAAGTGCAGGCATTGCAGGCACACTCTGCCCATAGCCTTGAGTTCAATCCTTCTTTTTCTGTGTCTCTAGACCAAACTTTAGACTTCTAGAATGAAGCCATCTTCTTGGCTTTGACATTAAGTCATTATCAGTACATGTTTCTAGTAGTAGCCGACATACCAGCAGATGAGCCGGGCTCTATGTCTCTCCATATTCACATAGTGTGTTATTATCTGTTAAGAGTCTCCACTTGTGTATATTGGTTTTACATTTAGCACTTCAACTCTTAGCCTATTCAGGGTACTCCAAGTAGAATAATGCCAATCAGATCCTTCAGCCATATTCAGTCCTGACAGTTCAATCCTGACAGGGCTCAAGGTTGACTCAGCCTTCCATCCTTCCAAAGTCAGTAAAATGAGGATCCAGATTGTTGGGCGGCAATATGTAAATAACAATACATTGTAAACTGTCCAGAGAGTGTTGTAAAATGCTATATAAGCGTAGTACACAAAATTATCTGCTACAACATCCTACCTGTCAATGACTACTTCAGCTTCAACCTCAATAATACATGAGCACACATTAAAAACTCAAGGTAAACCGCTCCAAACTCGATTGCAGAAAATACGACTTCAGCAACAGAGCGGTCAATGCCTGGAATGCTCTACCTGACTCTGTTGCTACATCCTCAAGCCCCCATAACTTTAACTTTAGACTGTCTACTGTTGACCTCACCCCATTCCTAAGAGGTCTGCGAGGGGCTTGCATAAGCACACTAATGTGCCTACCGTCCCTGTCCTAATGTCCCCTTTTATTCGTATCCATTTCCTGTATTCATAATCATGTTAATACTTATATCTGTTATCTTATACATGTTTGACAAACTAAATAAATGAATAAAATAAGTAAATATAAGCCTAAATGCTATTGTTATTGTCTTTAGGCAGGATATTCGTACTGGAAGTAAGGATAGATCTGTACATGCCAACCAAAAAAAAGAGTTTCCAGTAGAAATGGTTTGAAATATCAGTTTTCAGTCATGGTTCTAGAGAACAAGGCAATTTTTTTTTCACCTTTGTGAAATGTGTTGCTTTGTGTTGATGTTGTAAGACCAAATGAAAAGAGAGCAGGTGCACAACTGAGTGGAAAATGAGACAGAAGGATGGGGCTGCTAGACAGAATCATTTTTTTTTCAAGGAAAAGAAAAAAAATTCTACGTCTGACTCAAGGCATTTTCATGAATGACTCTGAATGATCCTCTCATATTATACATGTGCAAAAGCGAATATTCATTCAGGCTAGAGTGCTTTAAAATGTAGATGAGGTTAGTTTCACACACACACACTCATGCACATCCGTTTCACTTTCCATAAACTAATTTTTTTAGTGTGTGGCAGATGAAAATGTGAATGTCTTCTTAGGAACCTTTAGATCTTAACTGGCACTGCATTTAAAATCAAACATGTTCACATCTTTCCATCTCAGTTTCCCCCCCCCACCCAATGGCAAAGTGTTTCTCAAACAGTGATGCATAGAAAAATTCTCACCCACCTTATTGGCCAGATAAAATAAATACTAATATTTTGAACATGGAAAGAGCTGTACTGTACCTATCTGTCATTTAGCTGCCCAAAATGAGAAGCCAACATGGGGGAGGGGAAGGGAAGCCATATGACAAACATGAGATTCAACCCAGAATTGACTCTTCCTTAAAGTGCATGATAATCTTTGTAAAAAACATATTAACTAAAGATATGATAGCTTTATTGATTAACTTATTGTTGTTGTTAGTTGCGAAGTCATGTCTGACCCATTGTGACCCCATGGACAACGTTTCTCCAGGCCTTCCTGTCCTCTACCATCCTCTGGAGTCCATTTAAGCTCATCCCTACTGCTTTAGTGACTCCATCCAGCCACCTCATCCTCTGATGTCCCTTTTTTCTTTTGCCCTCAACCTTTCCCAGCATTAGGCTCTTCTCCAGTGAGCCTTCCCTCTCATTAGGTGGCCAAAGTATTTGAGTTTCACCTTCAAGATCTGGCCTTCTAAAGAGCAGTCAGGGTTGATCTCCTCTAGGACTGACCGGTTTGATCGCCTTGCAGTCCAAGGGACTCGCAGGTGTCTTCTCCAGCACCAGGGTTCAAAGGCGTCAATTCTTTGGTGCTCAGCTTTCCTTACGGTCCAACTTTCACAGCCATACATTGTACCTGGGAACACCATAACCTGGGCTATATGCACTTTGTTGCCAGGGTTGGCCTATAGGCCATATCAAAGCACAAGCTGCAAACACGTATCGCCAATAAAATCTTATACAAACAATTTAAAATAAGAGTAGGGTAAAATACAATAGTTATAGGATAAGATACATATTAACTAAGAAGAAATGAATTTGAGGGGGTGGATTTTGGCTCAGAAGCCCTGGAAATAATCAAATTCCAATGGGCTTTGGTATCTGGGATATCAGAGTTCCAATATTCCAATATATTGGAGAGGAATAAAGGGTTCTGAGATACTTTGGTCTCTTTTAATAATGGTACTTTTCACCAATCAGGTTGTGGGCTATGAAGCAAATGTACAGAGTGGGAAAGAATGTTCCACCTAAACATCATGATCAGAGGTGGTATTCAGCAGGTTCTGACCAGTTCTGGAGAACCGGTAGCGGAAATTTTGAGTAGTTCGGAGAACCAGTAAATACCATCTCTGACTGGCCCCGCCCCCATCTATTCTCTGCCTCCCAAGTCCCAGCTGATCTGGAGGAAATGGGGATTTTGCAGTAACCTTCCCCTGGAGAGGGTTGGGAATGGAGATTTTACAGTACCCTTCCCCTGCCATGCCTTCCAAGCCACGCCTACAGAACCAGTAGAAAATTTTTTGAATCCCACCACTGGTCATGATCCAAATCAGAAAATAAACCAGGATAGGGCTCAATCCAGGTTTTAGTTAAGAACTAAAAGTTGCAAACTTCAAATTCCAACTTTTCCACTTTCTTCAGGTTTTGGCAGCCCGCGTGATAATGGTAACAGCACTGAAGTAAAAGTACACTTTTGTGAAATATAACTAAAAATCAGATACAGATACAAATACAAATACAGATCCCTCACATCCTGGACATAAACTGTTTCAACTCCTACCATCAAAACGACGCTACAGAGCATTGCACATCAGAACAACTAGACACAAGAACAGTTTTTTCCCAAATGCCATCACTCTGCTAAACAAACAATTCCTTCAACACTGTCAAACTATTTACTAAATCTACACTACTATTAATCTTCTCATCGTTTTCTGTATGACTGTAACTTTTTGTTGCTATCATTAAGGGTTAAATTGCAACCTATGGCCATCATTTGTGTTGTAAATGTACCTTTGATGTATTTTTTTTCTTTTTCTTTTATGTGCACTGAGAGCCTATGCACCAAAACAAATTTCTTGTGTGTCCAATCACACTTGGCCAATAAAATTCTATTCTATTCTATTCTATTCTATTCTATTCTATTCTATTCTATTCTATTCTATTCTATTCTATTCTATTCTATTCTATTCTATTCTAAAAAGGCATGTTGCTTTCATTAGTGCCAAGAGGGCATGAACCAACATGGCATAAATACTCAATTGCAAATTAATTTCATTCACTCTGGGCATTAAAAAAAATGCCGTGGGGAGGGAATTATTACCTAATTAAAACTTTTACTAAGACAAGTGGAGAATAATTTTGATGTTCCCAATTTCCTCTTTTAAAGAGACCAGTAAATAGGGAACAAGAAGATGAAGAAAAAGAAGGCAAGAAAGACTGACTTACGAATCTTTGTATTGCCTTGTTGCCAATTCGTGTTATTACCAACAAAGAGTGTTTAAAAGCATTTATAGCAAATTAGCATCCTTGATTAAGTTCGCACACCACAAACATGTTTATCAGTGCTTTTCACACTGCAGTGATGAAAATGGCATAACAGGAACAGGCTTAGGGTCAGAAGAAATGCTAACAAAGAACAAGCATTTAATTGCCAAGATGACAACCATGATATTGATAAAGAAGTGTGTGTTGGCTAGCAATGCTCTTACTGTCTTCAATATGCATAGCGTTCCCTGGTTTGGGAGCCGCTCAATGAAGGCCTGCAAAACAGATTTATTTATTTGTTATTTGTCAAGCATATATAAGATAACAGATAAAAGTATAAACATGATTATGAATACATGAAATGGATACGAATAAAAAGGGACATTAGGAGCGGGACGGTAGGCACGTTGGTGCGCTTATGCACGCCCCTTACAGACCTTTTAGGAATGGGGTGATGTCATGTCCCACTCCCCCTCCGATGACCGGGTCAAGGAAGTCCGTTTCAAACGTGGCAATGAAGCCTCTGCAGCTTGCCAAATTCCTCCGAGTTTTCTCAGGGCAGGCAGGAGACCAAGTTGTGACTTCAGCAAACTAGATGAGATTTTGCTTGACTCAAGGTTGGAATGCCAAAAGCAGGTCCTTTATATAGGCTGTGGGGTGTGGCTCCATGACTCAGCATTTATCCAGGCCTGCCCCTCCCTTCCTTCTGCTGGCATCGCCTCTCAGATCTCCGGAAGCGAGGATCCTCCCACTGTGAATTCTCTTCAGCTGGATCTGCTGTCAGTAATTCTAGCACGTGGCTGGCTTCCTGCTCACACGCTGTAGGAATGAGGTTTATCAGGTTTGTTTGTTCATTCCTGGAATCCTCTCCAGGCATGAGGCCAGGGCCGGGGGCTGGAGGCATGACAGGCCGTTCATCTTCATTATCAGACTCGGAGTCTGATAACAGGCCCGGGTGTAGATGGGAGGGGCCCGTCTGAGGAGAGGAGGGAGGACGAGGCACAACAGGTGAGGTCAACAATAGACAGTCTAAGATTAAAGTTTTGGGGGTTTGGGGATGAAACCACAGAGTAAGATAGCACATTCCAGGCATTGACCACTAGTCGTATTTTCTGCAATCGAGTTTGGAGCAGTTTACCTTGAGTTTGTATCTATTGTGTGCTCATGTATTGTTATGGTTGAAGCTGAAGTAGTCATTGACAGGTAGGACATTGTAGCAGATAATTTTATGTACTACGCTTAGGTCACACCAAAGGTGGCATAGTTCTAAGTTGTCTAATGATCAATGTGTTCTTGTAGAGAGCTGGTTTATGGCTGCAAGCTATCCAGGTATCAACTATGGGATTTTTCGTTGGATTGTGCATAGAAAAGATGTTGTGGACATGAATATCTTTCATCTGTTCAATTGGAGAAAGGAGGACAAAGTTTAAAGGGCTGGGGTCCTTTGAGTGGTCTCTCAGGTTTTGGATGCTGGCAGCACACCCTCTGGTCACTAAGTGATATGGTTGGGAGGGCTATCACTGAACTTTTGGGGGACATGTATTGGACTTTTGGAGGAATGAGGAATGATGATGGAAACCAGCAAACCACACCAAACGTTTAACACTTATGAAGATAAACCATACCAACCTTAAAACTCTTCTGAATGACGAAAACAGATAAAAAGTCAATCATTTTGTATTGAATTTCAGCACTGGTAAAATGCTGGAGAGCTAAAACAAAGTAGATTTTGAATCCTGGATCTGTTATGTAAGAGAGGAAACATATCAACAGCTTATTGGGAAAGACTTAATCAACTCTTGTCTCTGATTAGTTAGCATATTCATGAGTTAGCATAGCATATTAGTTGCTGTTTTCCTTGAAACAGCAACAACAATGATATTAACAAAATATTAGTAGGAATCAAGATCTGCCTTGTAATTTCTTCCCTCTAAAGAAGGCTCTCTCTCTCTTCCCTACTCTACAATTCTAGAATCTCAAGTTCTTGGAAATTTCTTTTGAATATTTGAGCTTACTTTGATTGTTGGTATTTTTGCAACATCTCTCCAGCCAATTCTACTTTTCTCAGTCCAAAGGTTTATTTCTGATTTCTTCCCTGATTTAAGGGAAATTTGAGAAACCATCTCACTATCATGGAAGGTCTGATTGATTCACTAACCACCAAACTTGATGAATTTATAACATAACATAACATAACAACAGAGTTGGAAGGGACCTTGGAGGCCTTCTAGTCCAACCCCCTGCCCAGGCAGGAAACCCTACACCATCTCAGTCAGATGGTTATCCAACATTTTCTTAAAAATTTCCAGTGTTGGAGCATTATATTGTATCATATATGGATTTATAAAATCCATGCCATTATTACTTTTCCTAGGAATCCCAGACTGAGGCTGCAATTCATTTAAGACTTTTAATTTAAAACACAGTTTTAAAGAATGACTAATTCAATAAAGTAGTCAAAGCTCATAACTCATTATTGCAATGCTCCATTTGTGGGCTGTCTTTGAAGATGATGTAGAAAATGCAGATAGAACAATTTACTGTATTAAGATAACTACCTGGAACAGGGCATTTTAAGCTTATTTGCTGCTAGGTTTTCTTCCTTTTTTTATGACTTTAATTGGTTCCTAGGATCTTCTGGGCTAGTTCAAAAAATTGGGTAAATAAAGCACTTTGTGGCTTACAGTTAAGAGTTTAGTTTAGTTTAATTTATTGTCATTGTACCTCATAGAATGAAATTAAATGCCATCTTCAGTGTACATTATAACTATAAAAATAAAACACAAACACACATCCTTCACGTTCTATACAATTGAATTGAAAACCCGATATTGCATTAGTATTGCACTATACAGTAGAATTCAATATAGTTATTGCCTTGGGATAGAAGCTGTTTTTCAGCCTATTTGTCCTTGTTTTAATTATCCTGTACCATCTGCCAGATGGTAATAATAATAATAAAAAAAAGGGGTGCCCAGGATGAGATGGATCTTTAAGAATATTTTAGAATAGAATAGAATAGAATAGAATTTTTTTTATTGGCCAAGTGTGATTGGACACACAAGGAATTTGTCTTGGTGCATATGCTCTCAGTGTACATAAAAGAAAAGATATGTTCATCAAGGTACAACATTTACAACACAAATGATGGTCAATATATCAATATAAATCATAAGGATTGCCAGCAACAAAGTTAAAGTCATACAGTCATAAGTGGAAGGAGATGGGTGATGGGAACAATGAGAAGATTAATAGTAGTGCAGATTTAGTAAATAGTTTGACAGTGTTGAGGGAATTATTTGTTTAGCAGAGTGATGGCCTTCGGGAAAAAACTGTTCTTGTGTCTAGTTGTTCTGATGTGCAGTGCTCTATAGCGTCATTTTGAGGGTAGAAGTTGAAACAGTTTATGTCCTGGATGTGAGGGTTCTGTGAATATTTTCACGGCCCTCTTCTTGATTCGTGCAGTATACAGGTCCTCAATGGAAGGCAGGTTGGTAGCAATTATTTTTTCTGCAGTTCTAATTATCCTCTGAAGTCTGTGTCTGTCTTGTTGGGTTGCATAACCAAACCAGACAGTTATAGAGTTATAGAAAGTTATAGAACTTTCTTAAGGCAGCGGGGGCTATAAAGCTCTTCCAAAGAGGGGAGAAGGCAACCAATGATCCTCTGGGCAACGACGTTGATTCTCTGGAGTGCTGTCCTACCTGCCATTGTGCAATTGGCAAACCATACACAGGTGCAGTAAGTTAAGATACTCTCTATAGTCCAGCGGTAGAAGGTCACCATTCAGTTGTTGTTTCTTGAGAAGTTTCAGGTAGTATAATCTCTGCTGGGATCTTTTGACCAGTGTTGCAATGTGAGGGCCCCAGGTTAGGTCCTCTTTTATGATAACACCCAGAAACTTAAAACTGGCCACTCGGTCTCCATAGAGCGTCTGAAGCAACACGTTATCCTTTAACTCATGATGTTAAAATAATCTTTGGAGGCCTGCTCTGAAGATTTTTCCTTGATCAAATGCAGGTTTCCCAGGAGGTTATTCAGTGGCAGTTCCCTCTATAGGAACTATAGGAAGCCCTCCCCTCAGAAAGGTATATCTGATTCCAGCCTTTGTCTTTTCATCAGCAAAGATGTTATGAGTCTCTCTGGCATTGCATCTAATTAATATGCTAATTTTAAACATTTATGCTGCTTAGAAATGTTTAAACTATTCTGATTGATGCTTTTATTGTTTGGGTGCTTATATTATCATGTATTTAATTATCATGTTATTATATTTTAATTAAGTATTTTAATTATCTTGCATCTTTAATGTATGACTTCGGTGTCTTGTAAGACATCCTTGGAAAATCCAGTTTTGAAAGGCAGCAGACAGTTTTCAAAAAGGAATGGGCAAAACTTGCATAACAATGCAGGGAAAAACCTTAAAGCCTTTAAAACTCTGTGAGCACAGGAGAACTCTTATTTTCCAGACACAAATACGTACCACTAGCAACTACACAAAGGCACAAGGGTCTAAGATATTGTAAGTTGGTACTAGGTCCTGAACTTTCAAAATATAAGATTGTTTTCTTATCTTCCGGCCAAATATACCGGTTCCTTGATACGATACCACCCTCTTACAAGGTTTCTCTTTGATCAACGATCCCAGCTGGCTTTCATCAAACTTCACCTAGATGGCTACCCACTGTGTTTAAGAGTAAGTTGCTTTAAAATGCAGAACATGAGGCCCGTGACAACAATTATTTCGGGAACAGCCACAGAAGTGGTCACTCTGATCTCTGGGGCCATGATCTAAGATGCAAGTGTCACCTTTTGAGGATGGTTCATTGCTCTTTGGGGAAGGGATTTGAATGCATTTCCATGGTAAGCAGGATGATTAATATTTCCTTATGTGGCTCTTTGATTCATAGGCAGTGTGTGCAGTGCGGGGCCACTTGAGGCTTCCTTCCTGTGCTTTGACTGGAGGGCAGGCTAAAGAGATTTCCACAGATTTCTGTGCACTGAACAATGGCTTGGTAGAAGGAATTTTGTCACAGCTCTGCTGCCATTCCATCATGTCGCATGACAGTTGTGCCCTCCCAGGCTCAATGTCAGACTGGTTCCAGGTGTTACTTGTTAATTACACTCACATCAGTAGCCCAGACAGGACCTTTTCACAGCTCGGTATTATAGAAAAAAGGAATTCACTTCATTCCTTTTGTATACATGCTGATTGTAGACTCTCTTGCTTTATTTACATTATTCATTAAATATGAAAATTAGTCAAATGAACATTCAAAAATGCATCACAAATACCACTGACTGGTGCTAATGGTTGATATGGGTTGCTGCCAGTGTCCTAGGCATCAACCAAGTATCTTCTTAAGATGTACAATGTTCCAAGTAACGCAGTTTCTTGCAGTTCCACAGGTGTTATTGCAGGAAGCTGCAATTTGTTGATGTACCTTATACAATTCTTGGACATGGTGCCAAGTGCCCTGATGACAATGGGTGTCACTGTTACATTACATCATCATCATTATTATTATGACAGTATACACAGCAAACGAGATAACTATGCTGGATTTCGTATCACGGATCACTAGTTGAACACTTCCCAAGCATTTAGGACTGCGTGATGTATTGGCTAATTATGCAAGCAGATCCCAGTAAGGTGGCCTTCTGCAGCTGATCAATGGCGATCTTGTCAGCACCAATTGCTTTTAAGTGCTTGCTTAGGTCTTTAGGCACAGCTCCCAGTGTGCCGAGTACCACTGGAACCACCTGCACTGGTTTATGCCAGAGTCTCTGCAACTCGATTCTCAAATCTTGATATCTGGTGACTTTTTCAAGTTGTTTCTCATTGATTCTGCTATCAGCTGTCAGTATAGCAATGTCGACTATCCACACTTTTTTCTTTTCCACAATCGGGTATTGTGTTCCAAAACTTTATCAGTCTGTATTCGGAAATCCCACAGTAGTTTTGCAGGCTCATTTTCAATCACTTTTTCAAGCTTATGATCCACCAGTTCTTTGCTATAGGTAGATGGTAGTTCCAGTGGACCGTCTGAGCAACTGTGTTGTGACGTTGTTTGTAGTCAGTCTGAGCTATTGTCTTACAACAGCTCAATATGTGATCAATGGTTTCATCTGCTTCTTTGCAGAGTCTGCATTTGGGATCATTATTACATCATCATCATCATCATCATCATCATCATCATCATCATCATCATTATTATTATTATTATTATTATTATTATTATTATTATTATTATTATTATTATTATTTGCATACTGGTTTTCTTGAGATATATGTAATGGCAAAGCAACAAATTTTATTTCCAAAAGCATCTTGTCTGCAATTTAATGGAAACACACATTTTCACTTGGTGCAAGAATGAGAATCATGTATCAGCATGTTTGAAAGTATTAGCTTGCCTGTTTCATTTATTTATTTATTTAAATAAGCAAAAAAAATATTTTGCTGCAATTGAAGATAGGATTTAGGATAGGGGCTGTGGCCAGAAAGAAAGTGGTCAGTTAGGGAAGGTGTTCAGATTTGGAGATGCAAAGGAAAGGACTACACATGAAAAATTACCAATAGATATCTGACATCCCATTTCAGACCATAATTGTAAATAATAAAAGAAACTGTTTAAACTGAAAATGTTTCAGATATTATGAAGTCATTAATTTTATATCTGTCAGATCCAAGCCGAGAGATGAGACTGTGAAATCCAGTCAAGTTTGTTCCCTTATTGCTTTCAGCTAAAGGACAGAATCTTGCCAGACTAAAGCTATATATTCTAAGTTATTGATATATCCTGAGGGATTTTAAGGTGTGGTTATCCTGAAACTCTTCCCCTCTCTCCCATCCAGCTCGGGATTATACAATCTCTTACTTTGGGCCTCTCTCTTCAAAAGCCTTGTTTTCCCAAAACTCTCCCCCACTGACTGTGTAGATACACATCCCATCACAATATCCCATTTTTCCATCTAGAATGGGAACTAAGTTGGCATATATGTAGATATTTCTCCATTCTTTCTTCATCATAATAAACTTGTGGGATAGACTGAAGAGAGACAAAGTGACTGCTCCAAAATTATTCAGCAGGTTTTCGCAGCTGTGGATAATAATAAAGTGCCATCATTTGATCCCTTGGACCCAGAAAGAGTCCTATTAAAGCAATGCTGTTTAAAAACAAAATTGGTTTTTTTTAAAGACAAGATTGTGGTATTCAAGTTTATTTCATGAACGTGAACATCTCTTAATTAATTCTTGTGACGAATTAATGTGAAACAGTTGTAGTTTAAATCCATAGTACATATAGCTGCAGTATGTAGAGGAGAAGAGTTAAACATATGAAACGTAAAAGGAATATTAAGTTTAACTATGGATGATGAAACAAATTTAGGAAGAAAATTAAATGTGTAAGCTTAATCTTGTTGGAGTTACTACTGATTGATTGATTGTAGTTAAGAGCTACCTATTTCCCTCACAGAAGGACTCTGGTGGTATACAATAAAATTATCCTCAATATTATTACAATAAAATTGCAAACTATATACCTTGGTAAGTGGCAAGCTATAAATGTGTATTCCATTAAACTAAAGAATGTGAGCAGTGATTTCTTTTCCTCTTTAAAAGATTATTTTGAAAATTGGAACATTTGTGCCGTTCTGTATTGGGAAAGAAAAGGTAAAATGGGACTTATCGTTAAAAATAAAGAATTTATCGTGAGATGAAGATTATAATTGGCTCTCTTGCTGATTAGGAGCAAGGAGAAAGAAAAAACAATTAAGAAAGTCTTTTTTTTTTAATATGAAGAGTGGGTAGTGGGAATCAACAAATTACCATGTCATCATTCTGGAGGCTTTTTTTGTGTGTGATCCTGGGAGACAGGTCTATTCACAAATAGCATGGTATCTTCCTTTGTCAAGGTATACTCAGTTTATACTCACAGTTCTGCAACAAGTGGCTGGTTCAATCAATGTCATATCTATTGTAAGCAGTAAAAAACCATTCAGGAGTGGGTGGTATGAAAATGGAAGAGAAATGCATAAAAATCTGGTAACAGGGCTCCAAAGTGTCAAAATGTTTATATCACAAGACTAATGCTGCCTCCAATTTTCCTTTGAAAAGGAGTTTCTGTTTTTCTTTCTGTCATTCTCTTGGGTGCTTAAAACATTCATTTGGTGCCTACCTTGAAACCTATTTTGTCATTATGAATATTGGTCTCTTGTTATTCTTTCTTTCTTTCTTTTTTTGTTTAAAATTTAAAGGTTGCTTTATTGATAATGTACCGGATCTTTTAGGTCAGTAATGGCGAACCTTTTCAGCACTGAGTGCCCAAACCAAAATGCGCATGTGTGAGGCAGAAAGCTAGAAACCAGAACACCAGCTGGCTGGTGTGCATGTGGGCACCGCAAACCCAAAGACCAGGTGGCTGGCGCGCACATGAAGACCAGCTGGCTGGCATGCTTGTGGGCACAGGAAACCAGAATAGCAGTTGGAGATGGCAAGCATGCCCACAGAAAGGGGGCTTTTGACACGCGTGCCATAGGTTCGCCATCATGGCTATAGGTGGTCACCACAGCAGCTGCCTGAGTTCTTTGCACAGACACTCTGGCAGTGTGGCTCTTCACCAGATGATCAGTGAACTCCTGATAAGGAGATTTAGTGAAGACAGTTTCTTTCCAGAGATCAGGGGTCAGAGAACTGTAGGTCTCAGAGATAGCATCAACGGTGGCTTTAGCAAAATCGACCAAGCTAGCAGCGCAGCCCCTGGCCGAGGTGTAGCAATCATCGATTCCCACCATCTTCAGTAGCTTCATGGGAACAGGGGCAGACAGAATCCCTGTGCCACATGAAGCAGGAATGAGGCAAATCAGGATGGGCCCACACCGTGTCGACATGCACGGCCCAGTGTGAGGCTTGCTAATTGGTCTCTTGTTATTCTGAAGTGGGAAGTGGGAACACCCTTCTGTTCTTTTTGGAGTGTCTTCAGGGTGTGGTTAAAGAAGTCCATATGCTCACAGTGAAATGATACAATGGAATGGAATGGAATGGAATGGAATGGAATAGAATAGAATAGAATAGAATAGAATAGAATAGAATAGAATAGAATAGAATAGAATAGAATAGAATAGTAGGAATGGAATGGAATGGAATGGAATGAAATAATGAAATGAAATGAAATGGAATGGAATGGAATGGAATAAGAGTAGAGTTGGGTTGGGTTGGGTTGGGTTGGGATGGGATGGGTTGGGATGGGATGGGATGGTATAGAATAGAATAGAATAGAATAGAATAGAATAGAATAGAATAGAATAGAAGGAATGAAATGGAATGGAATGGAATGGAATGAAATAAGAATAGAGTTGGGTTGGGTTGGGTTGGGTTGGGTTGGGATGGGATGGGTTGGGATGGGATGGGATGGTATAGAATAGAATAGAATAGAATAGAATAGAATAGAATAGAATAGAATAGAATAGAATAGAATAGAATAGAATAGAAGGAATGAAATGAAATGGAATGGAATGGAATGGAATAAGAGTAGAGTTGGGATGGGATGGGATGGGATGGGATGGGATAGAATAGAATAGAATAGAATAGAATAGAATAAACAGAGTTGGAAGGGACCTTGGAGGTCTTCTAGTCCAACCTGCTGCTTAGGCAGGAAACTCTACACCATTGCAGACAAATGGCTATCCAATCTCTTCTTAAAAACTTCTAGTCTTAGAGCATTCAAAACTTCAGGAGGCAAGTTGTTCCACTGATTAATTGTTCTCACTGTCAGGAAATTTCTCCTTAGTTCTAAGTTGCTTCTCTCCTTGATGAGTTTCTACCCATTGCTTCTTGTCCTGCCCTCAGGTGCTTTGGAGAATAGTTTGACTCCCTTGATTGATGTTTCAACCATTCCTCCCACCCCCAACCATGAGATAAAATCTCACACAAAGAGCAGGCCGAGCATCAGTTGCTCTTTTACTTTTTGTTTTTCATCCCATCCTCCTATTGTGGGGACTAGGATGACAGTTTGTTTCTTGATCTGCTTGCTTTTACAACACATTTGCTTCCCAAAGAAGCAATGGAGAAAAATAACTACAGAAGAAACAGGCCAACGATCAAAAATAAAACCTGTAAATCTAATCAATAAAAAAAATACTAAGATTGCAAATGAATTTTTTTTAAAAGAAAAACACACCACCACCCAGTCTTATTGGCAGTCTTGTTCCTGATGCAGTCCTTGAAAAGTGTTGGAAGAACAAAGGTATCATTTCAAGTAAGACAACCTGGCAGTCACCTAGGAGAGAGGTCCATAATCAAAGTACTACCATTAAGAAGGCAGTACACAATAAGCCAACAACATTGTCATATTGAGGAAGGGGAATGTTGTGACCCAGGTTCCTGGACCCGGACTCCTGGACTCGGATGATTCAGAAAGTGAGGGAGAAGACCTGGCAAGCCCTGCTTCTCTTGAGCCCTTTCCCTCCCTGGCACCCACTCAAAGGGAGGAGGAGGGGCCGGCAAGACCTGATTCCCTGGAGCCGCCTTCTGATTTGGCAATGCCCCAAGAACAGTTTTGGAGTGATGCAAGGCTGCGCAGGCGTGACCGGCGCGCGCAGCAGAAGCAGTGTTGGGATAAAGCCAAGTCATAATTGTCATGCAGTGACATCTGCAGAGACTATAAATAGGAGGCGGGACTTCCTGGTTTTTTGTCTTGGACAAAGCAATGAATTTGCGCGGGCAAACTATTTCAATAGAGGGAAGAATATATTCGTGAGTAATTCTGGCCTTATCTATAATTTCCTCGTTATCTCCAGAAACTTGGCAGGCCCGTGGGTAGACGTGGCCAGGACATATATCTATGTAAATAAAAGGAGAAAAGGAGGCCTCTGACTGACTCTTTGCTGGGAGTATTGGGGGGAGGGAAACAGAACAGGGAAGTTTCACCTGTTTCTCTTCACTTGTGGATTATAGGCAAGATCAACTTGTTCAAGACATTCGTTCATTCATTCATTCAGTTAGCCAGTTAGTCCAGAATGCAGCTGCGCGGGTGATCGAGGGAGCTTCACGTTGCTCCCGGGTAACACTGCTCCTGCGCAGTCTGCACTGGCTACCTGTGGTCTTTCGGGTGCGCTTCAAGGTTCTGCTTACCACCTTCAAAGCGCTCCATGGCTTAGGGCCCGGGTACTTATGGGACCGCCTGCTGTTTCCTTATGCCTCCCATCGACCCGTACGCTCACACAGAGAGGGTCTTCTCAGGGTGCCGTCCGCCAAGCAATGCCGGCTGGCGGCCCCCAGGGGAAGGGCCTTCTCTGTTGGAGCACCTACCCTCTGGAACGAACTTCCCCCCGGTTTGCGCCAAATATCTGACCTTCGGACCTTTCGCCGGGAATTAAAAACTTACTTATTTATCCAAGCGGGACTGGCCTGATTTTTAAATTTTTTAAATTTTAAATTTTAATTTGTAATTTTATATGGGGTATTTTAGGTTAGGTCAATTGACGGTTTTAATTCGGCCATTATTGAATATGTATTTTAAATTGATATTTTAACTTTGTATACTTTATTGTTTTTATCTTTGGCTGTACACCGCCTTGAGTCCTTCGGGAGAAGGGCGGTATAAAAATTTAAATAAATAAATAAATTCATTTATTCATTCACCTGCCTGCCTGCCTGCCTGTGTTCTGACTTAGGCGTTCCCAAACCACGAAGCAGACTCCTTATCCCGAGAAAAATCCCTTTTTATTAAGTTACTGTGAATGTCTCTCATTCACACTCAGCAAAGTCTTTCAAGGGAGAATTTATAGTCATGGACCTTATCTGGCTTGGAGAGCTGCCAGGCCGATATCTTCAAAACTTGGCAAGGAGCCTTGGAGAGTCACAAACCAGTTAAGCAAACTAATTGTCTCCTGCAAACTCCACTCCCCTTTCCCTCCTCTTTATTCCCTAAGAGAGGGGCCATTCACCGTCCACCTGTGACTTTACTCCTGAGTCGACCCTTGTTCTTTAGCTGTTCCCTTCATCTAGCAATTCTGTGCATGTGCACACTGGGAACAGGCCCCATCCGTTCACTTGCCTCACTGATGTCTGACTCTGAAGGCAACTGATAACTGGCATCTGGCCATGGCCCCCTCTCTGCCTCCAAAGCAGAGCCCCCATCAGAGCCTTCCCCAAACTCCAGGACTGGCCCATGTTCCTCCCCAACCTCCTCACTATCTGAATCTGCTGCCAGCTCCGCTGGCCAGACACAACAGCCAGCCTGTCTGCCTGCCTGCCTGCCCGGACACAGTTGTACATATTTCAACGGAAGGACATTTTCCTAATTTACTGCCCATATGAAACTCCACGTGTCTTCTGAGAAAAATGAAAGAAGAATGATTTTCCGCCTCCTCACTTCCGAAGGTATAGATGTACAATGTGAAGTTTCAGGAGCTCTGCATGTGTTCTTTGCTTTGCCTTCAGCTCCATCTTCAAAGAGATAGAAGAACATGGTAGCAGGAGAGGTAAAAAAAAATCACAGATAAGTTTAAGATCTGTTTTTTAAATTCTCGGTGCCTATTTTCTACATATTCACTGCTCTCAATATTGTCTAGTTTCTGCCTTGACTGTTCAAAATTTTCCTTTTGTTCCCAAATACATACATACATACATATACATACATACATATACATATACATACATACATACATACATACATACATACATACATACATACATACATACATACATATATATATATATATATATATATATATATATATATGTTTTCGTAGGTTTTCACTATATATATATATATATATATATATATATATATATATATATATATATATATATATATATATATATATATATATATATAATATTCTGTATCCATATCTTAAGGCAAACTTGACAATCTTTTTCCTGCTTAGTTATCCACATTATCAATAGTTGCTTTTTTTTTTTTTTTTGTTTACAAGATCTGGCCTGCAAGCATTAGCAAATAATTCAAGAAGGACATTGAAAGAGATAGGACTTCAATGTTTACTCCTTTTTTTTTTTTTTTAAAATGTTTTTACACTATAGGACTTTGATAATTGAATTTAACACCTTAGAAATCTAAACACATTTATTGTATTGCCTTGCTTCTAAAAAGTGAAGTGGGAGATAATTATACTTGCACCACCAATAGTTGTGGCTATGGATTGATCACTATCACCTATGGATATGGAGAAGGATGTTATGGATTGAGTCTGTGGGAACTACCTGGCACAGGGATCCAGAAACCAGCTTAGGATCTAAGGCAGCTCTTCCACCTGCTACATCTACAGATTACTGATCTGAAATGATGTATCAGCTTCTGAAGCTTCAAGAATAGTGATGTCACCATGAAAAACGCCTTCTGTTTAATGAGATTAAGAAGAGAATTTATCTGCACCAACTGAATTCAGAAACAGACCCAAAAGGCTGCTTTCAACCCAAACAAGACAGACACAGACATCAGAGGAGAATTAGAACGGCAGAAAAAACAGTGGATACCCACCTGCCTTCCATTGAGGACTTGTATACTGCACAAGTCAAAAAGAGGGCTGTGAAAATATCTACAGGCCCCTCACATCCTGGACATAAGCTGTTTCAACTCCTACCCTCAAACCAACACTATAGAGCACTGCACATCAGAACAACTAGACACAAGAACATTTTTTCCCGAAGGCCATCACTCTGCTAAACAAATAATTCCCTCAACACTGTCAAACTATTGACTAAATCTGCACTACTATTAATCTTCTCATCGTTCTCATCACCCATCTCCTTCCACTTATGACTGCATGACTGTAACTTTGTTGCTTGTATCCTTACGATTTATATTGATATTGTTTCCTGATTCCTGTGACTATCATTAAGTGTTGTATCTAATGATTCTTGACGAATGTATCTTTTCTTTTATGTACACTGAGAGCGTATGCACCAAGACAAATTCCTTATGTGTCCAATCACACTTGGCCAATAAAGAATTCTCTTCTCTTCTATTTAGAAAAGTACCTATTTGTCTGGTCAAGTAAACCTATATTTAGTATAAGCCGAGTTTTCAGCACGTTTTTGTGCTGAAAACGTCCTCGGCTTATACTGGATCGGCTTATACTCGAGTATATACGGCTTATACTCGAGTTTTTTTTTCGTTTTTTTCACATTATACCGGCCGGCGCGAACTTGGCGGGCTTTTGCTTTAGCTGGGAAGCCCTGCGGTGCAGTGAGAGGGCGGGCGGGGAGCCGCCAGCCTTCTCGGCCGAGGAGGGAGGTTTCACGACCGGTAGGTGCCTCATTTCCCACCCTCGGCTTATACTCGAGTCCCCAGTTTACCCCAGTTTTTGGGGTAAAATTGGGGACCTCGGCTTATACTCGGATCGGCTTATATTCGAGTATATACGGCTATTTGTCTGGTCAAGTAAACCTTTCTTGAGACAAGTTTGACTGCTGAGCAATTCACATACATTTACACAGATGCTTACGGTTTTCTTAGCAACCATATGGGAATGGTTTACCATTAATGTTGGTATTTTAGTAAAAACAATACCCAGTTACTCCTACAGTCCTGGTGTTTCCCTACTTTCCTATCAAAATACTAAACACAAAAGATTTTATTTAGGATTTTATTTTATTTTTTTAGATCAACTAAGGCTGTCTAGATGCTGCCAATTGCTTTGGCTATTTATCCATTGCTTGCAGTCTTTGATACTGCAGTGTAATGCATGGTCTCACGTTGGTGAAAAAGGTATTTTTTCTTCAGTGAGTACAAAGAATAGAAAGTGCAAATGCTTGCCATGTATCCTTCAGTCTTTTCATGTTTCTGCTTGGTATTATAGCGGGCACATAAAATACCCATTGCTGCTTGTTTGGCTCTGTGATTATTATTTTTTTAAATATCTATAGGAATCCTGAACAACTTCTGAGCCATATAATATAGCCTTTGTATGAGTTCCAAACTTAAGTTCCTGTATTTTGTTCTTGATGTAGCCAATATGGCGTTATCCATGCACGGGAGAAAAAATATACAAAATCTGGAAGAGACTCAGAGCTTTGTAGAAATAAAATATGGAACAAGCTCAAGGAATGAAAGTGGATTGAGTCAAAATACATTCAGGGGACAGGACTATTAAGGATAAAGAAATATAAAAACTGGTACATGTTAAGGAAGGAGATGAAGGGCTTAGAAACTAGAATCTTTGGGTGGATCTGGGACAAAACAATGCAACTCTTGTAATATTTTGCTGCAAATTTGACTCACAGAATCTTTTTTTTTTTCTGAATCACAAGCCCAAACGGTCAATAAAAACCAAGACCTATATATTTAAATCTGTCTGTCTGTATAAAGGAAGTTCCTGTCTCATTTCTCTTTAATCATTGTTCTTATTTTGTCCTGGCTAAAGAATAAAAGGCACCACAGATTTTGATGAGCGTAGAATTGCAGCATTGACTGAAATAGACCTGAATGCAACTAAAAGGGTGGAATTAAACAGAATTCTCTGACTTTCCTTGTTCCCCATAAATTTGTAGAAGAAACTGTTAATTTAAAGGAGAATATTTGTAGCTCAGGGTTGAAACGAAGGGTCCTTGATGCTCTCTGAGTTTTATTTTTATTTTATTTTATTTATTTGTCACAACAGAATATATAAGCATAAGCATGAAAATAACTATATAATATACAAGCATATATATGAGCATAAATATGTAATAACTATATGAAATTGGATACAACCAAAGGGAACATTAGGAAAGGAACGGTAGACACGCTGGTACTCTTATGCACGTCCTTTATAGACCTCTTAGGAAAGGGGTGAGGTCAATAGTAGATAGTTTTTGGTTAAAGCTTTGGGGATTTTGAGAAGAGACCACAGAGTCAGGTAATGTGTTCCAAACACTAATAACTCTGTTACAGAAGTCATATTTTCTGCAGTCAAGATTGAAACGGTTAACATTGAGTTTAAATCTATTGTTTGCTCTTGTATTGTTATGATTGAAGCTGAAGTAGTCTTCAACAGGAAGGACATTGCAATAGATGATTCTATGAGTTAAACACAGGTCTTGTCGAAAGCGGCGGAGTTCTAAGTTTTCTAAATTCAAGATTTCAAGTCTGGTGGCATAAGGTATTTTGTTGTATTCAGAGGAGTGGCAAACTCTTCTTGTAAAATATTTCTGGAAACGTTCTTAAAAAGCTTAGTTGCTTTTTTGCAGATGTTGTTTCGTTGCTAGATCTTTGCCAGCACTGATGATGTTACCTAGTTTGGGTAATGAAACATCTGCAAAAACAACAGCCCAGGACTGCCCCCCCCCAGAGGTGGGTTTCAGAAGGTTCTGACCAGTTCTGGAGAACAGGTAGCAGAAATTTTGAGTAGTTCGGAGAACCGGTAAATACTACCTGGCCCTGACCCCATCTATTCTCTGCCTCCCGAGTCCCAGCTGATTGGGAGGAAATGGGGATTGTGCAGTAACCTTCCCCTTCCACGCCCACCAAGCCATGCGCACAGAACCGATAGTAAAATTTTTTGAAACCCACCACTGCCCCCCCCAGCTGTTAATTTGTAGAAGGTACAGGCCTTCCCAAAGTTCATCACAAAGGAGAGCATCAGCAGAATTAACGTACAACTATTTCTCAGAAGATATACGTGTAAGAAATATTTAATGACTGAGATTCAATGGTTCCATAGTTGGGAAAAGATACCAATCCAGACTGGCATTTTGGAAATACAGGCCATCCTCAACGTATAACCATAATTGAGGCCAAATTTTTGGTTGCTAAGCGGGACGTTCAGCGAGTTTTGCCCCATTGGGGGCCTCTGATGGCTCAGCAGACTAAGTCTGTCTGTTATTAACACAGCTGCTTGCAATTACTGCAAGTTCAAGTCCCACCAGGCCCAAGGTTGACTCAGCCTTCCATCCTTTATAAGGTAGGTAAAATGAGGACCCAGATTGTTGGGGGCAATAAAAAGTTGACTTTGTATATAATATACAAATGGATGAAGACTATTGCTTAACACAGTGTAAGCCGCCCTGAGTCTTCGGAGAAGGGCGGGATATAAATTCAAATTTAAAAAAAATTGTACGACCTTTCTTGCCAGAAGCTGTTAAGTGAATCACTGCAGCTGTTAAATTGGTAACATGGTTATAGAGAAAATCTAGCTTCCCCATTGACTTTGTTTGTCGGAAAATCGCAAAAAGGGATCACATGATCCCCGGATTACCCTGCAAACCGTCGTAAAGATGAGTCAATTGCCAAGCATCTGACTTTTGATCACATACCCCTTTTGATCACATACAATCCCATTGCAGCATTGGGGATGCTGCAATGGGACTGTAAGGGTGAAAAATGGTTTTTTGTGTTTTTTTTGTTTTGTTTACATTTATACCCCGCCCTTCTCCGAAGACTCAGGGCGGCTTACAGTGTATAAGGCAATAGTCTCATTCTATTTGTATATTTTTACAAAGTCAACTTATTGCCCCCACAACAATCTGGGTCCTCATTTTACCTACCTTATAGTTCACTCCCCCCCTCCAGTGCTATTGTTACTTTGAAAAATCACTAAATGAACTGTTGTGAGTGGTGGACTATTCTTACAAACATTAGAAAACTGAATGCATCGCAAAAGTTCCGAACATTATTCTTATGAAAACAGAGGAAATCAGGTCGATCTGGATCAAATCTCCATATTCCCTCTCCCAAGGTTTGCCTTTTGATCCTACAACCTCATATTCAGGTTGGGGGGAAAAGAAAAAAGAAAAAAAAAGAAGGAAAAAAAAAGGACAAGCCAACTGGAAGGGAAGAGAAGCTGGAAAGCTGGAATAACATTCTGCTGCTGAGTATGAGGCAATTTATCTTTGAGGCAGCTGTACTTCAAGCTTCATTGGATGTACTCAAGTTGAGGGTTGTTCCCCCCCCCCCCCAACTCTAGATGCAAGGACGTTTTTGTATTCTTTTTCTAAACAACCCAAACACATCTTAGAGGAAAAATCTCTCTCAAGTTGAGCTCAGCTTGATTTCAGAGAGATATCCATGTGATTTTCATGGCAGCTGCCTTCTAAAATGTGGTTTTTTTTTTAAACTTCCCAATTTAGCTTTCTTCCCCAGGGTTCCCTCATACTTTCTCATCTAGTGCAAACCAGGCCTTAGTTCTGGAAGATCAGAGTGATTAGTTCTGTCACCTCTTCCCATTTTCCCACCTGTTTGTTACATTTTATACTATTTTTTTTTTGCCAGTCAAGATTTTTCTTTTTTTCCTGGCAAAGAAAATCCACTTAACTTGGATCTGTGAGACACAGAGTTGACCCAGATCATATTATTTAGATCAGGGGTCTCCAACCTTGGTCACTTTAAGATTTGTGGACTTCAACTCCCAGAGTTCCTCAGCCAGCTTTGTTGGCTGAGGGACTCTGGGAGTTGAAGTCCACAAGTCTTAAAGTGACCAAGATTGGAGACCCCTGATTTAGATCCCATTGATTTTCTGAGATAACTCTAAACACAATTAAGCCTAAAACAAATGTGTCCATGTTAGACTGGCTTAAAGATACTGTCAAGGTTCCAAGTGATACACCCATAGCAAACAGAACTCCCAGGCAAGTCGGTTCCTCAAAGAACAAGTTTATTGGATCTATCATATTGGCACAGACTGGTGAAAACCGTCTCTAAAGGTTCCCATGGTTTTCACCTAATTAAAAGTACCCCCCCTTCCAGTGGTGGGATTCAGCCAGTTCGCACCACTTTGGGAGAACCGGTTGTTAATTTTCTGAGCAGTTTGGCAAACTGGTTGTTGGAAGAAATCATTAAGGCAGAGAACCGGTTGTTAAATTACTTAAATCCCACCACTGCCCCCTTTCATAAACAGTCACATTGTCCAATCACTGTCCTGTTGCTGGGAAACTTCACTCCTCCTCTCATCAGCCACCTGTGAGAATGACCTTGGCTCTCAGGGGAAACTATTTTGTTTTGGCTAGAAAACCCCAACTATCTCTATTCTCCCCTCCCTATCCCTCATCACCAGTGTGGCAGCCCTGAAGCCTCCAAAATGGCCTCAGTCAGGCCAGCTTCAGAGTGGACAGAGCAGTGGTGGGATTCAGCCAGTTTGCACCACTTCGGGAGAACCGGTTATTAATTTTCTGAGTAGTTTGGTGAACTGGTTGTTGGAAGAAATCATTAGGGCATTTAACTGGTTGTTAAATTATTTTAATCCCACCACTGAGACAGAGGTACTTTATTTCATTTATAGAGAACCAGCTTGGTGTAATGGTTAAGGCACCAAGCTAGAAACTGGGAGACTGTGAGTTCTAGTCCCACCTTACGAACAAAGCCAGCCAGGTGACTCTGTGTCAGTCACTTCCACTAAACCCTAGGAATGAGACAATGGCAAACCACTTTTAAAATCTTACCAACCGAACTTCAGGAGTCCAATACTCACTTACGACTCAATTTAAAAAAGCGTCCTAACTTTTATGGAAAAAATGTAAGACTCTATACATGTTTCTCCTTTCATTTTGACTTCCTGCTTTCTGCCACATTGACAGGGAATTCTGAAGGTTTTAAAACACCTAGAAAATACTTGGTTGGGAAAAGTGAAATCGTGTTTAGTGATTCATTTACCAGGTGTGCATCGTATATGGTGATGAAATGGGGAGAAGATGAGGCAGGGAGAAAGGAGAGACTCCATGCACACCGTTGTCGTCTTCATCGCCATCATTGATTGTTCTTTTTTTGGTTTTTTTTTGCATTTATATCCTGCCCTTCTCCGAAGACTCAGGGCAGCTTACACTGTGTTAAACAATAGTCTTCATCCTATTTGTATATTTATATACAAAGTCAACTTATTGCCCCCAACAATCTGGGTCCTCATTTTACCTACCTTATAAAGGATGGAAGGCTGAGTCAACCTGGGGCCTGGTGGGACTAGAACCTGCAGTAATTGCAAGCAGCTGCTGTTAATAACAGACTACATTAGCAGTCTGAGCCACAGAGGATTGTGATGAAACAATCCTAATTCCGAAGGAAAAGGAGAAGGAGAAGGAGAAGGAGAAGAAGAAGAAAAGCTGGAAATGTTGTCATGAACAGGGTTTCTAAAATTGATTATGATGATAGTTTGGCAATTTACTTCCCCTGAGTGAAGTAGTGAAGTGAAGAGGTAAATTGCTGAACAATCAGCATCAGCAATTTTAGAAAAGAGTGGTGCTCCTTTTAGTTCCTTTTCTTATGTGTGACCTCAACTGATTGGCGAAAGCCAAGCTTTCTATAAATTCAGCTACATCTTTGGTAACAACGGGTCTCTTCCTGCGAACTGGCTTTTTTTTTTTAATGCTTGCTTTTTAGTCATCTAAGCACCGAGCTCTAGAAATTAAATGGCTGGAGGCTCAACCAGCCACAGATGATTGCATAACATAAGAGCAGCTCAAAAACATCGGGCGTATAGATTGACCCCGGCTGACCTGGAAATGACAACCCACTAAAGCAAGCGATGCTTTTAAAACCCGTTCAGATACTTTCCCCTCTCTCCCTCCGCCTCCTGTACACATAATAGCAAGTACTGTAGAAGAAAAGCAGATGGCAAGACAGCATATCTCCTGTGTTAATTATACCTCAATCCAGAAGAGGGCAATCTATTGTTGTTTGTTTTGTCCTTTTATTAACGCTCTGGAAAAAAAAAAAAGAACGGAGAGAAAAAGAGGATATGATCTTATCAGTTGATGGATTTCCTTTCTTTGATAGTGCAGAAGGCGCTCTTTGGCTCTCCAAAGGGATCTACTCTCCTTAAAAGAGGCGGAATTGTTGAGGTGCATTTATCACTTAACCAAGTGAGGATGTTGTAGATTTCATCACCGCAAAATTGTATGGATTGATGGATTGAAGTATTTATGTAGCACTTCTCATGATAAACAGTGGCAAAAAGTGTGGAGTGTGGAGCCCTGAATCATTCCATAGGGTGAAGGTATGGCATGAGTGATGGCTTTAAAAACACAAATGATAGTTCCGGTGATGTGAAATGAGGGATCTAGGACGTTTAGCTATGACTGCAATGTGGAATAAGTATTCTTGTTTAAAATAGATTAGAACATAAATATTGTCCATTGTGCTACCAGAAAAGTCATATAGACAACTTGTCTTGAAAAGTTGTTTGAAAATTTCTCTTATACCCAATGAAACATAGTCTCCTTAGCAGTGACAATAGTACCACTATCAAACTTCTCCATTAGAGGTATTGTATGCTGAAGTTTTTGCTTGGGATTGGAGTAGAATAGAGCTGGAAGGGACCTTGGAGGTCTTCTAGTCCAGTGGTCAACAACTGGTGGTCCATGGACCATGAGAAAATTTTGGTGGTCCGCAGAAAAATTATTTGCATTTTTAATATTGCACTAAATCAGGGATCCTCAGACAAAAGGCCTGGGACAGATACGTGTAATGAATGTTTGTGTTGCTGTAGAGAGTCTCCCCCTTCGGGGTCTTTTTGTATGGGTCAGAGGGGGGCAGAAATTCTGACTTGGGGTCTGCTTCGGCCTCCTGGTGCTGGGCTTTGGGCGAAGGCTGGAGAGAAAGAGCTGGAGGGCCTTGCTCTAGTGGGACTGCATTGTGGTCTGGAACTGGCTGACCATCTCAGCCTGCTGAGCCTCCAGGTGCTGGTACCTGGCCTTGCACTCCTGCAGGTCTTTCCTCTACTTGAAAGCCTATACTCATAGTCCTCAGTGAGGTGCTTCTGCTTAGCCAATTTATTTTTAAAATTTGAATTTATATCCCGCCCTTCTCTGAAGACTCAGGGCGGCTTACATTGTGTTAAGAAATAGTCTCATCCATTTGTATATTATATACAAAGTCAACTTTTTATTGCCCTCAACAATCTGGGTCCTCATTTTACCTACCTTATAAAGGATGGAAGGCTGAGTCAACCTTGGGCCTGGTGGGACTTGAACTTGCAGTAATTGCAAGCAGCTGTGTTAATAACAGACTGATTAGCCTGTTGAGCCACCAGAGGCTCAAATTTGTAAAATGTAAAATGAACAAATTTTACATTTCACCCCTGCTATCTATATGTTCCACATTCATATTTCGCACTCAGACTTCCAGGTGAGAAAACACCAGTGATACACATGCACAACCCATGTAGGTATTCGAGTGAATAAAAGTGAACCTACTTTTCCAGGTGTATAGAACTTTTAACTAAATAAAAATAGAGTCATTTGAATTAAAGCTGAAATGATGAGTGGATGTGATTTCAGTTGTAATATGGAGATCAGGATGTGCATGAAAACTTTTCTGATAGATTAAAATGTATATCTCTGATGATGTCGAAAGCCACCATGTCTCAGTGGACTTTCCTCTGAGCTTTCAGAACAGAGTCTATTCGGCACTTTTCATGGCCTGTCAGATACCATTAAGAAAATATTTGCTTTTCTGACTTGTACTTCATCTAGTTAATGAATAGGAATGAAATCAGTCCCATGTGAAATCTCTGAGAATTTTGCTGAGGATGGGGGCTGAGAAGAAAATCACGGATCTCACAAAGCAATTCCACACATTTCAGGAATATTTCAAGTGGCCACCAGAAAGCGCCATAGTAACGCTTTCATTCTTATTGGGAGTTGTCACCATCAGGTAGCCAGGTGTTATTCTATGGAGTTCAAACCTTCTATTGGAAATTGAACTCACGGATCCTTGAACTTCATATGTTTAGACACAGCATATTAATTTTAAGACCTGTCCAGATCTTTGTTATGTATTTGAATTTTGGAGGGAACTTTTGGAGGGAAAATGCACGTTAGTGATTGGCTGGTGCCTCAGCCAGAATGGTATATAAAGAGGACTGCTCCAGTCGCTGGGTTCTCACCATAGAATAAAGAGCTGTCATTGCTAATGACCAGTCTCCTGCCTCCTCATTCATCCGACACAACAATCTTGGTGCATACAAATTACAGGAATAGAACTTACAAGCTCCCTCAACGGTGGTCCCCAGCTTACGACTTAGTAATCATTTGAAGTTACAGTGGACTTCCCCAAGGCTACCTAGGACTATATTTGAAGTTTTGATGACTATGCCCTTTCCCATGGCCACATGATTGCTTTCTTAATTGCTCAATAATTGGACGGCATTTACAGCCATTTATAGTATACGATGGTCCCATGAAGGCAATCAAACCAGTCAAAGGTGATCAAACCTGTCAGTCTTAGAGGAGATCAACCCTGACTGTTCTTTAGATCCTGAAGATGAAACTGAATTATTTTGGCCACTTAATGAGAAGGAAGGCACACTGGAGAAGAGCCTAATGCTGGGAATGATTGAGGGCACAAGAAAAAGGGGACGACAGAGAACGAGGTGGCTGGATGGAGTCACTGAAGAAGTCGTCATGGAAGGCTGTCCGGTAGAGGACAGGAAGGCCTGGAGGAAAGTTGTCCAGGGGGTCGCGATGGGTCGGACGCGACTTTGCAACTAACAGCAAAATTTGTTAAACATTTAAGCAAAACATTTGCTAGACCAATTCTCAAATACAGCTCATCTGTCTGGAACCCACACTGCATATTGGACAGTAATACAATTGAGCACGTCCAGAAATATTTCACAAGAAGAGTCCCCCACTCCTCTGCTCGCAAGAAAATACCTTATGCCATCAGACTTGAAATTCTGGGTTTAGAAAATTTAGAACTATGCCACCTTTGGTATGACCTGAGCATTTATTTATTTATTTTTATTTATTTATTTTGTGGAATACATATTAAATAATATATATAAGTATAAGCATGAATTGAATACATAAAATGAATACAATTAAAGGGAACATTAGGACAGGGACGGTAGGCACTGGTGCTCTTATGCATACCATAAAATAGCACAGCTCATAAAATCATCTGCTACAATGTCCTACCTGTCAATGACTACTTCAGCTTCAACCACAACAATATACGAGCACACAATAGTTACAAACTTAAAGTAAACCTCTCTAAACTCGATTGCAGAAAATACGACTTCAGTAACAAAGTTGTTAATGCCTGGAATGCACTACCTGACTCTGTGGTCTCATCCCAAAATCCCCAAAACTTTAACCTAAGACTGTCTACTGTTGACCTCACCCCATTCCTAAGAGGTTTGTAAGGGGCGTACATAAGAGCACCAGCGTGCCTACCGTCCCTGTCTTAATGTTCCCTTTAATTGTATTCATTTTATGTATTCAATTCATGCTTATATATATTATCTAATATGTACTCAACGAAATAAATAAATAAAATAAATAAATAAAAATAATCCCATGAGTGTGATTTACCAATAGTGCCCTTTGCACCCAGAACAGAATTGTTTCTCTATATACTTGGGTGACTGAATAACATACCATAAAAAAGAGTACAATGGTTTTGGGTCCATTGGTGTTAAAGATCTTATTGCTTCTGGCAACCATGACTAAAATTCATTTCTATTGACCTCTTCTATTGACTTCCAGGCACAGAAAAGGTACACGTTAAGGTACCAAATATACAATATCTGAAACCTTTTCTCTTGCATATTACAAAGAGTGTGGAAAAGTGGCTGGGAGTCATTATGACACAAAATCTGAGTATAAAACAGTTCCTTAATTTCTAGGTTTTTGGTTGAAGTGAAAAATGCTTTACAAAGATTGTAGACATTAAATGTACTATTCAACCTTATCTCCTTATGCTCTTCACTCCCAAAATCAAACATTATTGCAATAAAATAAATCTAGTATTAAGCTGTTTCTGGGTGGAGAGATTTCAGAAAAAAAAATCTTTCTGGTATAATATTTGAATTGTACCACTATGAGGCTTGCCTGCGTTATATTTTGTGATAGGTCTCCATTTTCAATCTAAGTTAGACCCTTTAATTCAGGTTCTTCAATATTGAACTTTAAATGATCACTGGATTAGATTGAAGCCGATTTATACCATTTAATGAAAGAACAAAGTGATTATATGAATTCAGTTCTGTTTTCTTTTCATCCTGGTGATAGACAGACAGACAAACAGACAGACAGACAGGTAGACACTAGATATACATACAATTTATGTAATCCCCATCTCACAACTCAGTAACTCTAGGCACCCCCCCCCCCCAAAAAAAAGGCTAAAACCAAAAGAGATAAAATATGAAGAAAAATATACACAAAGCACAATATTAATGATAACAAAAAAAACCAAAACACAGAATGTTTTTAAAGGAATGCACATTAGACTGCTTATGCTGGAGACGTACAAAATTTGAAGGATTTTTAATTCGTGCAGTCTGGTCTTGTTCCATTATAGTTTTGTTTTGGATTCAAATTAACATGTACATCAATATAACTTTGGGAGGAAATATTATACTTCCCAATTAAGGGTTGCAATGTGATGCTGACTGATAAAATATGACATTTGCCTTCTTATGGATAACTTGGCTTTCTAAACTTGAGATACAGCAATAAAACAATAAAGGGGATAAAGCTGAGAATGAGAAAGGAATAATTATGCCACCAGACTTGAAATCCTGGGTTTAGAAAACTTAGAACTCCGCCGCCTTCGACATGACCTAAGTTTAACTCATAGAATCATCTATTACAATGTCCTTCCTGTCGAAGACTACTTCAGCTTCAATTGCAACAACACATGAGCACTCAATAGATTTAAGCTTAATGTTAACCACTTTAATCTAGATTGCAGAAAATATGACTTCCATAACAGAATCATCAGTGCTTGGAATACATTACCTGACTCTGTGGTCTCTTCCCAAAATCCCCAAAGCTTCAACCAAAAACTGTCTACTATTGATCTCACCCCATTCCTAAGCGGTCTGTAAGGGGTGTGCATAAGAACACAAGTGTGCCTACTGTTCCTGTCCTATTGTTCCTTTTCATTATATCCAATTAATATAGTTATTACATACTTATACTTATATATATGCTTATATATTGTATAGTTATTTCATGCTTATGCTTATATATACTGTGCGACAAAATAAATAAATAAATAATAAAAATATAATGAGAAAGAAAAGCACTTTCCTGACATTTAGGAATGGACTTGGGATGTATGTTTGTCACCTATTTGTGAAAAAGTCTTTGTGCTTAGCACATTGTGTTGTGATATAACGTGGATTTAATAATAAGCTCAATTACTGAAGTAGTGTAGGTGATGTGTAGTAGGGCATGAGGGTGGGGTCAAACACATCATTAGTTTGGAGTTACTATGTTTCCTTAAGACACCTAAGTCTAGCCCCTTTAAAGTCCTTTGATTCTTATCTGGTGCCAATTTGCCTTATCTGGTGCCAATTAATAGTTCAGATTCTTGTGTATAGATAGCATGGAATAAACTTATAGTGCTTTTGAACTCTATCCTGGCTCCTGATTTCTTGTGCCTGACAATTACCGTATTTTTTGGAGTATAAGACACACCATTTCCCCCCCTAAAAGGAGGTGAAAATTTGGATCCGTCTTATACACCGAATGTAGCCCCGCCCACCCACTGGCCCCCACCCTTTGGCTTCTCCCTCCCAGCAATTTACCTCCTTGCAGCAAGCAGCCGGAAGAAACAGCCCATTTCTGCTTCAGCACAGCCTAATTAGCACAAGTTGATTGTCGGTTGGATCGGCCTCCCGACTCTCAGCTGTTTCAGGCTACAGGGATTCCCATTGCCTATTGCTGCGCGGGGCTCTGCTGCTTGCTGCAAGGAGGTAAATTGCTGGGAGCAGATTTTCTTTTTCTTGTGCTAATCAAGCTATGCTGCAAATGAAAATGAAAGTAAAGCAGGCTATTTGCTGTTTTCTGCAATGAGGCAAAGTTGCTGGGAGGCAGAGGCAGATTTCTTTTTCTTGTTTTCCTCACCAAAAAAGGTAGGTGCATCTTCTAGTCCGGAGTGTCTTATGCTCCGAAAAATACGGTAGTTCCCTATAGGTATTTATGCTTAATTAATGTCTTTCTTATTTTTTTCCTATGTTTAGTTCATTTAACCATTGCAATATATTTAGGTTTTTCTTTCCCTTCACCATATCATCACTGTTCAGTGTAGACTTTTTTTTCTTTTGTATTTCACTATTTTAAAAATAAAGACTACGAAACTGGAAACGAATAGCAGCAGAACAACAGCAGTTAAATAAGCCTTATATCTTAAAGACTGTAACAATTGGAAATAATTGGATCAACTTAAATTAGCTGCAGTCATCTTGGCAGTGAGGGTAGCATTTCACTGCATGAGTTCTAATCAAAGCTGCATGAGATGTAGAGTACAGCTGAAAAGGCAGGCTGCTGGTCAGAGTGGTGCTTGGTACGTGCAGATTGCCAATTCTCAAATCTAACGTCGCTGCCTACACAATATCACACCATGTCGTCAGCCATAGAGATAGATCTGGCGGTCCACCCTGCGACTGTCAAGGGAAGAGCATATATGGGGAACTTGGGACTATCCAGATGTTCCTGAACTGTAACTCTGAGAAGGTTTCAGCTGGCAAAGAGTGAGGGATGACGGAAGTTGTAGTACAGCAATATCAGTACACTCTGCTTAGGAAATTCTGAAATGATGGCACATGCCCACAAGCATGGAGAGCCTGTCTGCTTTTATGGGTCAACCAAGACAGAGGCAATGCCATATTTATTTATTTATTTAATTGCATCCGTCCAAAATTCCATCAAAACCAGTTCTCCAGCTATCGTGCAGATAAAGATAAAATAATATAGTACCAACAGCTGAAATGCAATGAAACCACTGCAAGTGGTCCAAAAATTAGAGGACTGAAATGAGCAAATATAATTTCAAGCCAACTCTATGAAGCTTGTTTGCCTAAATAAATATATAAAGAGGAAGTTGTTGCCTGCCAGGACAGATGAATTAAAATCATGGATATTAAAAAGGATGATGTTAACAAAGAGTAAAGCACCGTAACACTAACAGCAGCCGTAGAAGAACTATGCAAGATTTGAAGGATTGGGGAGAATAGAAACAGTGTGATAACAGAAAAGAAATAAAATTGTCACCCTGTGAATCTTCATGAAGGAGAATCATGAAGCAAGACCTATGAATGTAATTGGCTGACCCTGAGGCACATTCGGAATCACAGTATGCTATTTTCCATGTGTTTGTTTTAGATATATATCCATATTCAGGGGTGGGCTGCTTGGGGTTCGCAGGGGTTCGGGAGGACCTCTAGCTAAGATTCTGTGCAGTTCAGACAACCCCCAAATCCCACTCCTGGCACCTACCCTCCCCTCCCCTCCCAGGAGTCCCCATGCTTCAGGGCTGCCACATTTAGTGGTCTGGGAAAATGGGAGGGGGATTTGCAATGAGTTGGTGGAGATATATAGCCATAACAACATTCTTTTCTCTGGGAGTCAAGGACGTTTAGCCTGCACCTGGATAGGCATGACTGGGGATCATCCCCAGTTGGGACGGTGGATTTGATTAGATCATGTGACGGAATGTGGGTGCAGAGGATGGGACTTTGACTTTGTTTTGGGTGGGGAAACACCAGGGACTTTCAGATTCGGATTTTCCCAGATGTTCCCAGATGTGCCAATATGACATCTCTAATAAAATGGAACTTTGAGGAATTGCTGACCTCGGAGTCTTCTTTCGTTGGGGGTGTTATTCAGAACCCTACATCCATCTGTTTTGTATGCATCTACAGAAAAGGGATGGATTTTGAATGATCCATCATTTGCAGACTTGGACCCCTGCACCCAAGCTGTCGGTATTATGGGTGAAAATAATGGACAAAAAAAAAGATAAAGTAGAAAACAAGAAAGTGAAAGAAAAAAACCTCAACCTGATATAGGAAAGCATGAAGGGTAATAAATTTATTCAGTGTTAAAGGGAACACAAAGCTTTTCCTCTTTTTTTTTTTTTTTGCTGCAAAAGAGCATTATGGCTATCTCTCTGGAAACATTTATAATGATATTAGCATGAATTATGAGCCAGGTAGAAGTTTTCTCTTGCTGCATCAATGCTCTCAGAGTGTTATATTCTCCCCAACAGTGTTAATTAGCCACTATTCCTTTTTATCAAGGGCGCAAGGCTTTGACAGCCCATGGACTGCCTCAGATCTGCTGAGGGTATTGATGGCTGCCGTCTATAAAGGAGCAGAAGGGCTGTGTCGTATTATGAGAGGGAGTTTAGGGATTACACAGAGTAAACTGGGTGCCTGAAATATTTGTAAGTCTCTGGATGCCCTTTTGCCACTTAATTCCCCCCCCCAAATGCAAAAATGGGGGTGAGTGGGGCTTGAATGTTTTACAGATTCACACTGAGGTTTCTGTGGGCACTCAAGGGAGGCTGGGTAGGCTTGACAGGGTCTCCGGATCGTTATTTTTCCACCCCCATCTGCAAGAGTAGGGGTAGGCAACAGGGGTGGGTTCTACTTACCTTTACTATCAATTCGCATCGTGCCCGCGTGCGTAGAAGAGTTTTGATGACGTTTGGGTCAGTGGGTGGAGCCTCCCGCCGTTTTTTTTTAAAATTTGCATTTATATCCCGCCCTTCTCCGAAGACTCAGGGCGGCTTACACTATGTTAAGCAATAGTCTTCATCCTTTTGTATATTATATACAAAGTCAACTTATTGCCCCCAACAATCTGGGTCCTCATTTTACCTACCTTATAAAGGATGGAAGGCTGAGTCAACCTTGGGCCTGGTGGCACTTGAACCTGCAGTAATTGCAAGCAGCTGCTGTTAATAACAGACTGTCTTACCAGTTTGAGCCACCAGAGGCCCCTTTTACTACCGGTGTATGGAACCAGTCCAAACCAGGGGCAACCCTCCACTGGTAGGCAACTATGGCCCCTTTACGATGTGTGGAGTTCAACTCCCAGAATTCTAGAGCCAACCATTCTCAGAATTCCTGAGCTAAGTGGCTCAGGAATTCTGGGAGCTGAACTCCACACATCGTAAGGGGGCCGTAGTTGCCAATCCCTGTGCAAGAGGGTCATCTGACTAACTTTCTCTGCCTCTGAGGCTCAGATCATTGTGAATTATACCATCTTCTTTTTTATGATTACCAAGTGCCATCACTTCAGTGTCACTCTTGGTTACTGTATAAATAGATCTTCTTCAAGATGATCTGTCACCGATCTGGCCCTTTAGGTCTTTCAATGAAGCACTTATCACCACTGTCATCTTACTGTTCATCTTCATCTTTCTGTTGGTCATCCTCTTCTTCTCCTTCTTTGCACCTTTCCTGCATTATGGACTTCTTAAGGGTGCAAGGTCTCGGTAAAGGTAAAGGTTCCTCTCGCAAATATGTGCTAGTCATTCCCGACTCTAGGGACCAGTGCTCATCTCCGTTTCAAAGCCGAAGAGCCAGCGCTGTCTAAAGACATCTCCATGGTCATGTGGCTGGCATGACTAAACACCAAAGGTGCACAGAACACTGTTACCTTCCCACCAAAGATGGTCCCTATTTTTCTACTTGCATTTTTTTACGTGCTTTCAAACTGCTAGGTTGGCAGAAGCTGGGACAAGGAACGGGAGCTCACCCCATTATGCAACACTAGGGATTCGAACTATTGAACTGCCGACCTTTCAGTCAACAAGCTCATCATCTTAGCCACTGAGCCACCACATCACTTATCTATAGATACTGTAGTGTTGTCCATAATATGACAATCTGAGCTGATAATTTGTACCTCAAGTGGGAACGCTGGTTTGATTTGTTCTACAATTCATTTCCTTGCTGTCCAGGCAATCCGTGATGTTCTCATACCATCATCTACAAAGCTCAGTCCTTGAGCCTAACCCTTGATCATAGGAAGGAGCATTGAACAGTTTTTGTAAAATAAGATTTTTTTTTAAGCAGTTCCACCAATTTAAGAGGGTTTTCTTTTGACATATTTCTTTCTGGCAGGACTAATAGGGACTGTACACTCTGATTCTGTCCCACCTCTCATTACATTCTCCCCTGAGGCATGCTTTTATACCCAGTTAATCTTCTGTCAGATTGTAAAAAACCTTTGCAATAATAGATTATGATGTATATTAAGCTGACATATATTTGACTTATTTGTTTTAGATTATGTACAGTGAAATGGATTTCCCCCCCTCCCACATAAAGTCAGCAACCTATTACATAATTGTTTCCTTACTGCTGTTTCTGAGGAGAGTTAATGAATGAGCTACAAAGCGAGAGGCTACAAGAGCATATGGCTTGCCATTGATTATAACCTAGCAAAAATACATGTCTTCTGTTGGAGGAAGCTATTAATCGGAATGGGGGAAAGCCACTGTCAGTTTCTCTTGGGGTAGTATTTCCCTAACAATATGGTTCCATTTTGCATCAGCATGCAAGTGAATCCAGGCGGATCTGTAGGAAGTGGCATGTGCCTGACTCTTAATACGTACATATCTGCACATATTTTTCTTAGTATGCTCATTTTCCTAGCACGTGTACCCTGTTTCCCCCAAAATAAGACCTCCCCAGATAATAAACCCAATCGGGCTTTTGAGTGCATGTGCTAAAATAAGCCCCCCTGAAAATAATCCCTCCCCCAAAATATTTAATCGCAGGCACAGCTGATCCCTGCCATTTTGTCTGGTTAGGGTTAGAGAGACAGAGCTGGAAATTAGGTAAGATGGCAAGAGGGGCCCCGTCTTGCTCCATGTGCCCCAAAATAATAAGACCTCCTTGAAAATAAGACCAAGCGCTTATTTCGGGGTTCAAAAAATATAAGACAGGGTCTTATTTTCGGGAAAATACAGTAATATATGCATTTGTTTGAGCTACAGTGTTGACCTACAAGGTTCTACATTGTTTTCAGCATAAAACCATGTTATTTTACATTACGTTTTGAAATTACAAACAAAATAAGTATTGTTGTGGCCCGTCGGCTGCCAGCAGAGCTAGCTGCAGAGTCAGACGAGGAGGAGGTTGAGGGAGAGCCTGGGCCAGCTTCGGAACAGCATCTGAGACAGAGACATAGCTGGGGCCTTCTGTCCTCCCCCAGGTGGAGAAGCAGCTGCCTTCGGGCCCTGAGCTGAGTGAGGAGGAGGAACAGATGGGGCCCATCCCAGATGCGTGGATGCGTAGAGAGGAGAGGAGAGCAAAGGAAAACAATGAGCCTGGTCTCAGGGAAAAGCAGATGTAGACGCTAGCCAGTCCCTCCCATGCTGGGGAATAAATAGTAGGGGTTTGGGAGTGGCTGGTTGTCGCAGATAACTGTTCGTTTCTAATATACAGCAAGTAATTCGGATTTCTTGGATAAATCCAGGTTTGTTGAGACTAATTACATTTGATTTTTTGTTTATCCCTGTGAATAAGAGACTGTTACTGTTCTGTTATAAAAAAAGGTGTTGTTTTACTCACAAGTAAACATCTTATCACTTCTTGCGAAGGCTGGGTCAGAACAAGTACCGGTATGATTGCTTATTTGTACCTTATGACTATCATTAAGTGTTGTAAGTGTTGTACCTTGATGAAGGTATCTTTTCTTTTATGTACACCGAGAGTTTTTACACCAAATTCCATGTGTGTCTAATCACACTTGGCCAATAAAAAAATTCTATTCTATTCTATTCTATTCTATTCTATTCTATTCTATTCTATTCTATTCTATTCTATTCACCAAAATCTACATGAAAACAATTCCCATCATACAACACAGATTTGGTTTCAAAGGATCTATTTAAATGATGGTGATGAATCATTGCAATCTCACCTTCCTTAGGCAAAATAGGGGCATTTTTCAGTTCAGCCTCTTGGATGAGAAGCAAAAAGTTTTCAAAGAAAATAAGAAGAAGAAAATCCAGTTGCCTTTTGGAAAAGCACCTTGGAGACAACCATGATGTGGATGATTGCCAATCTCCATAGGCAATGAGTTTCTAAAGTGATGTTAATCTGATTTCAGGTACAGGTGGCTATGCCATACTCCTGAATATTTCAATAAACTTAACATGGTCCAAAATTGCTACAATAAACATGTGTTAGAATGGTACTTCTAAATAAGCCCTGGAAATGTTCATTTATTTATTTATTTGTCACAACATTATATACAGGAACATATATTGAAAGGAAACAATAGGACAGGAACGGTAGGCACTTTTGTGCACTTATGCATGCCCCTTATAGTCCTTTTAGGAATGGGGTGAGGTCAATGGTAGACAGTTTTTGGTTAAAGCATTTAGGAGTTGGAGAGGAGACCACAGAGTCAGGCAGTGTATTCCAAGCATTAACAACTCTGTTACTGAAGTCATATTTTCTGCAATCAAGATTGAAGCGGTTGACATTAAGTTTGAATCTGTTGTTTGCTCTTGTATTATTGCTATTGAAGCTGAAGAAGTCTTTAACAGGAAGGACATTGCAATAGATGATTCTGTGTGTTAAACACAGGTCTTGTTGGAGTTGGCGGAGTTCTAAATTCTCTAATCCCATGCAGGTTTCTAGGATATTCATAAAACACCTACATATTGATGGCATTGATGGAACAGCTGCACTTGGAAAAAGCACCTTCAAGCAATCATGTTTTGCTAGGATAAATAGAGACAATATTCCATCAGTATATGCCAAGAACAGAGAGCAAAAACACATCAAGCATCATTTGTATTATTCAAATCTTCTAAATTGTCAATTAACCTTATTTTGACTACTCTTGCTTCCTGCTGCTTGAAGACAAAGGAAATCAAAAATATTTACAGAAGACCAGAGGAATACATATAATTAAGACTTTAAAAATTTGTGATCCAACAAAGATGATGGAATCTAGGTTAGACAAAGCTCTTCATGTGTGTGTGTGTGTGTGTGGAAAAGGATAGAAAAGGGCTTGTTAAGAATTGGACAAACCATGTTATGCATATTCAACCTATTTCTTCAGTAATCCTCTTTCTGGCATAGATAGGGTCCCATGCAGGGGTGAAATGTAAACTTTGTTACTACCGGTTCTGTGGGTGTGACTTGGTGGGGGTGGTAATGTGACTGGGTGGGCATGGCCAACTTTTTTTTTTTTACTTTTAAAAGCATTTTTTATTTGGCCGAAGAGGTAGTAGAAAACATGCTTTTAGGGGGTTCTGACAATCCCAGCTGAGTTGCCTGATCACCAGAACCCTTCAAAAGCACTTTTTTTACAGCCTCTTTGGCTGAAGAGGCTGTAGAAAACATGCTTTTAAAGGGTTCTGACGATCCCAGCTGAGCCGCGCGATCATCAGAGGCTTTTTTTTTTTACTTTTAAAAGCACTTTTTCAGCTGAAGAAAAATGCTTTTAAAAGTAAAAAAAAAAGCCTCTGATGATCACGCGGCTCAGCTTGGCATGGGGGGGGGAGGGCAAGGATTTTTGCTCCGAACCACCTGCCGCCATCGCTACCAGATCGGGTGATCCGATCCGAACCGGGAGCATTTAATCTGAATGTAAATCACACAGTGGGACTATATTACAGAAATCCATTCTTGTTCTTAAGATGATCTGACAAAGAGATAGGATGCTTCAAGGACTCAAGATGTATTTCACAAATCCATAAACATTGCTTTTAGCTAGTTCTCCATGCATGAAATTCAGGTCCATATCTGGGGTTCCCAAATTCCTTATGTGTGAATTTGGGTTCCCAAATCCCTTGAATTCCCAACTTCGGAGACACTTTCAACAAATTTCTGATTTGGGATATTAAATGTAACAAAGTAGAACTTCTGAGGTACCTGAGGAATTATTGCACCTGCAATGAGTTAGATTTAGGTTAAATACTTTAATCTAAATTATAAATTTATTTATAAAAACTCTGTTTATATTTATAATTTAATTTATAAAAACTCATCTGCCTGGAATCCACATGGTATATCGGACATTAATACAATTGAGCGGGTCCAGAGGTATTTCACGAGATGAGTCCTCCATTCCTCTGCTCACAATAGAATTCCTTATGTCACCAGGCTTGAAATTTTGGGCTTGGACAACCTGGAACTACACAGCCTATGGTCTGACCTAAGCACAGTACACAAAATTGCCTGCTACAATGTCCTACCTGTCAATGACTACTTCAGCTTCAACCTCAATAATACACGGGCAGACAATAGATACAAACTCAAGATAAACCACTCCAAACTTGATTGCAGAAAATATGACTTCAGCAGCAGAGTGGTCAACGCCTAGAATGCTCTACCTGACTCCGTTGGTACATCCTCAAACCCTCACAGCTTCAACCTTAAACTATCCTCACCCCATTCCTAAGCGGTCTATAAGGGGGCATACATAAGCACACTGTTGTGCCTCGTCCGCTTTCCCTGCAGCCGGGCCCATCTTATCTGCTTCCGAACGCTGAGGAATGTCCTAGCATGCCTCCCGGCCCCAGCCCTGGCTCCATGCCCAGACAGGCCGAGGAGGAAGAAGTGCCTCCATCCCCCAGCTCTGGCTCCATGCCCAGGCAAATGGAGCAACTAGACCCCTCCCCCTCCCCCTCCCCCACAGCATGTGAGCCTGAGGAAGGTCAATTACCAACAACTGCAGGCTGGAGTGACCCTTGCTTCAGGAGAATTGATAGGCGGCGGCAACAGAAGGAAGGGAGGGGCAGGCCTGGATAAGTGCTGAGTCATGGAGCCACACCCCATGGCCTATATAAAGGATCTGCTTTCTGGCATTCTCTGAGTCAGGCAAAGTCTACCTTATCTTGCTGAAGTCACTTCCTGGTCTCCTGCCTGCCTTGAGAACTTTGCTAGGATTTTGGCAGAGCTGCAGAGGCACGCCTGATTCGGATTTTCCTGACCCGGTCGTCAGCGGAGGAGTGGGACATGACACACATCAGTGTGCCTACCGTCCCTGTCCTAATGTCCCCATTTACTTGTACTCATTTCCTGTGTCCATATCCATGTTTATACTTATACCTGTTATCTGTTATACTTATACCTGTTACCTGTTTGACAAACTAATTAAATTAAATTAAATAAATAAATCCAACCTCCATTCTTCTTTGTCTTCATCCTGCTTATTCTTAGAGTGTGGGCCATCCGCATCCTCCTTCCAAGGCCCATAGCAAAAGTTGCACGCCTTTTCTCTAGCAGCACAGCAAGAAGTTTTAACCTCTGCCATCTGTCATTTCCAAATGCTACAGAGTCCCTTGGATTGACTTTCTGATGCACTTCTTTTCCTAAATCTCTTTCAGCCTTTACGATTATAGCAAGAGATAGCAAAATACATGGAGAAGAGAATTACAGGAGGGAAAATATTGATGAGATTTAACAATCAGGCAGTCTCATTATGGCCTGAAGCTGGCATTCAATTTCTTCCGTAAATGGAAAATTGACATTGGAGCTAACCTTTCAAATAGCTCTGGACAGCAATCGGGATTGCAAGATAAAGCCAACAAAGTTTAAGCCAAAAGTTGAAACTGCTTGGGGAAAAAAAAAAAAGATTTGCAGAGGCTGATAGAAATAGAAGGGAGCAATGGGACGTTGCATCAATGAATGCTCCCAATGAATGCAATGCATCACACAACTTGAAGATGGTCCGGTTCTTTCCCATGAGATTAGCAAGATTCTTTAATTACTTCTTTTTTTTCTTTCTCCTCCTCTCCTGCCTTCATCTTCCTTTCTTCCATTTTAGCATACTTTACCCAAGAGGCTGCTGTTGGGTCTAATTGTAATTCAAGGAAGATATGCTGCCACTGTTCTAAGATCCACTTATATGGGCTGACCCTTTGGGAACAGGTCACAAGATACATATTGCCAGGAGAGACCAATTGAGTACTAATTATGAAGCAGTGGTATAGCCTGTGTGCAGTAGCAGTTTGGAGTCAATTAGGTCAAGCCTTAAGAACAAGGTTGATTCTTAAATAAAATTTCTAAGAAAGGATGCAGGGCCTCCCCAACAAGCATATAACATCATTGAAAGTGTAAGGGTGGTGACCGGTTGTAATGTGGATGAGGCTATGCTGAATAGGTGTCAGATCCATACCTGTAGGGTTCAAACTAAATACTTCATTGTATTGTATCTGCCTATAATACAAGAATCTTCCCAGACTGCTTGCCTTCTCTTGTGACCAAACAGATAAGGTGCCATGGAATTTAAAGGGGGATTTATTTTATTTATTATTTAAATTTGTATACCGCCCTTCTCCCGAAGGACTCAGGGCGGTTCACAGCCAAGTAAAAAATGAAAATACATTATAAATACAATTAAAATACTAGTAAAAAACTTATTTGAATTGGCCACAATTAAAATTTAGAGATAAAACCCATTAAAAACCCATAACTTAAAAAAAAAAAAAAACTAACCCAGTCCAGCGCAGATAAATAAGTAAGTTTTGAGCTCGCGGCGAAAGGTTCGGAGGTCCGGAAGTTGACGAAGTCCTGGGGGGAGTTCGTTCCAGAGGGCGGGAGCCCCCACAGAGAAGGCCCTTCCCCTGGGTGTCGCCAGACGACACTGTCGCGCCGACGGCACCCTGAGGAGTCCCTCTCTGTGAGAGCGCACGGGTCGGTGAGAGGTATTCGGTAGCAGCAGGCGGTCCTGTAAGTAACCCGGCCCTATGCCATGGAGCGCTTTAAAGACGTTCACCAACACCTTGAAGCGCACCCGGAAGGCCACAGGTAGCCAGTGCAGCCTGCGCAGGATAGGTGTCACTCGGGAGCCACGAGGGGCTCCCTCTATCACCCGCGCAGCTGCATTCTGGACCAACTGCAGCCTCCGGATGCCCTTCAAGGGGAGCCCCATGTAGAGAGCATTGCAGTAGTCCAGACGAGACGTCACAAGGGCGTGAGTGACTGTGCACAAGGCATCCCGGTCTAGAAAGGGGCGCAACTGGCTGAAGAAAGGATGAAGTTAAGCCTTAGGTTTATTGTGGCTGCACAATGATTCAAGGCTAATTCCCCACTTGATTCTCCTTCTTGTCTGGCAGTTTCCCAACAGGGAGCTCCCTGCAAATTATGACATTTAATTCAGAGTGAAATAAGAGTATTGGAGAGAGCTGGCAGGGAAACATTCTTCTTCTTCCAACAGTCATGAAGATAGAATGAACAGCAGGTAAATGAGCATGCAGTAGATAGAAAAGAAATAAAACCAGAGAGCCCAATTTAATATACAGCGTTTCAGGTATTTTCAAAACACGAGGTGGGATTTTCATCAGACTCTGACTTCCTTAGGTAGCGACCAAGGGCACATTTATTTAAACTGTCCATCCTAATAATATATAGATTGGCAACTTTTTAGATGTGGTGGCTCAGTGGCTAAGACACTGAGCTTGTCAGTTAAAAGGTCAACAGTCCAGCAGTTAGTGCCTAGTTAGTGCCTAACGGGGTGAGCTCCTGTTACTTGTCCCAGCTTCTGGGACCTAGCAGTTCGAAAGCATGTAAAAAATGCAAGTAGAAAAATAGGGACCACCTTTGGTGGGAAGGTAACAGTGTTCTGTGTGCCTTGGCATTTAGTCATGCCGGCCACATGACCATGGAGATCCAATCACCCTTGGCCAGTAAAGAATTCTTTTCTTTTCTTTTCTTTTCTTTTCGAATGATTCTTGATGAATGTATCTTTTCTTTTATGTACACTGAGAGCATATGCACCAAATTCTTTGTGTATCCAATCACACTTGGCCGATAAAGAATTCTATTCTATTCTATTCTATTCTATTCTATTCTATTCTATTCTATTCTATTCTATTCTATTCTATTCTATTTTATTCTATTCTACTCTATTCTATTCTATTCTATTCTATTCTATTCTATTCTATTCTATTCCATTCCATTCCATTCCATTCCATTCCATTCCATTCCATTCCATTCCATTCCATTCCATTCCATTCCATTCCATTCCATTCCATTCCATTCCATTCCATATTTTCTATTCTATTCTATTCTATTCTATTCTATTCTATTCTATTCTATTCTATTCTATTCTATTCTATTCTATTCTATTCTATTCCATTCCATTCCATTCCACTCCACTCCACTCCACTCCACTCCACTCCATATTTTCTTTTCTATTCTATTCTATTCTATTCTATTCTATTCTATTCTATTCTATTCTATTCTATTCTATTCTATACTATGTGTGCCGGGGAGCTGCTCTTCCAGTTTCCAGCATTCCCCCCCACTGCGCGCACTCCTGTTTTGGCACTCAGTGCCAAAAAGATTCTCCTATAACCATCAACATGACCTCTCCTGTTCTACAGACATATTGAGAAAAACTCCCACATATTTTGGAATACACCTACTGCACACATTTTATAGATGCCAGATAGAGTTTTAGTTCCATTTGATGAGTGAAACAATCAACCAGTCTTAAAACCTTTCCATTTAAATCATCAAGACATCAGAGAACAAACCTTTCGGATCTGCACCTAGTTGAAAATTGGATAGCAGCATTTACTACCTGCTGGGGTTTTTTTTGTTTTTTTTTGTGGCTGCCCAGAATTTATAGTCTTATTCTCAAATCAGGTACAGATGTGTTTGCTGGGACTGCAGCAAAGTTACTAAATATTGAGAAATGTCTTGGGTCCGACTGATTTAAAAAGTCAATATAACTTGCTGGAACCTTTACTTTTTGTAGGAAAGATAAGAACTATGAGAAGTTATTAACTCTTTTACTATTTATTAGCCACTGCAAAAATAAAAATAGTTACCCAAGGCAGTGGGAAAGAGAGAGGGGCATGGAATAAGAATTGATGCTTGCACATGATTGGTTTAGAATAATTGCCAATATGCTGTAAATGATTAAACTGACTAGCAATTCCAAAGGTTATCAAGTGGTTAATAGGTTTTTGGAGTCAACATCATTATTCATCCTGCGCTGAAATCGGAACGTGGGTCAAAATATGAATCTGGAAATTTACTTTATTAATTTTACAGCTAAGCATATATAAACTTCTGTATCCTAGGGCCCAGTCCATTTTCAAAACACTATGCTGGATGGAATAGTTTGACCTATTCACAAATGGTTCCCTAATTAAGTTGGCGCTAGCTATTAATAAGGCTTCCATAGGTATGAAGCTCGTGCACATGAATTCACTGAGGGAGGAAAATGATATGACCCACTGGTAGGTTTAATGTGGGGATTCTAGGATAGTTCTGCTCTGCATTGCTAATCTGGCTAAACTGCACCTGGAATATTGTGTCTAATTTTGGTTGTCACAATTTAAGAAGGATAGAACAGAACAGAACAGAAAAGAAAAGAATTTTATTGGCTAAGTGCGATTGGACACACAAGGAATTTGTCTTGGTGCATATGTTCTCAGTGTACATAAAAGACACTGTGATACACCTTCAACAAGGTACAACACTTACAACACTTAATGATAGTCATAGGGTACAAATTTAACACTACAGGCTACAACTAAGCAATCAGGAAACAATCAGTATCAATATAAATCGTAAGGATACAAGCAACAAAGTTACAGTCATACAGTCATAAGTGGAAAGAGATTGGTGATGCGAACGATGAGAAGATTAATAGTAGTGCAGATTTAGTAAATAGTTTGACAGTGTTGAGGGAATTATTTGTTTAGCAGATTGATGGCGTACGGGAAAAAACTGTTCTTGTGTCTAGTTGTTCTGGTGTGCAGTGCTCTGTAGTATCGTTTTCAGAGTAGGAGTTGAAACAGTTTATGTCCAGGATGAGAAGGGTCTGTAAATGGATCAAATGTAAATATAAATGGATCAAATGGATCATCAAATGGATGTTGAGAGACTGGAAACAATGCAGAGAAGAGCAACAAAACTGGCAAGGAATTTATAATATAATAATATAACAACAGAGTTGGAAGGGACCTTGGAGGCCTTCTAGTCCAACCCTCTGCCCAGGCAGGAAACCCTACACCATCTCAGTCAGATGGCTATCCAACACTTTCTTAAAAATTTCCAACGTTGGAGCATTCACAACTTCTGCAGGCAAATCGTTCCACTGATTAATTGTTCTAACTGTCAGGAAATTTCTCCTTAGTTCTATGTTGCTTCTTTCCTTGATCAGTTTCCACCCATTGCTTCTTGTTCTACCCTCAGGTGCTTTGGAGAACAGCCTGACTCCCTCTTCTTTGTGGCAACCCCTGAGATATTGGAACACTGTTATATGTCTCCCCTAGTCCTCCTTTTTATTAAACTAGAGATACCCAGTTCCTGCAACCGTTCTTCATATGTTTTAGCCTCCAGTCCCCTAATCATCTTTGTTGCTCTTCTCTGCACTCTTTCTAGAGTCTCAACATCTTTTTTACATCGTGGCGACCAAAACTGAATGCAATATTCCAAGTGTGGCCTTACCAAGGCATTATAAATTTGAAGCTACAGAACTGAGCACCTTTAGCCAAAGCAGAGAAGGCTGAGTGGAAAGAGGATAGCAGATTTCGAAATCTGAAGGGCTGAAGGACTTGAAGGGCTGTTATGCGGAATATATTCTCCATAATACCCAAAGATATGACAAGAACCATGGGATGGAAGCTTTTCAGAGTGACCCAAACTCAAAATACTGGGTTAGGGATGCTCCATCATTGGAAGCTTTGAAACAAAGGTCGGAAACCCATCAGTTGGGAATGATCTTTTCTGAGCAAGTGGTCCCTTGCAATTCTATGATTGCATGATTCTGTGACTAACGCATTCTATGAAAAGTTTGGCATCTGCATCTGTCTGTGCTTATCTACATATTGTGAAATTACAGCTGCCTCCAGACCTAAAAAACCTGAATAGTGATTAGAGTTGCTGAATCAGAGGTGGTATTCAGCAGGTTCTGACCAGTTCTGGAGAACAGGTAGTGGAAATTTTGAGTAGTTCAGAGAATACACGAGCACACAATAGATTTAAGCTTAATGTTAACCGCTCCAATCTTGATTGCAGAAAATATGACTTCAGTAATTGAGTTCTTAATATTTGGAATACACTACCTGACTCTGTGGTCTCTTCCCAAAATTAAAGTGACCAGATTTCAGCCATGGCAAAGCGGGACACCATTGACGGGGGGGCAGGGGGGCTGTGCATGCGTGCTGAGTCTTGCCATCTGCCTGAAGGAGGAGGAGCAGCTGCTGCTTCTCTGCTCTTCCAGGCAGGCTCGGCTCTCCTCTCGGCTCTTCTCTTCCTCTCGGATGAAGTCAAGCGGCGTCTCTCCTCCCTCTCGCGCCCCCTTCTCCGCCACTCCCCCTTCTCCGCCTCCTCCTCTTGCGTTGCCACCTCCCATTTTCAGAATGGGAGTGAAACAAAAAAAAATCGGGACTTTTTGGAATTGCCGCGGGACGCGGGACAAATTATTAAAAAGCGGGACTGTCCCGCCAAAAGCGGGACGTCTGGTCACTATACCCAAAATCCCCAAAGCTTCAACCAAAAACTGTCTAGTATTGACCTCACCCCATTCCTAAGAGGTCTGTAAGGGGCGTGCATAAGAGCACAAGTGTGCCTACCATTCCTGTCCTATTGTTTCCTTTCGTTATATCCAATTAATATAGTTATTACATACTTATGCTTATATATATGCTTATATATTGTATAATTATTTCATGCTTAAGCTTATATATACTGTGTGACAAAATAAATAAATAAATAGTAATAATAATAAAAAAAACAAAACTGGAAAATACTACCTCTGGCTGGCCCCATCCCCATCTATTCTCTAACTCCCGAGTCCCAGCTGATCGGGAGTAAATGGGGATTTTGCAGTAACCTTCTCCTGGAATGGGATGGGAATGGAGATTTTGCAGTATCCTTCCCCTGCCACGCCCACCAAGCCACGCCCACAGAACCGGTAGTAAAAAAAAAATTGAACCCCACTTCTGATCTGAAGGGTTGTAGCTAGTCTACAACAGCTTGTGGGCTGATCTTAAAGTTTGACTGGATATTTCATTCTTAAATTTAGGTATTTGTAAGAATGAGTGAAGGAAAGCTGTTCAAGTATTTGTCCCAAAAATGTATGTTTTTTTTTCCAAAAGCCAACTGGACTTTCTTGTTTTGTTTTTTTGTTTTTCTTTGAAAATGTTTGTCTTCTCATCCAAGAAGCTTTTCTAGAACTGAAGACGCTTCTTGGAAAAGAAGTGAAATGTTTTCAAAGGGGAAAAAAAATAAAACTATGAAAGTCTAATTGCCTCTTGGAAAAGAAACCTTTGGGGCAGTAGTGAAATCCATTGTTTTTTACTACTGGTTCTGTGGGCGTGGCAGGGGAAGGATACTGTAAAATCTCCATTCCTTCCCCACTCCATGGGAAGGATACTGCAAAATTTCCATTCCCTCCCCACTCCATGGGAAGGATATTGCAAAATCTCCATTCCCACCGCACTCCGGTGCCATCCAGAGGTGGTATTTGTCAGTTCTCTGAACAACTCAAAATTTCCGCTACCGGTTCTCCAGAACCTGTCAGAACCTGCTGGATTTCACCCCTGCTTTGGGGCAACCCTGTCCTGGATGATTGAGAATCTCTATAGACCTTTGTCCAGGTATTTCCAAGCTGCAGTTCTTGGCCCTGCTTAAAGTTAAAGCTCAGCATCATTTGGAGAGTCCCACCTTGTTTATTCTTGGACTAGAATATTAATTTTGCAACTTGAAGCCTAGCAAATCTACGGCAGCAAACATTTTCATAAATAAATAAAGTGCAAACAGTAATCTCGGTGTACAGGAATAATGACCTATCTGAGTGTTTCAGAGGGAAAACATAAAAATAAGTGTCAGGCTTACAGGTTCCCCACCCCCCATGTAAACATAATGCTTACTAAAGTTTAAAATGGACTTATTGAAATGCTATGACATTACAGCATCCTACAACCTTGTATCCCCAAGGAGTATTCGACTGCAATTCCTCAAGCTCCCAGACTTCAGGAGAAAATTTGGAACAGCCTGGCTGTCGAAAAGGACTGCATTTGTTCAAAACAGTGCCACAATCTATTTTCTGGATTTTTTTTAATGCCGATGACTAAGGCAGCCCTTCCAGAATTTTAGAAATAAAGTTGTTCTACAGCAGACTATGAAAAACTCAAATATTATACAGTACCTTCCACCTGCTGAATATGAAGCAATACACTACTGATACATTAAGGTGTGCAAGTGGGCGTTCTGATTTATCTGGCAGAGACACAAACAAGTCCAATCTCTACTCTGACATTCAGCCTCTTTATAAATAAGAGCTGGGCTTACTACTGGAAATTACTAGTGAACCAAATAGACTTAGAACCAGAACTCTTTCTATTGGGGATTTAAGAAAAAAATATGTGAAGAGCACAAAATACATGAAGTAGACCCCATAAAGTAAAGGGTACCCCTATACAGTGATGGGATTCAAATAATTTAACAACCGGTTCTCTGCCCTAATGGTTTCTTCCAACAACCAGTTCGCCAAACTGCTCAGAAAGTTAACAACCGGTTCTCCTGAAGTGGTGCGAAGTGGCTGAATCCCACCACTGCCCCTATACCCCTCAAGTGAATACTTATAAATCTATAGGTCTTATTAAATGCACTTATCATGTATAAGCAGAAGTGATATTGTTTTGCAGAGACAGTATGTTGTAAGCTAACTGGAAAATACAGAAATCTTGCTAAAGGTTATTCTTTGTGACCTGTGTACCAGCTAATTCCTGCAACATGGTTTTGTAAGAAGAGGTTACTGAAAGTAACAGATGTAACAGGTGGTGTAAGAAATCTTCCAAATATGGACATATTATATGTTAACCAATTAAGTTAACTTCTTCTTTTCTTATTATGCTATTTTCTGTAAGCTGTAAAGCATAAAAGTAAAACCTTGGGCATATCCCGGGGTTCAGATCTTTTTCCACATGAGTGGAGTCTGTTCCTTTTTGTGCAAATAAATCTTGTTTCTCTTACCCTTCATGGTTTTGTCCCCTAAAACGAAGACTTAATTTTCTGCAACAACCTAGTACTACACATATTAACTGCCGTCAGGATGGCCTTTGCTCAATGTTGGAAACAGCCACGTATACCTACAGAGAAACTCATCATACAAAAGGTCATGAACTGTGAAGAAATGGACAAACTAATGCTGAGTTTAAAAGATAAAGCGGCATCGATACTTTACAATGTATGGGAACAGTGGTATAAATGGATAGAATGGAGACAGAATAAAAATAGTTAATTAATAAGTATAAGCAAAAGATAAAACAAGAATGTAAATACACACAATTTAATTTTTGTAAATAATGCGCGGAGTACTGTTATAAGAAAAACACCACAAATCGCTGTTAAGTGATATATATTTTTATGTTTTTAATGTAATAAAAGTTCAATAAAGTCTATTAAAAAAATAAAATAAATAAGAGCTGGGCTTGAAGATACTAACAGCAAAGGACTCAGCTGCAGCCCAGACAAGCTGAGGAACTGTGGGGAGCCTCCCTTGTGTTGCATTCCCCCTCCCAGCTTTCACCCATGCCTCCATTCTGTCAGTGTCTCCCGAGGCCTCCACCGTTGGAGCTGTGACAGGGACGGGGGCAGCCCAGTAATCTGGGAGCCCGAAAACGGCGCAAAGGCATGGGCGAAGGCTGGTGGGGGGTGCAACACACAGGAGACTCCCCACAGTTCCTAAGCTCATCTGGGCTGCAGTTGAGTCCGCTGCTCTGAGCCGTCAGAGGCCGCACAGGGCGCGGCTGGGATCGTGCTAACTTTGCCCTCCCCGAGTGCCGATGTCATGTCCCACTCCTCCGCTGACGGCCGGGTCAGGGAAATCCGAATCAGGCGTGCCTCTGCAGCTCTGCCAAAGTCCTAGCAAAGTCCTCAGGGCAGGCAGGAGACCAGAAAGTGACTTCAGCAAGATATGTTTAGACTTTGCCTGACTCAGAGAATGCCAGAAAGCAGATCCTTTATATAGGCCATGGGGTGTGGCTCTATGACTCAGCACTTATCCAGGCCTGCCCCTCCCTTCCTTCTGTTGCCTCCGCCTATCAAGTCTTCTGACGCGAGGGTCACTCCAGTCTGCAGCTGTTGGTAATTAACCTCCCTCAGGCTCACATGCTGTGGAGGAGGGGGAGGGGTCTAGTTGCTCCGTTTGCCTGGGCATGGAGCCAGAGCTGGGGGCTGGAGGTATTTCCTCCTCTTCAGCCTGTCTGGGCATGGAGCCAGGGCTGGGGCTGGGAGGCATACTAGGACATTCCTCCATGTTCGGAAACAGATAAGAAGACCCCGGCTGTGGTGAGATCGGACGAGACACAACAGCCAGACTCTGCTGTTGCCATCGCGCCTGGCCTGCCTGCTCCGGCTGCAACCACAGGGAAGGCCCATCAGAGGTGAGAGGGGATGCTTTTCAGCCAGGAAGGGCAACAGAGGGAAAGCTGAGATGACCACTGCCACCCCACCGCATCCCGCCCTGATATGGGACTGAAGTGTCAAAAAAAAAAAGTGTCAAAAAGTCTCAAAAATTTTTGACGCCATTTTGGTGGGTGTGGCTTGGTGAGGGTCATATGACTGAGTGCGTGAGCGAAGTCAGGTTGGCCACGCCCACTCAGTCATCTCACCCCCCACCTAGCCACACCCACAGAACTGGTAGTGAAAAAATTTAGAACCCACCCCTGACTTGGACCCTTGAGAGTTGACTCTTAAGCACCCAAGAGTTAACCAGGCACTCCCAAAGTATCCCAGCAAGAGCACTGATTTATTATGGACAAGTTCAGAAAACAAGGGACTAGATAGTGAAGTCCAGAGGGAGTTATGTAAAATGTCGCTTTGCTTGCAAGCCTCAAAACGCATTGACTTCTTTCTCTCATAGGAGAAGCTGTCCGTGAATGCTGGTTTCATTATGAGCCAGATAAAATGGTTCAGTTAGGTTTAGAGGTTGTCCCAGTTTAAATCATGTCATCAGTTTTTTTTTTCTATTGTGTGCTGATTTGAGCTTAATGAAATGTTTCTTGGTGATGAGAACATTTCTTTATTGCAACAATGCTTCCTCAATGATTATATAATAGAGCTGCAATATTCATAAAGAGCTTATTAAAGTCAGGATCTTGGAGTAAATAAATATTTGAGCATTCAATATTATGCACACATAATGATGCTCTATATTTTGGCAGTGAAAGAGAGTGAAATTGCTGTCAGAATGTCAAGGAAAATAAAAAAAGCGTAAGGAAAATGTAACATCCTATCCAGCAAAATCTGCTCCTTTAATCAATGGTCAGAAATGGTTTATTATTATTTTTTTCCGAAGGTAAGCAGCCTTTGAACTGATTGAAAGATATTCTGAGGTATTTGATTCTTGGCATACAGGTGAGACGCTTCAATTCTTATTCATTATTAACACTCGTTCCTTGAAATGATTCGGAACGAACCGTGCGAAATAGCTGCTTTCTATGCAAATCACTTCAAGGGTTTTGAATAATGCAGATTCTGTCATTTCGTTTTAACAGCCCCCCCCTTCCCCCCAACCCAAACTCGTCAAGGGAAACGGGCCTTTTCTGTGAATTTTTCTCCATTCCAGGTCACCTTCATAAACTGAACTTCTGGGTCTACCTGAGACGTGAGGGATGTCATCCCCAGGTGGGCCTATTCCAAGTTCAAGGAGACATCTAGTTTCCTTAGTGTGGCCTAGTTATAACCAGGATCCAAATCCTGACCGGTCAGAGGAACATCAAATGGCTGTTCAGAGTACAAGAGATGATAGGCTCATATGCAAAACAGGCCCAGCATGAACATCCACCCCTACTGTGGTGGACCTTAGGCTGCTGTTGTTTGCCACAATATCTTCTTTCATGTCTTACTTAAAAAAAAAAAATAGAATTGTGGAGAGCGTGCTCTGTTGGATGTGTCTTATGATTATGGATTCATCAGCTTCTTTTAAAACATACACTTTCTTTTTCTAAAAAGAGTTCATGTTTAGCCCCAGAGCAGCAGAAACAACAGATACGCTAACCCACATTCATGTTGGTGTATGCCAAAAGTGAGTCTGAAGCGAATTGTGGGACCTTGTAAGAACATTAAAGATGGGGTCTAAAGCCGTCTTAGCTTTAGTGTGTGTGGAAAGAACCATAATGTGGACCAGAGGTGATATTCAGCAGGTTCCAACCAGTTCTGGAGAATTGGTAGCGGAAATTTTGAGTAGTTCGGAGAACCGGTAGTAAAAATTCTGACTGGCCCCACCCCCATCTATTCTCTGCCTCCCAAGCCCCGGCTGATCACGAGGAAATGGTGATTTTGCAGTAACTTTCCTATGGAGTGGGGAGGGAATGGAGATTTTACAGTATCCTTCCCCTGGAGTGGGGTGGAATGGAGATTTTACAGTATCCTTCCCCTGCCACGCCCACCAAGCCACACCCACCAAGCCACACCCACAGAACCAGTAGTAAAAAATTTTTTGAAACCCACCACTGTGCAGAACATTAAAATAACAGCTGGCCAGACACTCATTAATGCTCAGGAGAGGTCTCAGGTCATGAATGGATCTTTTCAGGGTTGAGATGTGGTTTGGTGGTCCTCCACAATCCACATATACTGCTGCTGGACCTAGCCTGAAGCTTTCATCTTTTTCCAGCACAACTTTTTCCCTGAAGAAAAGTAACAATTTATTTACCTCTCCCTGCATCGTTTATTGGAACACAACTCTTGAGTTCACTCCTAATCTTCTGCTTGTGATGGAAGGGAAAAGAAGAAAAGACGGAAGCCCGAGGCATTGAGTCAGACTGGGGCTTACAGTAGTATCAATTTAGCTTTATTTTGACAACAGGTCAACATTCTTCAAAAGGACACAGACAAACAGCAATAATCTGAAACAGAAATATAAATCTGGTGTTAAAACAGAATTAAATAAAGCCCTAACTTATACAGCCCTAGAAACAGCAGAACAGTAAGCATTCAAAACCTGCCGGGGAAAAAAAAAAACCTACCATTGCTATAATAATAAGGATGGTATTTAAAATCCACCAAAAGTGGAAAAGGGGAGGAATTTGTTCAGTTTGGTATCTCTTCTGTCCACATCTAGACCATCCTCTGCTTTTATCCTGGAGGGGTCTCATCTGATATAAAGTGAAAGGGGTATTTGTTATTAGTTGCGAAATCATGTCCGACCCATCGCGACCCCATGGACAATGTTCCTCCAGGCCTTCCTGTCCTCTACAATCCTCTGGAGACCATTTACGCTCACGCCTATTGCTTCAGTGACTCCATCCAGCCACTTTGTTCTCTGCCATCCCGTTCTTCGTTTGCCCTCAATCTTTCTCAGCATTAGACTCTTCTCCTTCCTTCTCATTAGGTGGCCAAAGTATTTGAGTTTCCTCTTCAGGATCTGGCCTTCTAACGAGCAGTCAGGGTTGATCTCCTCTAGGACTGACCGCTTGGATCGCCTTGCAGTCCAAGGGACTCACAGGAGTCTTCTCCAGCACCAGAGTTCAAAGGTCTCAGTTCTTTGAGCGCTCAGCTTTCCTTGTGGTCCAACTTTCACAGCCATACATTGCAACTGGGAAAACCATGGCCTTGACTATACACACTTTTGTTGGCATTAGTCCAGCATAAAGGTGGAAGGGAAAAAAAAGAGAATGACCAGCAGTACCAAAGTGGATGAATTCAATTACAGTGGCAATGAGGACACTGTTGGAAGACTTGAAAGAACAAGTTAGGGTTCTATCTAGCTATGACACTTATGAGTCAATCAACTTGATGGCACATAATTAATCAATCAATTTGCTTGCTGTTTGTAAGACTAGGAAAATGACACCTTTCTGATGAGCTTTCAGATGTGGGCCTTGGACTGATCATATTTTTTTCTTGATACAGAATACAGGTTTGTTTGTTTTTGTTTACTCTTAGTTTCTTTCTCATTGGTACTGCCTGGTGTCTTGAGTTTTCTGAAGTAGGGTATATACAAAATATTTTCGTAAATAGCCAAAGTTGTGTATATTTGCATCTCTTTATTTGCCTGTATTGGATATGTTCTCTCTCTCTCTCTCTCTCTCTCTCTCTGTCTGTCTGTCTGTCTCTCTCTCTCTCTTAACATTTCCTTTGAGAAAAGTATATATCAGACAGATTTATATAAGATGCAGATCTATTAGAAGAAACAGAGATAACCATACTTTTGTGCATTTTTTTAAAAAATAACTTCTCAACACAACACGGAAACACAGTGGCCTGAATGTTCATTCAGAGATTAACCCCATCCCTTTCAAGAAGAGCTGCTCTCAGAGAAGCAAATGTAGAACTACAAGCTGGAATCCTCTATACCCGTGATGGCAAACCTATGGCACGTGTTCCACAGGTGGTAGTAGGAGCCATATCGGTGGGCACGCGAGTGTTGCCCTAGTTCAGCTCCGGCACACAGGTGTGCACCGGCCTACTGATTTTCGGGCCTTCTGGGCTCACTGGAAGTTGGGAAACGAACTGTTTCTGGTCTCCGGGTGCGGGGGAGGCAGTTTTCACCCTCCCCAGGCTCCAAGAAAGCCTCTGGAGCCCGGGGAGGGTGAAAAACGGGCCTACTGGGCCCACCGTGCCATAACATGCTAAAAGGGGGGGGGGGTCAGGTGGAGGGGGCACGCGTGCATGCACAAGGGGGTGGGATGCATTGAAATGTAGATGTGGGCACATGCATGCGTGACCCCCAGTGTTCCCCCCGCTTTTGGCACACGACGGCAAAAAGGTTCACCATCACTGCTCTAGAGTATTACTTAGAAGTTAATCTGAGAGAGCTGTTGGAGAAATTAAGCCTGCTATTCATTGCATGAATGTAATCAAAGCTTAAGTTTCTACTTTGTAAATAATGGAATGATAGAAATAGCAGCTCAACCTTCTTCTTTTTTTTTTTTTACTAAAAACATGGAAGCAAAGATTTTCTGCCGAAAATATCAATTTTGCTATATCAATTGCTTCACCGTAAGGCCTTTGTAATATAGGTTAAACACAGTCCATCCTGTGGCTGACTAAATTGAATTGTGATCTTTTATACAATTTTCAAACAATTATTCAGTTTGAATTGTGCCTTCTGGTGTTTTTTTTTTTTAAAGTTGCTGCAGAATTATCCCCCCTGCTATCATTTAAACCTGAAACTGATCTATGGAGCCATTCACTTGTTATTTTCTGCCTGCTGTTTGGAACAGAGGAGATCTTTCCTCATTGTTATAAATTGTGTACGTAAGGTGATGTTTTGTTAATTCATTACTTGTTGCTTTCTGGAGCCACTCTGTTTTAATGAACTCATTACCCACGAAGAAGAGGCTTGTTTGGCAATAGCAAGGAGAGAGAAACAATGAGTGAGAGAGAAAGATCTGTAAGAAAGCTTACTGTTCCTCACTAGAATATTGCAAATATCAATACAGCCAGAGTAATTGCACTATTAACACAATCAACACCCTTGCTGCTTCTTAATGAGATATGCAACGGGCTGATGTTTTTCCACCAGAGAATTGGGCACAAATCCAGCATTCTTCACATCCTGTTGAAAGGGAATTAGGAATGACTTGAGGGCATGTGATCCCTTTGGTCAGTTTCAGAGATGGACATAATTGGCTCATAAAATAATTTCCAATTTTATAGGTGGAGAAGCAAGAGTAGAAAATTGGGGCAGATAATGTATCTGAATTTCTCCAGGGAGGAGACCATTCCTGAGTGCCATTCGTATGTGTGTTTATATATATATATATATGTATGTATGTATGTGTATATATATATATGTATGTATGTATGTATATGTAGGTCTTTGGTTATTCGGGTTTTCTTCAGGCTTCAGCTTCGTGCTTCTGGGAGCAATGTGTGATCACAGCTGTTTCTTCCTTTTAACTGCTAGAGAGGGTTTTTTTTTTTTTTTTTAATTTGCATTTATATCCCGCCCTTCTCCGAAGACTCAGGGCGGCTTACAATGTGTCAAGCAATAGTCTTCATCCATTTGTATATTATATACAAAGTCAACTTTTATTGCCCCCAACAATCTGGGTCCTCATTTTACCTACCTTATAAAGGATGGAAGGCTGAGTCAACCTTGGGCCTGGTGGGACTAGAACCTGCAGTAATTGCAGGCAGCTGTGTTTTAATAACAGGCTTCTTACAGCCTGAGCCACACCGCGGCCACAATCAGTTTGAACTGATTGGGTGGGAGCTTGGCTGTGCTCTGATTGGATGAGGGTTTTTTTGTGCTCTGATTGGCTGGAGGTGTGTCCTGTTTGGGTGGGGGCTTGGTTGTGCTCAGATTAGTTTGAGTTGCAGGGGGATTTGAGCTGGTGAGCTGCATTGCTGTTGTTTGGCTTTGTGGTCGTGGTCATGCTACATCTTCATAGTGGGTGTCAGTCTGCTGCATGTATGGATTGGAGGGGTTTGAAATGGCTAATGATGCAGCTGCGGTCTGGCTTCTGGTCCTTGGTTGTGCTTCATCATCAGTGTGGGTTTGGATCTGCTTTTTGGGTGGATGTGTGGTGGTGACATCCTGTGTGGACCTCGTGAGTGTGTGTCTGGTGTCATTCCTCGTGTTAGTATGTATGTATGTATGTATGTATGTATGTATGTATGTATATATATATATATATATATATATACACACATACATACATACATACATACATACATACATACATACATATACTGTTGCTGTTGTTGTTAATTATGAAGTTGTGTCCCACCCATCGTGACCCCATGGACAATGTTCCTCCAGGCCTTCCTGTCCTCACCATCCTCTGGAGTCCATTTAAGCTCACGCCGACTGCTTCAGTGACTCCATCAAGCCACCTCGTTCTCTGTTGTCCCATTCTTCTTTTGCCCTCAATCTTTCCCAGCATTAGGCTCTTCTCCAGTGAGCCCTTCCTTCTCATTAGGTGGCCCAAGTATTTGAGTTTCATCTTCAGGATCTGGCCTTCTAAAGAGGAGTCAGAGTTGATCTCCTCTAGGACTGACCGGTTAGATCGCCTTGCAGTCCAAGGGACTTGCAGGAGTCTTTTCCAGCATCAGAGTTCAAAGGCCTCAGTTCTTTGGCTCTCAGCCTTCCTTATGGTCCAACTTTCACAGCCATACATTTACAACTGGGAAAACTATAGCCTTGACTATACACACTTTTGTTGGCAAGGTGATGTCTCTGCTTTTAAGTATGCTGTCTAGATTTGCCATAGTTTTCCTCCCCAGAACAAGCATCTTTTAATTTCTTGGCTGCAGTATACATATACTGTACCCATACCTATACTTATACAAATTTAATAGGTAGTTGGCCACCTGTGAGGCTCTTTAGACCCATGGAGAGTTGATGATACGTGGACAACGGTCAGATAAAAGAAACTTGAGCCTGAAGCAGGAATATAACTTGAGAAACCATTTCAGATTTAATCTTCCCAAATTCTCTTGTAGATGAAGGCAGAACCACATCGAGGTTTGCAAGATTCTTTTAACTCTATAATCAAAGTACTATTAGCATTCATAACTTTGGTTTCTTAGTTTGATCTACCTCGAAGGGCTGATATTGTGTGATCGAAACCCTATCCATTTTTGTGTGTTGTGCACGCAGAATGCATATGCGATGAGACTTTTTTGCAGTGGTGCCTACTTCCTTGGCTGTATTGACTTGGCCCTGCAGACGTCTGTTGTTTGTTGCTTCCTTTAGATGGCATGTAAATCATGAGATTGCCCTTCTATTTTCACAATCTCTTAATGATATTGCAGCTTCCAGTGAAATTGCTTCTTGTCTGCACAACACCTAAACACACAGAGAGAAATGTAGTAGAAGCAATGTATTAAATAGCATCAAATCACATGAGAGGCACTTTATCAGCCATCTCTCTGTCGGCAATGGTCTATAAACTTGCTTATCAATGGAGTAATTTGTGTACTTTCCCCCAGTATCTATTTAGGAGTTTAAGTTTACAAGTGGGTCTGTTTCCTCCAGAGAAATTATAACCAGCCAAGAGGCTGTCAGAAAGAACATAGTTCAAAGGAAATCTGACCTAATGTAGTCAGCAGGCCCTCAAGAGGTTTTCAAGAGAAATTTTGTAGAGCCACAGATAGCTTTGAGAAGTAAAAATGCAGTGGATAAACCGAGCTGAATAGAAAGTGCTTAGGGAAGAAAAAGGACAGAGGAGCACAATAAGACTTAAGATTAGTGCAAAGCAATATCTGAGGCCCACATTCATCCTTGTTTCCTGCACACCTATATTCAAGTCACCACAAATAGTGAACATTGCAGAATATGGTCTCAGGTTGTAGTTTGGCATCTGATCCTCCTCTATCATGTTATGGAAAAAGCTTTCATTTTAAAAATATTTTAAGGAAGATAAATGATGTGGGCTTGTAGCAAAGCAGATAGCCATTTGCCTAAGGATTCATGAAGGCGCAATGGTTCGAATGCAGCATTGGCAGGCTAACTCAGCCCACTGCCTGGAGTTTGATTCTGAGTGGCTCAAGGTTGACTCAGCCTTCCAACATTCCAAGATCTGTAAAATGAGAACCCAGATTCAGATATGGGGTCAATATGTTGACTCCGTAAACTGTTTTGAGAGTGCTATAAAGCACTATGAAGCATTATATAAATCTGTGCCATTGTTATTGTCATCCTCGTTATCTGTCAGATTGTCTATGGGATCCACATTGTAAGGCAAGCATGATTAAAGGCATAACTCTTAGAGTTTCTTTTGCAGCTGAACTCACTAGCCCAGGGGGTGAAGTATTTGAGGATTGGGGGAAAGGGAAATGATGGGGGGGGGGAGTTTGTATCAAAAAGCTAACTTATGGACTGTGTTTGCTTATGTCAACTGTGGTGGCCATTTTGTGAATACCATAGTCTTGGCAGCCATTTTGTAAGGTTCTTTTGTAAAGGACTTGCTTTTGAAATAAATTCATGATATGGGAAAATGAATCAAGGCACTATGCTAAGAAGTCTTATAGGATATATTATTTATTATTCCTGAGTGGATCAAATTACTTGGGAGATATTTTTAATTGGAACACAACCCGTCTAGCCATCTGGAATGACTGAGTAGTGTATTGCTGGTTGATATTTAAAAAAAGAAGGACTGGAGCAAATACACAGTTGTCTTTAATGAAATAAATGGCCTAAAGGATGAGAATTAAATGAAAATTTTGATAATATGGGAACCTATGGGAGCACACATGTCCTGGACAATAATAATCTCCTGGTCGGAAGGTTGATTAAACCCATTATATCACAAAGTAAATAACGATCAGGAATGACAGTCATTCATTGATAACAGAGCAGAGGTCTAATACATTGCCATACAGTGATGTTATTCTCCCAACAGAGCAAAATTAACTATTTTAAATAAGCATTGCAGTGTAAACACTTAGTAAAAAACCATTGTAAGGTTCAGAATGAAAGGGACGTGGTGGCTTAGTGGGTAAGATGCTGAGCTTGTCGATCGAAAGGTTGGCAGTTCAGTGGTTCGAATCCCGAGTGCCGTGTAATGGGGTTTGCCTCCAGAGCGCCCGTTACTTGTTCCAGCTTCTGCCAACCTAGCAGTTCAAAAGCACATAAAAAATGCAAATAGAAAAATAGGGACCACCTTTAGCGGGAAGGTAACAGCATTCCGTGCGCCTTTAGCGTTGAGTCATGCCTTCCACATGACTACGGAGACATCTTCAGACAGTGCTGGCTCTTTGGCTTTGAAACGGAGATGAGCACTGCCCCCTAGAGTCGGGAACGACTAGCACGTATGTGCGAGGGGAATCTTTACTTTTACTTTTAAAGGTTCAGAATAGAAAACATGATTTTCAGTCCAAAACTGGAGATTATGAAAGGATATATGTATACAGTGAGGGAAAAAAAGAAGAAAGGGGAAATTAATCTACACAGAGGCAGCCAATATTTCTAGGTAATAAAACCATTTATATTGAAGACCAACATAGAACATGGATTTGATGTAGGCATCTTCCCAGCTCAAGACAATTCAGCTTAGTAAAATTTGCTATCTTCTTCCTAGAATTGGTTGCCCTGCTGATTATTATAATTAACTTTCTCTGAAATGTCACTCTGAGCTGAGATGAATGAAGAATGCTTACATCTTAAGCATCGTTCATATCCAGATAAGGAATGAAAAACGGAAACAGCATTTTGAAAATAACAAATGCAAAGTTTATGAGTGTGGGAGTGGTATTGTTATGCTATTTTCCTCCAGTACCTCCTCATTTTTAATCTGAAGTATTAGATACTTCAGCAGTGGTGGGATTCAGCCATTTCTATCTGGTTCAGGCAAACTGGTAGCGGCAACTGCGGGAGGCTCCGCCCACCTGCCTGGACCTAATGCGTGACTACTGCGCATGCATAGAAGGTACACGCTCACATTTGCGAACTGGTAGGGAAGTTAAGTGAATCCCACCTCTGGCTGTCAGGTAACCCTTTGGCACATAGTGCAGCTCTACATTATCATAAACCTGAGAAACTGATGATTTCTTGGCAATCTTATAATATTAAAAACTTTTGAGTTCGTATAAAGTGTTTATGGAAATAAAAAAAGGGAAAAGCCAGTGCAATTGAAAATTCCATCAGTAGAATTAGAATAATAATCCCCTTTTAAGTAGAATGTTTGAAAGTCAAATTTAACACACAAGCAAAAGTGGCGAACCATCCCTTCCTCAAATTCTATATGTGGCATCCCTGCTGGTAAAGTCAGTCCATATGTATCATATTATGGTCTGCAGCACTTTTACATGAGCTGAAACCTTAATAAACCAGGATTATTCCAGGTAATGCATAAGATGTAGCAGAAGAGAAGGCAGTTCTGGGGGCTGAATCTGGGTGGTGGTGGTGTTAAACATGTCATCAGCTTGGAGTTGTCGTGTTTCTTCAAGTGCTCCAACTCCAATCCCTCTTGAATTCCATTGATCCTTATCCAGTGCCAATTCAGTGTTGGATTTTAGTTGACCAGATTCTTATGTTTAGGTTTGAATAAATCTTCTATGGTGCAACCTAACTGATAGTCCTGACTCTTTGTGCCTGTCAAAAGGTTTGCATGTGTGCAGAGGATTAAAATTATGCTGTATCCATAGATTGGTTGCTTGCTCAGGTCATCACAACCCAACTTCAGCTGGAGAAGAAGGAGGAGGAGGAGGAGGAGGGGGAGAAACTAAAGACTGTCACCTATTGAATTCTTGGAATGAATGTAGCCTAGTTTAGTTTAGTTTAGATAGCTCTCATCTTGACTGTATATTATAAAAAAGCAGATCCTGGTAGAATCTTAAGAAAAACTTCCTAATGGGAAGAGTAGTTGGCAAAAGAATCAATCATTTAAGGGGGAAACTGGGTTTCTTTTTGTGTATGTATGCAAAAGCAGGCAAGATAGATATTGTTGGGACTAATTTAATTTGAACTTCCCACAGGACTCCGCCAACTTCCTGACTTTCAAACCTTTCGCCGCGAGCTGAAGACATATTTATTTATTCGCACAGGACTGGCATAGAATTTTAGAATTTATATGGTTTTTAATTTTTAGTGGGTTTTATTGTTTTAAATATATTTTAATCTGGGCCAAATTGAATAAATTTTTTAAATATTATTTTATCTTGTATTTATTCTGTTGTTCTGTTTTATCTGGCTGTAAACCGCCCTGAGTCCTTCGGGAGAAGGGCGGTATAAAAATCTAATTAAATAAATAAATAAATAAATAAATAATTTAAATGCCTATGTTTGAGGAACAATCACACAGCAGACCAGTCTCTAAAGACTGGAGTGCTTTAAAATTATAGGGGGAAAAAAAACATTTACAATTTCAGTTTGTCTTTAGTTAGGGTTTTGCCATAGCTTTTCCCTCAGGCATTAGGATGCTTGACAAAGTGAGTTAAGAATGAATTATTTCTTTTTCCAAGAGCTATCAAAACCTGTTTGCAAAAAATAAAATAAAATGAAAGGTTCTAGAAGCCTTTTTTTTTTTTTTTGCATTAGAACTCTCTAAACCGCTGTTAAAAGAAACTAGATTTTATTGTCATCGTAGTTAAAAAGGACTCTTTAGCCAGCAACAGAATAAGGATTAAAGTTTTTCATTTTGAATGCAAGCTTAATAAGAAAAATAATATTCAGACGTCTTCTTGTAAAAATACATAAATGCATATTAAAAAAACATGTTTGGAAAGTTTAGAGAGTTCTAATCTATGTTATAATAAAGATGTCTGAAAATGGACAAGTATGAATTTTTTATGTGCCTGGTCTTTTTTTTTTTTGAAATCTCAACGGACATTTAATGAACTGAATTGAATAATTGGAAAATGAAAAACTAAGCAAAACCAAAAATGTCAGATTTGTCCTTTTCCTCTTAGCAAGTTTCAATTTTAACCTTTTTTCTTCAAAAAATTACAAGCTTGAATGGGGAAAAATAAAAGAATCACATTTGACATTTTGTTTCCAATTGAAGTAGTCCAATGGAAGAAGTTAGTACTGTTGCTTATGATAAATACATGTTTAAGTAATGTGTTTGAAAAATACAGCATTGTTTGAAATAAACATTAAATCTTTTGTTATTTTGTCAAGTTTCACCTTTTGAGACAGGGGTAGGTGTTCCTTCTGAGTTAGTTTCAGTTATAGGCTTCTTTTTAAGTAAGTTTCAAAGGAAAGTAGAAGAGTTTGTCTCCTGCTTCCATTTTTAAAATAGATCAGTGGTCCTTTCTTGTTAAAATGAGCATTTAGATTTTTTTATAATATCTTTTTGAAATGCAGAAGGTGGGATATTATACTGTATACTTGTTCTAGGAAAAAACCAGAAAGTATATTAATTTGAACTCCAGCAACAGTGATTCTATTGGGCTATGGTTACTCTTATTCTTAATGGTTAAGCATTTGCGTTGGAAGAGATCTTGGAGCAGGGGTGAAATGTAAAATTTGTTACTACCGGTTCTGTGGGTGTGGCTTGGTTGTGGTGGGGGAAATGTAACTGAGTGGGCATGGTCAATTTTTTTTTTACTTTTAAAAGCATTTTTTCTACAACCTCTTCAGCTGAAGAGGTTGTAAAAAAATGCTTTTCAAAGCCTCTGATGATCCCAGTTGAGCCACACAATCATCAGATGCTTTTTTTTTTACTTTTAAAAGCATTTTTTTGGCTGAAGTCAAAATGCTTATAAAAGTAAAAAAAAAAAACCCTCTGATGATCGCGCAGCTCAGCTGGGCATGTGGGGGGCAGGGATTTTTGCTGCCAGTGCTTTGAACCACCCACCGCCATCACTACCAGATCGGACGATCCAGTCCGAACCGGGAGTATTTCACCCCTGCTGCAGACTAGATGACCAATAAATTGTACATACTGATCCCAGATTTAGATGGTACAAACATACCACCAAGAATCTGTGTAAATTGGTAGATCTTCAGTTGTTAACCAATTGATATGCTCTACATTATGTCTATAGAAATATGGTTGGCACAGATAGAAAGCACTGCTTTTATGAATTAATTTTGGAGATGTAATTTTTTAATTGGTAATTTTTAAAGTGGTCAGAAAGAACCAAGAAAAAGTGCAGCACATATGAAAGTCTGAAAACTTCAATCATCCTAATATTCCAATCTCCATTAAGGATCATAAAATCAATGATTGAGTTTCTGATAAGCAAACTCTATAAAACAAAGGACAGTCCAATGTATGCCCCATTATGGTTTAACTTCTCAATTTATCTTTCGGGTCATTTTTTTCAGGCAAGGATACCTCCAAGTACTCCTTATCCCTTTCTGCCATAAACCTTTGAGTTAGTATAGCTAGAGACTTTAATCTTCAGATAACCTGGTCAGGGGTGTGTTCTACTTCGCAGCAGGGTCGCATGTGCAGAAGCTTCCCGATGATGGGGTCAGTGGGCAGAGCCTCCCACGGTTTTACTACTGGTTTGCAAGAACCAGTCTGAACTGGGGGCAACCCACCACTGAACCTGGTTAGTTGTGGAGAAGTAAGAGGAGAAAGTGCTGGATACAATCACCACCTTGAGTTATTTGTAACAATAATAAAGGCAGGATACAAGCAAACAAACAAATAACAACAAATTGAACTCAAAGTTCAATTCGTCAACCTCAACAGCCAATGTTTTATACCCAGTAAAGAAAGCAAGAAGAAAAATGGTTTAACAACAGTGAATATTGCTTTGTAATTGCAGTAATGAAGGGTATGGTTAGGGTTATTTAACATAACATCAGAGTTGGAAGGGACCTTGGAGGCCTTCTAGTCCAACCCCCTGCCCAGGCAGGAAACCCTACACCATCTCAGTCAGATGGTTATCCAACATTTTCTTAAAAATTTCCAGTGTTGGAGCATTCACAACTTCTGAAGGCAAGTCGTTCCACTTATTAAACCAGGTATTTACAGTTGTGCTCCTAAGTTTTACATACCCTGACAGAATTTAAGATTTCCTGGCCATTTTTCAGAGAATATGAATGATAACACGAAAACCTTTCTGTCACTCATGGTTAGTGTTTGGCTGAAGCCATTTATTATCAATCAACTGCGTTTGCTCTTTTTCAATCATAATGACAACAGAAACCACCCAAATGACCCTGATCAAAAGTTTACATACCCTGGTGATTGTGGCCTGATAACCCGCACACAGGTTGACACAAAGGGGTGAGAATGGCTATTAAAGGTAACCATCCTCACCTGTGATCTGTTTGCATGTAATTAGAGTGTGTGTGTATATAAAAGGTCAATGAGTTTCTGGCCTCCTGACAGACCCTTGTATCCTTCATCCAGTGCTTCACTGACGTTTCTGGATTCTGAGTCATGGGGAAAGCGAAAGAATTGTCAAAGGATCCGTGGGAAAAGGTAGTTGAACTGTATAAAACAGGAAAGGGATATAAAAAAATATCCAAGGAATTGAGAATGCCAATCAGCAGTGTTCAAATTCTAATCAAGGGGGGTTCTGTTGAAACCAAGCCACAGTCAGGTAGACCAACCGTACTTTCAGCCACAACTGCCAGGAAAATTGTTTGGGATGCAAAGAAAAACCCACAGATAACATCAGGTGAAATACGGGCCTCTCTGAAAACATGTGGTGTGGCTGTTGCAAGATGCACAATAAGGAGGCACTTGAAGAAAGATGGGCTGCATGTTCAAGTCGCCAGAAGAAAGCCATTACTACGCAAATGCCACAAAGTATCCCGCTTACAATACACCAAACAACAGAGAGACAAGCCTCAAACCGTCTGGCACAAAGTCATTTGGAGTGATGAGACCAAAATTGAGCTTTACGGCCACAACCATAAACACTACATTTGGAGAGGAGTCAACAAGGTGAAGAGTACACCAGTCCGACTGCGAAACACGGAGGTGGATCGCCGATGTTTTGGGGATGTGCGAGCTACAACACTTGGTCAGAATTGATGGCACGATGAATGCAGTATGTTATCAAAATATTTATTTATTTTATTTATTTATTTTGTCACAACAATATACATAAGCATCACACAAAAAGATTATATAGTATATAAACATATATATGAAGAAATATAAGGAGGTATAAGCATATATATATATATATATATATATATATATATATATATATATATATATATATATATATAGGTCTTTGGTTGTTCGGGTTTTCTCCCGTGTAAAATTGGAAGTGTCTTGGCGACGTTTCGACGAAGTCTCATTCGTCATCTTCAGGCTTCAGCTTCGTGCTTCTGGGAGCAATGTGTGATCGCAGCTGTTTCTTCCTTTTAACTGCTAGTGGGGGTTTGAACTGATTGGGTGGGAGCTTGGCTGTGCTCTGATTGGATGGGGGTTTTTCTGTGCTCTGATTGGATGGGGGTGTGTCCTGTGTTGGTGGGGGCTTGGTTGTGCTCAGTCTAGTCTGTGCTGCAGGGGGATTTGAGCTGGTGACCTGTATAGCTGTTGTTTGGCTTTGTGGTCGTGCTACATCTTCATAGTGGGTGTCAGTCTGCTGCATGAATGGATTGGAGGGGTTTGAAATGGCTAATGTTGCAGCTGCGGTCTGGCTTCTGGTCCTTGGTCGTGCTTTATGATCAGTGTGGGTTTGGGTCTGCTTTCTGGGTGGATGTGCGATGGTGACAACCTGTGTGGACCTCGTGAGTGTGGGTCTGGTGTCATTCCTCGTGTTAGGGACTCGTTTGTCAATAAGGGCGGGTTTCCAAATGGCTGGTAGGCGGGAGGTGTCATCTCGTTTGTTCATGCTGTGTGGGCGTTTTTCTATCTCAATGGCTTCTCTGATTATTCTATTGTTAAAGTGTTCAGTTTTGGCGATAGTTCTGGTCTTTTTAAAGTCAATATCATGTCCTGTGACTTTAAAGTGTTGGACCAGGGAAGAAGTTGGTTCCTCTTTTTTGAATGAGTTCTTGTGCTCTTCAATGCGTGCACTTATTCTTCTGTTGGTTTGTCCAATGTATGTGGTGGGGCAGGCGGTGCATGGGATTTCATATACTCCTTGATTTTCTAACTCAATTTTGTCTTTGGGGTTTCTTAGGATGGTGGATATTTTTCTGTTTGTGCAGAATGCTGTCTTGATGTTGTGTTTGTGGAGGATCTTGCTGATTCTGTCTGTGGTGCCTTTTATATATGGGAGGAGGGCTGTGCCGTTTTCTTGTTCTCTGTCTTGGATTTTAGAGGGGGGTTCGGGAGAAAACCCGAACAACCAAAGACCTATATACAAACACCCGTAAAAACCTCAGAAAACATATATATATATATATATATATATATATATATATATATATATATATATATATATATATATATATATATATATATATATATATATATATATATATATATGAAGAAAAAAGAAAAACAATAGGACAGGAATGGTAGGCCCGTTTGTGCTCTTATGCACGCCCCTTATGGTCCTCTTAGGAATGGGGTGAGGTCAATAGTAGACAGTTTTGGTTAAAGCTTTTGGGATTATGGGAAGAGACCACAGAGTCAGGTAAAGTGTTCCAAGCACTGATGATTCTGTTACAGAAGTCATATTTTCTGCAATCTAGATTAAAGCGGTTTACATTAAGTTTAAATCTATTGGTTGCCCTTGTATTATTGCAATTAAAGCTGAAGTAGTTTTTGACAGGAAGGACATTACAATAGATGATTCTGTGAGTTAAATTTAGGTCTTGTCAAAGGCGACGGAGTTCCAAGTTTTCTAAGCCTAGGATTTCAAGTCTGGTGGGATAAGGTATTTTGTTGTTTTCAGAGGAATGGAGAACTCTTCTTGTAAAATATTTCTGGACATGTTCAATTGTAGTGATGTCAGAAATGTGGATACTGGAGGACAATTTGCATTCATCAGCCAGGAATGTCCAACATGACAATGATTCTAAACACAAGGCCAAGTCGACCTGTAATTGCCTACAGAAGAATAAAGTGAAAGTTCTGGAGTGGCCATCTCAATCTCCTGTCCTCAATATCATCGAGCCACCCTGGGGAGATCTCAAACGTGCAGTTCATGCAAGACAGCCCAAGGATCTATAGGACCTGGTGGCTTTTTGCCAGGAAGAATGGGCAGCTTGATCATCTGAGAAGATAAAGAGCCTCATCCACACATACCACAAAAGTCTTCAAGCTGTCATGGATGTTAAAGGGGGCAATACACCGTATTAAGAACTGGGGTATGTAAACTTTTGATCAGGGTCATAGTTCCTGTTGTCATAATGATTGAAAAAGAGCAAACACAGTTGATTGATAATAAATGGCCTCAGCCAAACACTAACCATGAGTGAAAGAAAAATTTTCATGTTATCATTCATATTCTCGGAAAAATGATCAGGAAATCATAAATTCTGCCAGGGTCTGTAAACTTAAGAATACAACTGTAAATTTCATAAATGTCTATTTGCTATGAACTCTCCATATTCAGTTTAGTATATATTTATGCTAACTATCGTAGATTTAGTTTTAAGTCATGTTAAAACAGACATTGGGTAGTAATTCAAACAAGAAGATTCACAAAATTATACCAAGAAGAAACTAGCTCTGAATAGATTCACGAGCCAGATGATAACTGTACTTTATCGGGGATTGAAAGAAACTGCTAAGTTCAGCCACATGTTTAATTTGATTACTGTTTTAACTCTTTTTTCTGGGCTCCCACAATGGACTGAATAACAAACTAGTGAAAGCCTTTCCCCAGTACGGTTATGGCACGCATGCAGACTTTAAAACAATCCAAGCTTAGCAGATTGTGTGAATAAAGCTGCTCGGCCTTTCACAACCTCTTGAGGGGTGCCATGGGAACATTGCCACTCTGAAGAGAATACCCCGACTCCTTTTATACACATGATTTCATGATTCCATTTGATCTTTTTATAATAACCTATTATATTAACAGCCTCTCATGAGTAATGAAACAAGACAATTGAATACATGGAATGAATGAATAGTTTCCCTCCACAGGCCTTCATCGCTTGATTAGATTAATATTGCACTAAGGCCAGAGATGAGCAATGGGGGGGGGGGAATCTTATTATCATCATTGTCAAAATGCTGGATATTTTCAGTAGAGAAACATATAAAACTAAAACGTAAGTCCTACATTAAGCCTAACATAATTTTGAAGCAAAGCAAAACATTTCCATAAGCCTTATTTCCCCAAAGTCCAGGGAATAGAAAAAAAAGCCAGAACTTGTTTGAATTCTGTTGAACTATACTTGTCTGGTCATAAGGATCAAACTCTTTTCGGTTTAATCCACAATTAAGCAAACACTGGCTTATTCAATATTGGAACCAAATCTCTTTTTATTTTCTCACCAGTTGGATACCCGTGCTCTGCTACGAAACTATGTGATTGGGCTTGATAAATCGACACTTACAGCTTGAAAATTAATGAGTAGTTACCATTGGACTCTCCTCTCCCCTTCTCTCCCTCAAGATGGCCCCATTGATCCTCTCCTCTCCCCTTTTTTCCCTCAAGCTGGCCCCATTGATTCTCTCTTATCCCCTTTTCTCCCTCAGGCTTGTCCCACAGAGGCCTCTCCTATCTTATCCCCTTTTCTCCCTTTCAGGTGGGGAGTAGAATGTCTAAACTCCCAGCCCGCAGGCTGGATGAGTCACACGCTGGCTACACCCATGCCCAAGTGGCAGTTGGAACAGAGTTCTTTTCAGGTGGGGAGGGGGAGTAGAATGTCTAACTCCTTAGCATCAGTGTGTGTTAATAATAATAATATAAGAAATGCTAATGATCTGATGGTCTTTTCGAAAAATCCTTTCTTAGCAAGCACCTAGAAGCCAAGAGGAACATATGTGCCAAATTCCAAGTTTGTAGGCTTTATGTTCTGGAGATTTCATGATGTGCGTGAGTGGTATTTCGCTTTTATATATATAGATGGATAGATTAGTCCATACAAAAAGACAAAATCCAGTCCCAAAAGGCATGCAAGTGGCATGCAAGTTCTTTATTTCTAGTTTTAATTTCTCTTTCCATGTTATTCCAGCCAGTTTCAAGTAGCATTTCTAATAAGCATGTTTATTTCTTGTTCAAGCAGACAAGCTACATCATATTATATTAAACAATAGTTTTCATAAGAGTGCCAAAACATCCATTGTGATGTCACAATACAAAAACAAAAGGGGTGGGGAATCAGAATGGACATCAAAATGCCAGGACCAGGGGTGGGCTGCTGGGGGTTCGCAGGGGTTCGGGAGAACCTCTAGCTAAGAGGTTCGGAGAACCCCCAAATCCCACTCCTGGCTGACCTTGCCCCACCCCTCTCAGGAGTCCCCACATGGCCTGTTTTGGATGCAGGTAAGTGCAGAGCGTGCATGGAGGCTCGGAGAGAGCAAAAAACAGGCCTACTGCTGGAGTCTGGGGAGGCCGTTTTCAACGAAAGCCTCTGGAGCTCCAGAGCCTCCGGAACCTGAAGAGGGCAAAAACGTTCCCCCCCCCTCCGCCATGGTGCAGGAGGCCACGCCCACCCAGCAACCAGGCAGAGAACCCCTTGCTAAAATTTTTGAAGTTCACCCCGGGCTAGGACCCATATTTCACCATTGGATCGCTTGCTCCCTCTCTGTTTTTCCAATCCTCCCCTGATTCTCAAAACTTCAAAGCTGAATATAACATTTCCTCTTGTCATTGCATATTATATATTTTCTTCCTGAAAGCCATATTTACCTCTTACAATGCAAGTTTAGTACAGGTTGCAATCTTGTATTTAAATAATTTGTCTTGACTGGAAAAAATCAACTAATACTTTAATCACTATAATTATCACAATTTTGAACATTACTGTATACAGTTGCCAATTAAAAAAGCCAACATTCAAGCAGCAGCTAGTTTAGAGTGGGAGCGGGTTTATACATCCGTTTCCAGCTGTGTTTTATGGTAGATTGATGTGCAGCCTTAAATTATTTTTACATGGAAAGAGGTGCCAAAACAACCTTCATGCAAGGTATCAGGTAAAACATTAGTCCATCCAGGTAGGTGGTCTAGTAGAAGTTTCATTTGTTATGCGGTGGCGGTAGGAACAGAACTGGTTAAGGTTTTGTTCTGTTAGCAAATTCTATAGCAGCATTTTCCCCTATCCATTTTAGCAAGCAATCCTATCAACTCTTGCCATTAGTAAATTAATTCAAGGGTCGGAAGAAGCAATGGTGTTTGGCCACGAGGGGGGATAAAGATCACAGTTTTATGATGCCAGCTGAAAGTTTACCAAAAATAGTATGCAAGGTTTTATATTTCTTCTTTTGCCCATAAACTGGGGTGGGGAGCAGAAGGGGAAGGAAAAAAATATATGGTGTTTAAGCTCTTTCTATATTAGGTTACAGTCTTAAAAGAAGCTTAATAGACATAAAAGTAGTGTTAGGTTTCCTACTTCTTATCGGGAAGAAAATACAAGCATATAATTGTTGGTTCTCTGTTTTTCAGAACATAAAATCCATCAGATAAATTTAAAACTACCTCCATCTCTTTCTTCTTGGAAATTTAGCCAGTGCATAGCCAGTAATCTCTTTTTTCTCCTCCCTCTTTTATCTTAAACTCCCAATATCTGAATAACGTATTGCAAACGTTGCAAGGAATGTTAAATCCAGAGTTCCTGCTGCTTATCAGAATCCTGGATTGCATTGATAATAATCATTGTGGGAATGTTATGGCATGACTTATCAATAGTTGGTTATCTTGCACTTCCATCTGTGATGGAAGTTAAGACTTGAAGGTTGATGGTCATGGTCTATGTATTTAAAGGGAGTCCACGGTGGTATTTAAAGGGAGTATTTAAAGGTATTTAAAGGGAGTCCACGGTGAAGAAAAAGTTGAGAGCCACTATCTTAAGTGATACTTAAGGGCCGGGATAGCTCAGGCTATTAAGAAGCCTGTTATTAGAACACAGTAGCCTGCAATTACTGCAGGTTCAAGCCCGGCCCAAGGTTGACTCAGCCTTCCATCCTTTATAAGGTAGGTAAAATGAGGACCCAGATTGTTGGGGGGGGCAATAAGTTGACTTTGTAAAAAATATACAAATAGAATGAGACTATTGCCTTATATACTGTAAGCCGCCCTGAGTCTTCGGAGAAGGGCGGGATATAAATGTAAACAAAAAACAACAACAAAAAAAACCAAAAAAAAACCTTGTCCCTTCAATCAGGGGTGGGATTCTACTAGTTCAAACCGGTTCGGGTGAACCGGTAGCTCTGATGATCAGCTGGAAGCAAACCGGTTCACTCTGACGATCAGGTGGGCCCACCCACCCGCCCCTGCGCTTTACTGACCTATATCTTCTCAGCTGATTCACGCACCGCAGCTGTGTTACTCCCCAGCAATAACACAGAAGGTAAGTTTTCGTAAAACTGCATACATGCGCACAGCATGCGCAAAGCATGCAATTACTGAACCGGTTGTTAAACCAGCAGGATCCCACCACTGCTTCACATGTATTTTCTTTTTTTCTTTTTCTTTTTTTTTTATAAATACTTTTTCTTTTATTTTTTTTTAAAAAAAACCAAGACATAACAAACACTAACATAAAACATATACTTCTTCTTTACATCAGCTTCCTTTCGGTATTTCTCTATTATTTACATTTCCCCCCCTCTTGTTTTCTTTAGTTATACTTATCTTTTTTTTTGTCCCATTGTCCCTTATTTCTGTGTATATTCCCTCATACCTATCATTATAACAATTCATTTTCTTTCATGCACTACCCCTTTTTGTGTGTGTGTCCTTTTCCCCTTTTTCGTCATTTACCATTTCTAATTTCTATCCAGTTATACAATTTATTCCATACTATATAATATTCTGTATCTTCCTTTTCTTTTATCTCCTTTGTTAATTTATACATCTCAGCACAGTCCAGGATTTTTCTTATCACTTCCTCCTCCAATGGTATATTCTCATTTTTCCAGTTCTGTGCATAAGATATGTGTTTTTACATGTATTTTCATGCAGAGAATCTTGTCCACAAGTTGGCATCAATTGAAATGAGAAAGGTGGACAGCTAATGAGAACAAATGAAATTCCACTGCAAGTTTTTCAATTCTGATGACACCACATGGGCATCAAGAACTTCAGAACTTCAGAGACAAATATATCCAATGATTGCTGTGATGGTCTGGGACTGCTGCCATGCTGTACCTGTTTGCAGTTGCATCACTTTTCTCCTTTAAAAAGATTGGTTGTTTGGAGCAACTTCTCTCTATGTCATCTTAGGGATTTTTTCATTTTTGAGTAGGCAGAACATATCCCACCAAGTTTGCAAAATGTATATTTTTTTATTATTTTATTTATTTATTTGTCAAACACAACAGTATATATGTATAAGTATGAAATAACCATACATATTGGATACAATCAAAGGGAACATTAGGACAGGAACGGTAGGCACACTGGTGCTCTAATGCACGCCCCTTACAGACCTCTTAGGAATGGGTTGATGTCAATAGTAGATAGTTTTTGGTTAAAGCTTTGGGGATTTTGGGAAGAGATTACAGAGTCAGGTAGTGCATTCCAGGCATTAATATCTCTGTTACTGAAGTCATATTTTCTACAATCAAGATTGGAGCAGTTCACATTAAGTTTAAATCTATTGTGTGCTCGTGTATTGTTGCGATTGAAGCTGAAGTAGTCTTTGACAGGAAAGACATTGTAGCAGATGATTTTATGAGTTATACTCATAAAATCAATTTGCTGAATACTGAATATATATATAGAGGCTAGCCAAGCATAATCCAGGCATAGTTTTTTTTTTTTTTTTGTTTACATTTATACCCCGCCCTTCTCCGAAGACTCAGGGCGGCTTACAATGTATAGGGCAATAGTCTCATTCTATTTGTATATATTTACAAAGTCAACTTATTGCCCCCCCAACAATCTGGGTCCTCATTTTACCTACCTTATAAAGGATGGAAGGCTGAGTCAACCTTGGGCCGGGCTCGAACCTGCAGTAATTGCAGGCTTTGTGTTCTTAATAACAGGCCTTACCAGGCAGAGCTAAACCGGCCCCAGTATTTAGTTCAAGGCATTTGGTAGTTTTTGCCCAAATAAGCAAAAGTCACGAAAGAAAGAAAGAAAGAAAGAAAGAAAGAAAGAAAGAAAGAAAGAAAGAAAGAAAGAGCAAGCAAGAGAGTGAGAGTGAGAGTGAGAGAGAGAGAGAGAGAGAGAGAGAGAGAGAGAGAGAGAGAGAGAGAGAGATATTCAAATATACACAAGTTTGGAAGTTTTCCAGAGATAGGATTAGTAATGGGAATAAGAGTTTTAGATGGTTCAAAGTTCAATCACTAGCAGCTATTTCTAAAAAGGATTAGATAGGAGATGCTGAGAAAAATAAGAGATTGTGTAGAGCCACACCAGATCACTGTACATAAAAACCAAGAACACACTTCATCTTCCTTGATAGCCAGTGTAAACACATATATTCTTAATTTAAGAACACTAAACATACATTGAAGCACAGAGAAAAAATTTCTGACTTATATGAGCTGGCTTTGCTTTTTTATTGTTATTTCCAAGATTATCTGGGCCTTTCCCCATCTCCTTCCGTAGGTCAGAGCCAAATTGTGATTTTTTTCCGAGTTAGCGTTCTCTAAACTGGACACCCTCCAGATGAATAAAATTTAATTTCCTGAATACTGACCATTCTGGAAGGATAATCGTGGAGGTAAGTCTACCCATTTGGAAAGAAAGCCTGTTTTCTTATGGGTGAGAAAAGAAAGGGACTCTTGGAATTTCGCTAAACTGTAAATCTGACAATGTCTTTGTGAGAATCATGATCACAATATGCACATTTTTTAATGTTAAAAAGGAACTCTATCTGTGTATTGCTTTTATGTCTGGTTTTACCCTAGGTAAATAGGGCTATTGTAAAATAAAATATTTTAAATTTGAAGGGAATTGGGCTGTGGATGAGCAAAGGCTCCACTCCACTAACAATCAGTTGAAGGATAGATATTTTCATGGCTTTCAGTTATTATGAATAGATGAGGTCAAAAGACATGCAAATCTGAAACTATGATTAGCTTCCTTTCTGACTTAGTGCAGGCATAAGAATGAAATCAAGTGCTCCAATTTCCCTGATGTTTATGCCAGAAGCTTACAAATATTTGAATGGGCAGCACTTCAGAGAATGGATGTGTACAATAATGAATCACCTCCTGATAGAATAAAATTAAAATCAATTTGAAAACTTATTTAGGGATCTGCAAAAATGAGTTTTGGAAGATAATTCTCTTCGGTGCCCAAGGAGGATGTTGTAAATTCACCTTCAGTGATAACGGTGTCTTTGTTCATTATTTTCCAATGTGCACTTCTATAAAGCTCTGTTAGAGAAGTGAGAACTTCCATAGGCATATAATTATGGTTGCCTCTTTTAATATAGTCCCCAGATTTATACTGTTCATTTTTCTGTAAGCCATTCACTACACAAATAACCCTTTTCTCCTTGAATCCAAATTGAATTTACCTCTTAAATTCTACAGAGGAATTATTGAGTCTGTCATTTGCACCTCTATAACTGTCTGGTTCGGTTCTGCAACCCAACAAGAAAAACACAGACTTCAGAGGATAATTAGAACTGCAGAAAAAATAATTGCTACCAACCTGCCTTCCATTGAGGACCTGTATACTGCACGAATCAAGAAGAGGGCCGTGAAAATATTTACAGATCCCTCGCATCCTGGACATAAACTGTTTCAACTCCTACCCTCAAAACGACGCTATAGAGCACTGCACACCAGAACAACTAGACACAAGAACAGTTTTTTCCTGAAGGCCATCACTCTGCTAAACAAATAATTCCCTCAACACTGTCAGACTATTTACTGAATCTGCACTACTATTAATCGTTTCATAGTTCCCATCACCAATCTCTTTCCACTTATGACTGTATGACTATATGACTATAACTTGTTGCTGGCAATCCTTATCAATATATTGATATATTGACCATCAATTGTGTTGTAAATGTTGTACTTGATGAACGTATCTTTTCTTTTATGTACACTGAGAGCATATGCACCAAGACAAATTCCTTGTGTGTCCAATCACACTTGGCCAATAAAATTCTATTCTATTCTATTCTAAAACTATTTGCAAATCTGTATGACCAAGTTGAACACAAGTCTTGGCTAGTGAGAAATTATACCAAATATCAGAAAGGCCCTTCCAAGCCCCACAAAAATGATTGAAGTGGTTCCCCAACCTGTAATACTTAGTCTTATTAATAAAACTTTAAAATAAAAGTTATAAAATAAAAGAAGTTATGGCATTATCTACAGGTAGTCCTTGACTTCCAGTCATTTAGGGACCATTTAAAGTTACAATGGTACAGAAAAAAGTGGTCCTCAGACTTATGACATCATCCCCATGGTCACATGATCAAAATTTAGGTGCTTGGAAAATTGCATATTGCAGCATCCCAAGGTCACATAATTGTGATTTATAACCTTTCCAGTGGCATATGCCAAACATAGTCAGTGGGAGAAACCAGATTCCCCTAGTGACCACATAATTCACTTAATAACTGCAATGCTTTCCTTAACAACCATGACAAAAATGGTTGTAAAATCAGGTGTCACTCAATAACTGCCTTGCTTAGCAATGGAAATTTTGGTACCCAATTGTGGTCTTAAGTCAAGGACTACCTGTATGACAAACAAACGAACAAAACTAGGTGGCAGTGATATGACTCAATGTTAATAATACTTAAGGTGCAACCCTAAACCTGATTCCTTAGAAGAAAGCAAGCAAGCAAGATTTACTTCCATGGAGGTAAACCTCAGATTGTGCTAAACTTTCAATTGTATTTGAGCAATATTCCAATATGCGCCTCCTGATTGGTTGATGTTCTTTGTACTTTTTGTTGTTGTCAGATGGAGAAGTAGTAAGTGTTGACTAGTTCTGAATAATAGACCCACAAACAGGGGTGAAATGCTCCCAGTTCAGACCAGATCGCCCGATCCAGTACTGATGGCAGCGGGTGGTTCAGAGAACCGGTAGCAAAAAATCCCTGCGCCTCCCCCACACCGCCCGAGCTGAGCCGTGTGATTATCAGAGTTTTTTTTTAACTTTAAAAGCATTTTTTCTTCGGCTGAAAAAATGCTTTTAAAAGTAAAAAAAAAAAAGTCTCTGATGATCGTGCGGCTTAGCTGGGATCGTCAGAACCCTTTAAAAGCATTTTTTTCTAAAACCTTTTCGGCTGGAGAGGTTGTAGAAAAAATGCTTTTAAAAGGTTCTGGCGATCAGGCAACTCAGCTGGGATCATCAGAGCCCTTTCAAAGCTTTTTTTCCTCTGGCAATCCCAGCTGAGTTGCCTGATCATCACAGGCTTTTAAAAGCATTTTTTACAACCTCTTCGGCAGAAGAGGTTGTAGAAAAAATGCTTTTAAAAGTTAAAAAAAAAGTTGGCCATGCCCACCCAGTCACATTAACATCCCCCCCAAGCCATGCCCATAGAACCGGTAGTAACAAATTTTACATTTCACCCCTACCCACAAACATATAAATGTTTTTGTTGTCAACAGAGAACTTCAAACAAGCCAGCCAGGAGTGGAATTTGAGGGTTCTCTGAACTGCATAGAATCTTAGCTAGAGGTTTTCCCGAACCCCCAGCAGCCCACCCCTGAGTACAGGTATGATATAATATGTCCCAAAGGTACTTTTTTCAAAAGGCAACCAGAAAGTCCAATTGCTTTTTGAAAAATCACTTTTAGGACAGCCATGACCTGGTTGACTGAGAATCTCAATAGAGTATGATATAATAGGGACAGGCAGCACTTTGGATTAATGGTGAAATGTTTTGAAAATGCACATGAATACACCAATAAAATCTGTTAGCAAGTGCTTAAAGCAAATGTGTTTTTTCCTGCAATCATGCTTTAGGGCAGCTATGCAGTCCTGGAAGAAGATGCAGCTCCTTTCAGAGATAGTGACAGATGTTAACAGATGTGCTCATGGGCCCTTCAAACAACCCCTTTGTCTTCCAAGCCAAAGCGCTACACTATTATGTAATACCCCACTTACATATTTTATATTTCGTAAACATAGAAATCTTCCTTATAGCAAGTTACAATGTTTTGTCCGTTTATTTGAGGACAGCTTCTGTCCTGACCAGCAATAGGTCTTTTAAGATCTCTGGCAGACAATATCTCGGTTGCCAGCCAACAAATATTTCTATTTCTACCTAGAGATTTCCACTCAGTGCTTTTATTATACAAATTAGCTGGGATCCCTCTTTATAATAATAAATAGGATCCTTAAAAATATCCAGACAGATTTTATTCCACAAAGATATCAGTGTCTGGTTCATAACCTAATTTTCTTTGCGCGATTGATCCTTTTCAACATACTGGAGATCTTCTGGAGCCGAAAGTGGAAATGTGTCTAGTATGTCAGCGGCTAAGATAAGTGGGGTTTTTAAAAGAAAGGGGGGAAAAAAAATATCAGCTGGCCAAATTACTTTTTGTGCTTTTATTGCAAATACAGATATCAAACAAGGCCAGCTGAAATGTCACTAACACAAGAGTGGTAAAAATGGAAGAAGAAGAAGAAGAAGAAAAAAAGCACATAAAACTAGAGCAGGATGCTGGGTCTACTGACAGCTGGCAAAATGTTTACCTTGCAAAGGCCAGGAGATGGTCTGTATTATTGAACAAGGAGACTAGCGCAGATCAGTTCATTTATCTCTCATTTGCATTGGAACTAAGGGAAAGACAGCTGGAGGCTCGTGTTTGCTATAGTGTAAATATCAGAACTGTAATACTCGATTAATTGGAACAAGTTCTGGAGGCCAGATACCAAATGAAGATTAATAACCCCAAAGCCGTCAAGGAAGCTTTCAGAGCCTATAGACAATTTCTCTGCCTCAGCTTCCTCCATACATAGATAAAAGAGCTAAATTATTTGTTAATAGAACACGACTTCATGAGGCAATACCTTTTCAGGATTCAGTATATTTAAGTAAATATTGTGACTGGGAGGAATAGATTTTCTGAGACATCTGAGAAAATAAAAGCTGAGGGATGTTGTAAAGTATGATTAAAGGAGTCTGCAAGGCACCGAGGTTAGGTAATTCTCATGTTTTCTCTAAAAGAATCCAAGATAAACCTCCTTCCTTATATATACGTCCATTTTTATAACTGTTACAAATGTTGAAGGACTATATATTAGGTTCTTTATATTACAGCGTATGTGGAATAGAATAGAATAGAATAGAATAGAATAGAATAGAATAGAATAGAATAGAATAGAATAGAATAGAATTTTTTATTGGCCAAGTGTGATTGGACACACTAGGAATTTGTCTTTGGTGCACATGCTCTCAGTGTACATAAAAGAAAAGATACATTTGTCAAGAATCATAAGGAATAGAATAGAAGGGAAGGGAAGGGAAGGGAAGGGAAGGGAAGGGAAGGGAAGGGAAGAGAAGAGAAGAGAAGAGAAGAGAAGAGAAGAGAAGAGAAGAGAAGAGAAGAGAAGAGAAGAGAATTTTTTTATTGGCCAAGTGTGATTGGACACACAAGGAATTTGTCTTGGTGCATATGCTCTCGGTGTACATAAAAGAAAAGATACCTTCATCAAGAATCATAAGGTACAACACTTAATGATAGTCATAGGGAACAAATAAGCAATCAGGAAACAATATCAATATAAATCATAAATAGTAAATAGTTTGTAAATAGTTTGACAGTGTTGAGGAAATTATTTGTTTAGCAGAGTGATGGTGTTTGGGAAGAAACTGCTCTTGTGTCTAGTTGTTCTGGTGTGCAGTGCTCTATAATATTGTTTTGAGGGTAGGAGTTGAAACAGTTTATGTCCAGGATGCGAGGGGTCTTTAAATATATGTGATATATATACAGACATATGGCTGGTTGCTTAGGGATTATTCAAAGTTATTATGGATCTATTTTGGGGCCAGTTAGGGTATGGATTTAAAGTTCTAATGGTCACCCCCCCAGCCTCCGGCAAACACATAAGCATATTTTACAACTCTTTGGCCAAAACCTGTTACTTACTTTCAGCATTCAGAAAAAACTGCACCCATAGTATTGGATTGCTTAACGACCATCATCTTCACTTAACAACTGTGATAGCTGCATGACTGCCCTATTCACTTAATTACTATCACAAGAAAGGTTGGTCATTAGCCAGCCAGTTTTACAACTGTCATGACTTATGTAATTGGCACATTCAAAAATCAAGGTCATAAGTCAAGGACCATCTGTAAAGGGTGTGCCCATTGACTAGGCTCAACCTAAGCCAATCTATTCTTAGTCCAACTCCTTAGTGGTACTGCAGTGGTATGTGCAGGGATGAAATGCTGCTGGTTCCCATTGGTTCGGGCGAATTGGTAGTAAAAAAAAAATGCTACCAGCTCATCTGAACCGGTATTTCCGACAATCAGCTGTGCTGCACGATTTATATAGATTTAGCAAATCTAAATCGCGCAGCACAGCTTTTCCCTCCCTCGCTGTTCTACTTAACTTCTTAAGCCTCCTTTTTTTGCAAAAAACATGCATTTGGTGTGCACTGTGCATGTGCGCATGCTCAGCATGCATTTGATGCGCACCGCGCATGCGCAGGTAGCGAGCCGTTTGCAAACCGTGGAGGATTTCACCCCTGTGTACATGGTATCACATACTTTCTCAAACTAATCAGTGTTTCCGGCAGGTAGTGAAACTTATAAAATGTTTTTCTTACTATAGTGAACTTATCAGGGAAAATGAACCAGACATATAATTTGAGATCGAATATAGTCAGAAAAGATAATGGACAGAGACTACTTCTGAACATTTCCAAAATGACCCTTCTCTTAGCATGTATTATGCAAAATAAAGCAAACAAAAATATTTTTTATAAGACAAACATGGGGAATTGAGGCAAAATTTTAATTACCTGGTCCATCACAAAATTTCTTAGGGTATACACAATCCACTGCTCTTTAGAAGCCCAGATCCTGAAGATGAAACTCAAATACTTTGGCCACCTAATGAGAAAGAAGGACTCACTGGAGAAGACCCTAATGCTGGGAAAGATTGAGGGCAAAAGAAGAAAGGGACGACAGAGAACGAGGTGGCTGGATGGAGTCACTGAAGCAGTAGGCATGAGTTTAAATGGACTCCAGAGAATGGTAGAGGACAGGAAGGCCTGGAGGAAAGTTGTCCAGGGAGTCGCGATGGGTCGGACACGACTTTGCAACTAACAACAACAACAACAACAATACACAATCCAAAACAGTTACCATGATTTTACACAAATGAGGCACATTTAAAATGCATCCGAAATACCATTATATGCTAGATAAGGGAATCCATCAGTCTGGGATGAAGTATCATCAATATACAGATGATATTCAGTAGTACATTGTCCTCCAAGGTTAGGCTGGAGATGTTATGGCGGTCCATACTTGGTGCTTAGAGGCTGTGGGAGATTGGATGGGACAAAACAATGTTAGATTACATTTAAATCCCAATAAAAGGGACATGCTGTTCATAGACAGTAAGTTCTGATTCAGTTCTTGTTCCAATATGGATTCTGGACACGAGTGCATTCCCGCAGGAGGCGGAATCCTTGATTCATAGCTCCTCAGCCTGTAAAGGCTATAACCAAGAGAGGCTTTATCCAGATTCAGCAATATGCCAGTTGTTGATCTTTTTGGATGTAGAAGCTGTTATATAATGATTCACATCCTCATCGCTATATACTTAGGCTATAGCAGCGTATTTGACACAAGCTGCCCTGAATCCACAGTTAGCTCAAACTGCTGCAGCAGTTTGATGAGTAGGTGTAAGTAGAATAAAACCAGTGCTTTACCAGTAGACGTCTGGATCCAGTTCAAAACATTGCTTTGATCTGTCGAGCTCTACATAGCTTGTTTTCCATGTATCTCCTGACCAGGTCCAGTTCAATCTGTTTCCTTATCATGGGGGAGATCGCTGAGTGTCCCTACTTTTCTGAAAAATGTAGGAGTAGGACAGGCAGATCCTGCATCACAGCAGTGGTGGGATTCAAATTCTTTTACTACCGGTTCTGTGGGCGTGGCTTGGTGGGCATGGCAGGGGAAGGATACTGTAAAATCCCCATTCCCACCCCATTCCAGGGGAAGGATACTGTAAAATCCCCATTCCCACCCCACCCCACTAACCTGTGTGCAGAGCAACAAAAGAAGACTCAGCTGATCAGCTGGGACTTGATCAGCTGGGACTCAGGAGGCAGAGAATAGATGGAGGCAGGGCCAGCCTTAGGTGGTATTTGCCGGTTCTCCGAACTACTCAAAATTTCCGCTACCGGTTCTCCAGAACCTGTCAGAACCGGCTGAAACCCACCTCTGGTCCACAGATTATGGAAGAGATTGTCCCTTGTGATATTGCTCCCCTATCCTTGTCACCTTTCAAAGGGCAATTAGGACTCTATTGGTCTGAAGACCTTTTGGCACTGATGATAGATAGCACACACCTTTATGAACTAATATTTTGAAGCTTGTTTTATGGCTGTTTTTATGGAGTTTCATTTCTTACAAAGTGGTTTTATTTATTGGTGGAATTGTGAATCATTCAATGTCTTTGGAGTGCTTCAATATATACATTTGTGTATCAATGTAATATATATATATATATATATAAGATCCAATTTTTGTGGTATTTGGAGATTTCAATAGAAATGACCTGAGAGATTTTACAAGTAGAAACATAACTTTTGGTTACTTTATAGATGCCTCCTGGATTCATGTCTATTAAAAGAAGAGAAACATAATGTCTCTCTGAACACCTAGGAAGATGTGATGGTAGAAATTCATTAAATTCTATATAGAGATTCCTATAAAAGAAGCAACATAAAAAAGCACAAACAACTATTTCAGCTGCTCCCAATTCACAAGGAAGGCTCACTTCTTGTGAGATGGGTTGCTATATAACTATATAACTCAAACTGCCCAAGGAGCTGCTGATTCAGTTCTACAGAGGAATTATTGAGTCTGTCATTTGCACCTCTATAACTGTCTGGTTCGGTTCTGCAACCCAACAAGAAAGACACAGACTTCAGAGGATAATTAGAACTGCAGAAAAAATAATTGCTACCAACCTGCCTTCCATTGAGGACCTGTATACTGCACAAATCAAAAGGGCCGTGAAAATATTTACAGATCCCTCACATCCAGGACATAAACTGTTTCAACTCCTACCATCAAAACAACACTATAGAGCACTGCACAACAGAACAACTAGACACAAGAACAGTTTTTTCCCGAAGGCCATCACTCTGCTAAACAAATAATTCCCTCAACACTGTCAAACTATTTACTAAATCTGCACTACTATTAATCTTCTCATAGTTCCCATCATCAATCTCTTTCCACTTATGACTGTATGACTATAACTTTGTTGCTGGCAATCCTTATGATTTATATTGATATATTGACCATCAATTGTGTTGTAAATGTTGTACCTTGATGAATGTTATCTTTTCTTTTATGTACATTGAGAGCATATGCACCAAGACAAATTCCTTGTGTGTCCAATCACACTTGGCCAATAAAAAATTCTATTCTATTCTATTATTAATAAATAAATAAAATAATCCAAGGCCTAAATTTCTTCATGTGCCCCAATCCGAATATTACCACAAAATTGTAAAATTTATATGAGGGGGAGAAAATAATGAGAATCATGACAGTTAAATATGAATATCTATATTTAACTGTTTTAATTGAAATAGAAGTTAAATTGGCTTACACTTTCTCCATACCACAGTACTCACTGAAATATACTCCCTGAAATTCTATTCAGTGGCCAGGAATGATCTTTGACCCCCAGATATCAGCTAATTCCTACTTGAGGCAACAAGGCCTACTGAAAGCCAGACAAGGAATAATGGATGGAAACTGAACAAGGAGAGATTCAACCTGGAAATAAGGAGAAATTTTCTGTCAAAAATGGTATAGGGTTTGCTTCAGTGGTGGGTTGCTCCCGGTTCGGTCCAATTCTATAGAACCGGTAGTAAAACCGGCAGGAGGCTCCACTCACCCACCACGACATCATCATAGGTGATCTGAGCATGTGCAGAAGAGTGCACGAGCGAGCGAAGTTGCGCATGTGCGTGGTCCTGTTGCGAACCAGTAGTAAAGGTAAATAGAACCCACCCCTGGATTGCTTGGGTGGGGTGGGGGTGGGTGGGGATAGAATAGGTGACTTACAAGGTCCCTTCCAACTCTGTTAATCTGTATCTGTATCTGTATCTAAGGCTACTAGTGTCAACTCGTGAAGCATTCCTGACCTGCTCTCGAGTTGCCTTAGACAGGGGGATGGGGAATTGAGCCTCGCAGCTGCATCGAGGAACTTGCACTTCAGTCAAAACTAAGCACATTCCAGCTGGCAAATGCCAAGGCCATTTCCACGGAAATCCACAGTGGCTGGAGTGAGTGACTTCTACAACCTGTGAAATTGCTTCGTTGGGGAATGTGAGTTGGGGGGAGGGGGGAAAAGGGTCAGAGCCAAGGCACAAATTAAGTGAGGGCAGAGTTGGCTTCACTTGGTCTGTGCCGACATGATGCTCCTAATAAATAACTGGATTTCTTTTGAAGCTTGGGTTGAGGCTCATGATTTAATTAGGACATCGGTCGGAACCCTGACAACTAGCTGGTCTTGATGTGCTTCATAGCTCAGCCAATTTTCTGCTAACCTATCCCTCCTCATTTATAGAAAAACTATTAGAAATTCTGGACTCTTAGAAGAGAAGCTTATTCTAACATGGAGCATATTTATTTTTTGAAATTCTTGTAGTCCTATCCTTTCCAGTTTAATCAGTCTTGTTAAGATGACACTTCATTTCTAAGGAAAGGATAACTCTTAGTTTGGGTCAATGGCTGAAGAGCAATATTTATGATTCAATTGTAATACTACTAGTAATTTAAATATGAACTTCTTTAGGAAGCATGAGGGGGCTGCTGTTTATTTTGATGCATGCTTAGAAACGTCTTCCAGTTACTGGAACTGCCAGTTGCAGTGAAGCAATGGTGTGGCGTTAGCAAATAGGAGTGAGGGGAGCGACAGTTTTGAAGAACTAAAGCAGTTTTGAAGGAGTACTTTGTGAACTGTTTGGCTGAAGTAAAACACCCTTTCAAACTTTGCCAGGCCTACAGTTTCTGATTTTGAAGTGAGCTGAGGAGACGTTTTAGTTCAGCTGAACTTACATAATTATTTTATGGAAATTTAGCTTTAGCCTCTTACGCTTTTTCACATTCTGCTCTAGGAAAAATGGAATAATTCACTTTTATAAAATCCTTGTGGGGGAATATTATCATTTTTTTTAATGCTTTTCCAAACGCTCATATAGCAAATGGGGATGGACAGGCTGATCTGTTGCCCTACGCGGTGCTCTTTTATCTACTTTTGGACTATGCTGAGAAGAACTATATTTTCTTCTTTTTTAAAAACATCTATATATAGCTTCAGAGGCCAACAAAGAAGGAGCCTGTAACTATCAAAGTTCCACAGAGAACAGGGTCCTACCTTCCCAGAACTGTTCTGTCCTCCTCCCCTCCATCCGAATGATGGCTTAATTAGCCGGCATTATCAGCTCTGGCAGCAGAATAGCCAGTGTCTGCCAAGAGCCTTCGTTATCTTCCATGACGCTGGTGAGTCACAAACTTCAGCTCTAAATCAATCAGTGGATTTACCTGTTACAAAGAGACACACCAGCTCTCGCGGCCTTTTATATCCTGTGGATGTGGCTCCATGACTCAGCACTTCGTAGGCCTGCCCCACCCTTGCTTCTGTTGTTCCCTCCTCTCCTGCCTACACAACCTAGGGTTCAACCAAGCCTGATTGCTGTCAGCTGGGTCTGCAGGCATGGCCTGTGGGGGGGAAGAGTCAGGGGATGGAGGCCTCATTATCTCTTCCACCTGGCCTGCTTCTGGCTCCTGGAGGTGAGCCAGGGAAGCCAGTGCTCCCGAGGTAAGTCCTGACGGCCCTTCCCCCTCACTGTCCAAGTCACTTTCTGGCAGCAGGCCTGGCTCCAAGTCACTTTCTGGCAGGAGGCCCGGCTCGGGGGGCGCAGACACAACAAGAACATTGCAAAGATAGTTTCTTAAAACAGGACTGCGCCCCCCCCCTTCTATCTTTTGATGAACACAGCAAGAATTTCCTGGCTTTTGTATTATGAAGCCTGGAAGCTTCATGCTTGATCAAATGTCTCTTGTCAATAGTTAAAAATAAGCTTCTGCTTTTTTAAAGCATTTGAGTCTGGTACTTTTTAACTGAAGAATAGTGAGCTTTGTTATTTTGTCCTGGATTCACACAGGAGGGCAATCTAAACTGCTACTGTTATAAGGGAGCACCACCAGCGTTCTGCAGTGCTTATGATGGCATGAATACAGGTAATTGTTGTTTTTTTCTCTTTTTTGAACCCAGTGGGTAAAGTCTTTCTATGTGTAACAATGAGAACAAGCAACTTGAATGAGGCAGATGACAACTGGAGAACCCCCTCCATTAATATTAAAGGGATAGGGATAATACAATGATGGAGAATAAAAAGCTAATGAATCTGCTATGAAGTCAGAGTCAGCCATTTTTATGGGTGGAGAAGGTGACCTTGGGCAGTGATCCAGACGCCTCCCTTCAAATAGTTCTAAAATGTCACAGATTTCAACTACATCTTGGTAAGATAAATAAGGTTTTCTGAGAGCTGATACAAATCTTTCAAAATCTGGTAAAATTTCAGCATTCTCATGCAGGTTCATGAAAGCTTAGCCAGTGGTTTTTGAAATCTTCTAACAGAAGGATAACATCACATCTTTGTTTTTTAACATTTACCTCTTTATTTGACACCACGTCTTGGGTATTTGGGCAAGCAGTTGTGTTACTGATTTTAGAGATATGCAAATGAAATAACTATTTGTGGAAGCTTAATTATCAGAGGGTTTTATATTGCTCGTGTCTTCAATACCTGCTTAATCTTAAGCATTTCATATTTCCATTATGCTGAGAAGACCGAGCATTCTTTCAGCCATGATTTGTGGCTCTTTATGGCTTGCTATCACATTGCCCAGTAAATATTTTCCATGTTGACTGAGAGCAAACAACTGTCTTTTTCCTGATGTGCAGCAATGATTCTTATTTATCTGTATTGTATATCTAAGTGGTTTGGATTGATCTCCAGCCTAAAACCTAGTTAAGCTCTGCTCAGTTGAATATATGGATAATTTTGTCATTTAGCGGGCCAATGGCATAGGGCAAATTGAGCACAGCCAACAGACCAGTCCTTTCCATTCATCCCATCCCAAAGCAAAATCCATTGTACTGTGGCATACAGATGCTCTCCTCTGATGAAGAAATGACTCATCAGTGATGGTGATGATCATGATGGGTAGCCTTCTCAAAAGGCAATCTTGAAGAAAACTCAAGGGAAACCCAACAGGAATCAGTGGGTAGCCTTCTCAAAAGGCAATCTTGAAGAAAACTCAACAGAAACCCAACAGAAATCAGTGAGTAGCCTTCTCAAAAGGCAATCTTGAAGGAAACTCAACGGAAACCCAACAGAAATCAATGGATAGCCTTTTCAAAAGGCAATCTTGAAGGAAACACAACTGATGTCAGTGATAGTCTCCCCAAAAGGCAATTTTGAAGGAAACCCAAGAGAAGTAGCCTTACAATGTTTCCTTTAGAAAAACAGCTCAGCCAAGGGTGAAATGCTATCAGGTCACTCCAGTTTGGGAGAACCAGTAATAAAAAAAAAGCTACTGGTTCGGTCGAACAGATAGTTTAAAAAGCTACTGGTTCAGTTGAACTGGTAGTTAAAAAAAGCTACCGGTTCCTCCACACCGGTATTTCCGATGATTAGCTGTGCCGCACAGTTTAGCTTTGCTAGAAAGCAGAAAATCCTGCTTTCTAGCAAAGCTATATAGCGCGTCACAGTGGATTCCCCCCCCCCCGCTGTTCTACTTACCTTCCCAAGCCTCCTTTTGGTGCATATTGTGAATGTGCATGCACAGCGCATGTTTGGTGAGCACTGTGCATGATCACGCAGCACGTGTTTGGTGCGTACTGTGCATGCACGGCCAGCAACCTGGTAGCAAATTGGTTCGGATTTCACCACTGAGCTCAATAGATTACCATCTCAACAGAAGCCATGAACTATCATGAGGACATGATAGCACAACACTGTTCTGAGATGGGCATAACTCTTTCACGGGGAAGGAGACTTCAGAATGTGTGTGTTTTAGGGATTAGAATCTCTTACAGAGCATTTGTCACCCAGTTAAAATGCTTCTAAATTCTTTGAGGCAAAGCTTGGCAGAAAGGGAGAGATTTTGCCGAAACAGCCTTAGAAACATTGCTGAAATGTTTGAAGGCGGTCTCAAAGATATCTGAGATGATAATGGAACGCTATTATATGCGCTCGATTATTCCATTTGAGTTCCAACACCATGATGTCATCTCATCCCTGTGATACTAAATACACCCCCTCCTCCAAACAGAACAATCTGTCTATAACAATCTGTCCCACCTCAGCAGGTAAATAAAACCTCCACATATCCAACAGCCCCTTCCCAGCTCTTGTAGAAATAGCAAAGAACTGGCATGAAAGGTAGGATATTTTACTGCTGTTTTTCTCTTGATAGCAGGATGCAAAAATGGCACTTAAATTTGCTTATCCTCGCCCAAAAGACGCTCTCTAAGAAGATTCTCACTGTTTTGCTACTTCGCTTTCCTTGACGTAATGAGCATTTACACTTGTAGACTACAATTTTAAACGTCTATGAACAGATGTTTCTTTGAGAAAGTGACAGCTAGTGTAGTCAGGTGTATAAAAGCAAGAACGTTTAAACACACACACATGCACACACACAGCTTTTGTTACCTTGAAAAGGATTCCCTTCTTTAAAAGTGAGGGGAAATTGTTTCCTTGCTTACCCGATATTGACCAATTGCCTCAGTTCAGTTACTGCATTTTTAATTTGGTTTCATTTTAGGTGAGGTGAGGTGAGGTTGGGCAAGATTTTTTTGTGTCTGCGCCCCCCGAGCTGGGCCCCCTGCCAGAAAGTGACTTGGAAAGTGAGGGGGAAGGGTTGTCAGGACTTACCTCGGGGGCACTGGCTTCCCTGGCTCAGCTCCAGGAGCCAGAGGCAGGCCAGGTGCAGGAGATAACGAGGCCTCCGTCCCCTGACTCTCCCCCCCCAGGCCACGCCTGCAGACCCAGCTGATGGCAATCAGGCCTGGCTGGACCCTAGGTTTCGTAGGCAGGAGAGGCGGGAACAACAGAAGCAGGGGAGGGGCAGGCCTAGGAAGTGCTGAGTCATGGAGCCACACCCCACAGGATATAAAGGCAGCAAGAGCTGCTGTGCCTCTTCATAGCAGGCAAATTAACTGCTTAACTAAGAGCTGAAGTACTGTTTGACTCATCGGCGTCGAGGGAGATAACAGAGACACTTGGCAGACACTCACTATTTTGCTGCCAGAGCTGATAGTGCTGGCTAATTAAGCCATCGCTTGGACAGAGGTGAAGCGGGACAGAACAGTTTCTTTTTCTAATGACAAAACCATAACCCACAGCCCAGTGGTGAAATTCAATTTTTTTTTACTGCCGGTTCTGTGGGCATCGCTTGGTGGGCATGGTGTGGCTTGGTGGGCGTGGCAGGGGAAGGATACTACAAAATCCTCATTCCCACCCCACTCCAGGGGAAGGATACTGCAAAATTCCCATTCCCACCCCACTCTGGAGCCAGCCAGAGGTGGTATTTGTCAGTTCTCCAAACTACTCAAAATTTCTGCTTCCGGTTCTCTGAACTACTCCAAATTTCCACAACTGGTTCTCAGGAACCTGTCAGAACCTGCCTGATTTCACCCCTGCCACAGCCTAACTTTCAGATTAACTGGCTCCTCTTTCCACAATGGTTAGGTTCGGTGGAGAGATTACACCAAATGCCATTTCATAGACATTTGCACAAGTCAGAGTGTCAAACCTTCAGCCTGAAGGTTATTATATGCTGCTTGTAACTCTTGTTTTTTTTTTAATATGGCAGAAAAGGCAAATTATTAAACGGAGAAGAGGTAATTATGCCTCTTTATTCAGGTTCATGTTTTCACTGTGTTTGGAACTCAAAAGACTTCAGGTGAAGTATTGTTTATGATTTCATGAAGAGATTGATATAAACCTATCAATTTCTTCTTAAAATCACACATGGTACTTCAATACTTCAAGGCATTAAGAGTTGTAAACCTAATCTTGCGTAGCTTCTTCTCCGGTAAGATTACACTACTAACCAGAGCATGCAAAACATTTGCTAGACCAATTCTCAAATACAGATCATCTGTCTGGAACCCGCACTGCATATTGGACATTGATACAATTGAGCGCGTCCAGAAATATTTCACAAGAAGAGTCCTCCACTCCTCTGCTCACAACAAAATACCTTATGCCACCAGACTTGAAATTCTGGGTTTAGAAAATTTAGAACTACGCCGCCTTTGGTATGACCTGAGCATAGCTCATAAAATCATCTGCTACAATGTCTTTCCTGTCAATGATTACTTCACCTTCAACCACAACAATACACGAGCACACAATAGATACAAACTCAAGGTAAATCGTTCCAATCTCAATTGCAGGAAATATGACTTCAGTAACAGAGTTGTTAATGCCTGGAATGTATTACCAGACTCCGTGGTCTCATCCCGAAATCCCCAAAACTTTAATCTAAGACTGTCTACTGTTGACCTCACCCCATTCCTAAGAGGTCTGTAAGGGGTGTGCATAAGCACACCAGCCTGCCTACCGTCCCTGTTCTAATGTTCCCTTTAGTTGTATTCATTTTCACAAAACTAGGACTAGAAATAATGAATATAAGTTACAGGTAGACTTTGTTTAAATATAGGAAGATCCATAGGAAGATGATAGAAAGATCCATCGTATAGTGGAACTGTCCACCAATGGAAATTTTGGCTTCTCCATCTGTGGAATTGTTCAAGCAGAGCCTGGACAGCTACATATCAAGGATGCTCAAAATGGCTTTACTGCACATTACAGTGGGGTGGACTGGATGATTCTTGTGCATCCCTTCCAACTCTACAATTCTCTGATTGTAATTATTTGCCTTGTGCAGCACCTGGAAGGTTCCAGAAAGAAGCAGGAGAGTTTTAAGACATTGCAGATGGGTGCCATGTTCTTTCATTGACTTGTTCCAAAGAACTTTTAGAGACGGAAATCAAATTGCTGTACAATACGATCCATACTTTAAATCATACGTAATCAAATTAGATTCACTTCTACCCATCTATAAACAATGCTTGGCTGACACAGGAGTTCTCTGGGCTATAATTTTGCTCAGCCAGACTTCATTGAATCAATCACAATTTTATTAAGCCATTAAATCTTGCTTTGCAAGATTCAGTGGCCAGATTCACACCATAGATTAAACTACAAGCAGACAATCCAGATTGTTGGTTTAGTCAACGTCTCTGATCCAAGCCCTGTGCAAGATAGATCATATTGTGAATGGAACAATTTAGTTCAATTGAATCACCAGAAAAATTGATTTTATGTGTAGGTCTTAAACTTTGGATTTCCTGCCACGATCCCACAAAAACAAGCATGCGGATGTTTTGTTAAGTGAAGAAAATGCAAATGTAGGTTTATGGCAAAGTGAAATATAATTCGTCCATGATTTATTACAGTACCTTAATTGTGAGTATGCCTCGTATTTGTCAGGCATAGCAAATAACTTGTGTGGGAAGACAGGAGCAACGTTCTAAATGTTTGAGAGCTTGAATTGGATTCCCCAACCCATACATCTTGAGTGAAGCAGAGGGTAGTTCATCATACTGTCAAATTATCCAAATATGAAATGCATGATGCTACTCAAACATTCAAGATTGAGCCTATAGTTACATATTAGTTCAGCACTGGTTTGCAAAACTGTAATTTTATGGGTGGGAATGAATGACAGAATTCTGTCTCACTCATCCTCCCTTTCATTTTCCTTGTTACCATTGTTAGTTCTTGGGTAAGTGAAATTGCTACTGGTGGGTTTGCAGGGTTGACACAATGCTTTTAGCAACAGCTAGTTTTAATCGGGGTTTATTTTAAAGGGCTCTAGAACAGCGGTTCTCAACCTGTGGGTCGGGACCCCGTTGGGGATCGAATGACGATTTGCCAGGGGTCGCCTAAGACCATCGGAAATATGGGAAGTATACTTGCGAGTCAAAGAATCGTGCTCCAATGGTTGATTCCACAAGCCAGTTGCAGGCTCTTCAAATCGCTAGCCAAATTCGGCTTCAGGCGCGATGAATTAAAAAAGAGAGAAATCTTTGCTCTGATGTCTCCCTCTTAAGCCAGCTACAATCACTCCCAATCGCTAGCCTAATCTGGCTTCAGATGCCATAAACTTAATAGGGGAGGAGTCTCCGCTTTAATGCCTCCGTCCTCAAGGCAATCGCAAGCAGTTCAGATCGCTAGCCAATACGGCTTCAGGCGCGATAAATTGAAAACGAAAATAATTTTACGGTTGGGGTCGCCACATCATGGGGAAATGTATTAAAGGGGTCGCAGCACTATAAAGGTTGAGAACCACTGCTCTAGAAAGAGAGCAAAGAGCAACAAAGTTGATAAGGAGTCCGGAGGTTAAATTATGTGATGAAAGGCTAAAGGGAATTAGATATGTTTAATTTAAAAAGAGAAGGCTTAGGAAAGACATGATAGTGGTCTCCTCATACTTGAAGGGATGGCAAAGGAAAGAGTGGGTTGATTTATTCTGCATTGTGTTCTGACTTAGGCTCCCTTAAAAAGCAGGAAGCAGAGTCTTGGTCCCGGCCAAACCACTTTATTTACACGACTGTGAATTCCTTTCATTCACAGTCAGCAAGGCCTGTCCAAACAGTCTTTCAGAGGAATATTTATCAACAAAGAACTTATCTCGCTTGGAAAGCTGTCACGCAACTTGTTTCCAAATGCAGTATAAGGCAAAACTTGGCACGGAGTCTCTCAGAGTCACGGAACGAACAAATTGTTTCCTGCAAAAGCCCCCTCCCCATTTGCTTCTCTTTTGTTTCCTATGGGAGGGGCCAATTACCTCCAAGTTGTGGATTTACTCCTAAATTGACCCTGCTTTCTGAGTTGTTCTTGTCTTCTGGCAGCTCTGTGCATGCGCACACTGAGAATGGGCTCTAGCAGTTCCTCTGCCTCACTGCTGTCTGGCTCCCTCTCTGCCTACAACACAGAGCCTTCATTTGAGCTTTCCCCAGCCCCCAAGACTGGCCCATATTCCTCCCCAACCTGCTCACTGTCTGACTCTGTAATATTTACAGAGTTACATGTTATGTTACATCCTGGACATAAACTGTTTCAACTCCTACCCTCAAAACAATGCTATAGAGCACTGCACATCAGAACAACTAGACACAAGAACAGTTTTTTCCCGAATGCCCTCACTCTGCTAAACAAATAATTCCATCAACACTGTCAAACTATTTACTAAGTCTGCACTACTATTAATCTTCTCATTGTTCCCATCACCCATCTCCTTCCATTTATGACTGTAACTTTGTTGCTTGTATCCTTACAATTTATTGAATAAATAATGATTTATTCAATATTGATTGTTTCCTGATTGCTTATTTGTACCCTATGAGTATCATTAAGTGTTGTACTTTATGGTTCTTGATGAAGGTATCTTTTCTTTTATGTACATTGAGAGTATATGCATCAAAGACAAATTCCTTGTGTGTCCCATCACACTTGGCCAATAAAAAATTCTATTCTAAAAAAAATTCTATTCTATTCTCTGCTGCACAGCTCTGCTGGCCACCGGTGGGCCACAACACATAGCAAAAGAAGAAGCAATGAAGGCAAAAGAAGAAGCAATGGGTAAAAGCTCACCAGAGGGAGATCTTTTGCCTTCCGTAGTTGTGGGTGCTGCATCACTGAATGTTTTCAAGAAAAGATTTGAACAATCATTTGTCCAGGAAAGTTTAAGGATTCCTGCCTTGGGCAGCGGGTTGGATTAGAAGATCTCCAAAGTCTTTTCCAGCCTTATGATTCTATGATTTAAGAAGACACAGTGACTAGAATCATAGACTGCAAATATTCAGTAACCCTAACAGAATGTCGACTTGTAAATCACATACAGCCATAAACCCAAGTGTGTAATGGCTTGTGATGTACACATCTAACCAAGGCAAAACCCCAACCATCACTTCAACCCCAACCATCATTTGGTGGGGTTGCTTCTGTGATGAAGCTCAAGGGCCTCTGGTGGCTGAGACTGCTAAGACAGTCTGTTATTAACACAGCTGCTTGCAATGACTGCAGGTTCAAGCCCCACCAGGCCCAAGGTTGACTCAGCCTTCCATCCTTTATAAGGTAGGTAAAATGAGGACCCAGATTGTTGGGGGCAATAAGTTGACTTTGTATATAATATACAAATGGATGAAGACTATTGCTTAACATAGTGTAAGCCGCCCTGAGTTTTTGGAGAAGGGCGGGATATAAATGCAAATAAAAAAAAATTAGCCCAATGTATGGGGTACCCAATCTGAAATTGAAAACTGTCAAGGTTACCCTTCTAGGTGAACTGACATAAAATCCCAAGGCTCTTATTTCAGACAATCTGTGGATTAATTTAGGATTTATCTGAACAATCCCTTCCTTGCTGCTTTCAGCAAAGAAGTTTTTTTTTTTCCCTGAGAAAATTTGGGAAAGTATCTGATAAATCTCATTTGTTTCTTTGGTTTACTGGACTTTGGTGGTCTAAGCTTAATTAAAACATTGAGTTTCATTGACACCTGTGATGAAGCTCAAGCTAGTTCTTCTCACCTGGCTATCAACTCAGTTTGGAATTTCCTCAGGGCAACATTTATTCTTTCTGTTTTCAAACCAGACTGAACAGCTGGAAAAGTCCTCCAGCCTTAATACATTCTGACTAAAATATTAACCGTAGCAGCAGTAATTGTAGAGCTGGGGGCAAATATCTGGATGGCCATTAGATAGAGTTTTCTCTACCTCTTTGCTGCCATCTAGCAAGTCTCGCAACCTAGATTGGCTAATCCTAAATACTGTAGTAGTACAAATATTGTTAGGAAAAAAAAATCACTTCCCTCTGCAAGGGGGAAGCTGCATAATAAGCTGAAATTCAGTGGACTGTTCTTCAACATCAGTTTTCTCTTTTCCTGGATGAAATATTGTACTCGATAAAGGTGGAAAGAGATTCATATAAATGTTCTGTAAATTCATTCCTGAACTATAAAGTCAATAAGCATTAATAAAAGGCATTTGTTGGCAATGGAAAAACTATGAGAAATCTGCATATATTTTAAGGCAATTTATGTTGGCTCATTTGGCCGGACATTATACGTCATGGAGCAACAAATCAAATGCTTTCAGGAAGTTCACAAGCATGTAGACCAGCCCTTGTCTAGCTTGTCTACCAGCCCTTGTCTAGCATGGTTCCACATTAACTGACCTTTAAGTAATAATAATAACAGAGTTGGAAGGGATCTTGGAGGCTTTCTAGTCCAACCCGCTGCCCAGGCAGGAAACCCTACATCATTTCAAACAAATGGTTCTCCAACATTTTCTTAATTTTTTCCAGTGTTGGAGCATTCACAACTTCTGCAGGCAAGTTGTTCCACTGATTAATTGTTCTAACTGTCAGGAAATTTCTCCTTCGTTCTAAGTTGTTTTTCTCCTTGATTAGTTTCTACCCATTGCTTCTTGTCCTGCCTTCAGGTACTTTGGAGAATAACTTGACTTCCTTTTCTTTGTGGCAGCCCCTGAGATATTGGAACACTGCTATCATGTCTCCCCTGGTTCTTCCTTTCATTAAACTAGACATACCCAGTTCCTGCAACCGTTTTTCATATGTTTTAGCCTCCAGTCCCCTAATCATCTTTGTTGCTCTTCTCTGCACTCTATCTAAAGTCTCCACATCTTTTTTACATTGTGGCGACCAAAACTGAATGCAGTATTCCAAGTGTGGCCTTACTACATTTTAATCACTGCACCACCAAAGACATATGTTCCAAAGAGATTAGACAACCATTTGTCTGAAACGGTATCGGGTTTTCTGCTTGAGCAGAGGGTTGGATTAGAAGACCTCCACGGTCCCTTCCAACTCTGTTGTTCTGATTTGGAATATAATTGAACACATGAACATCTTTAAATAATTTATTTTTATTTATTTATTTATTTTGTCACACAGTATATATAAGCATAAGCATGAAATACACAGTATATATAAGCGTAAACATGAAATAACTATATAATATATAAGCATATATAAGTATGAGTATGTAGTAACTATATTAATTGGATATAACAAAAGGAAACAATAGGACAGGAACGGTAGGCACGCTTGTGCTCTTATGCACGCCCCTTACAGACCTTGTTGTGTCTGCGCCCCATGAGCCGGCCCTGCTGCCAGTGACAGTGACAGTGACAGTGAGGGGCAAGGGCTGTCAGGACTTACCTTGGGAGCACCGGCTTCCCTGGCTCAGCTCCAGGAGCCAGACACTGGCCAGGTGGAAGAAATAATGAGGTCTCCATCCCCTGACTCTTCCCCCCCCAGGCCATGCCTGCAGACCCAGCTGATGGCAATCAGGCTTGGTTGAACCCTAGGTTTCATAGGCAGGAGAGGAGGGAACAACAGAAGCAAGGGTGGGGCAGGCCTAGGAAGTGCTGAGTCATGGAGCCACACCCCACAGGATATAAAGGCAGCAAGAGCTGCTGTGTCTCTTTGTAACAGGCAAATCCACTGATTGAGCTGATGTTTGTTCCTGGGTGACTCACCAGCGTCGTGGAAGATAACGGAGGCTCTTGGCAGACACTGGCTATTCTGCTGCCAGAGCTGATAGTGCCGGCTAATTAAGCCATCACTCGGATGGAGGCGAGGGAGGACAGAACAGACGTCTTAGGAATAGGGTGAGGTCAATGGTAATAATTAACTGAAAAGGAACCAACAGAGGACAAAACCAGCACATATGAACTAACGTTTCTTCAAATGTATTATATGTCCAGGATGCAGAAACTTAAGTGGTGATTAGATGGCAGCAAAGTGGTCACGAAAAAAAAAAAAGTAAAATTTGTTCCCTGCTGTCTGCGGTCAGCTGGGGTTTTGCAATCCTAGCAACGAAAAGTTAGCTGGTTCGAAGTCTTGGGACTAGATTTGGGGACCAGTTTTGGGTGGTGTATTCTTACTTTTTCTGAGTTTTGCCGTTTTTAAACCAGAGCAAATAAATGAAAATAGGGAAGAGGAAGGATGTGCAACCGAGACCATAAAAGAAAGCCAAGGAGTAGAAAAACGGAAGAAAAGTTTCCTTTGGCTGCAGACTGCTAAAAGTATAACTCCATTTTAAAAAATAAAATAAATCCTTCTAATTTCTCCAGACCACCCAAGGATGTGAAGAAAGCCCCTCCCCCTATTTTTAAAGCCCCCTGACAGAGCTGAAAAAAGTCAGGAGGACATTCAGATCACTTATAATTTAATTAAAGTAAAATATAAGCCCAGAGGATTAAGGAGAGGAGGATGAAGAAGTAAGAAGTAGATTAAGGTTGGCGTAAGGGAGAAAAGCCGGGGCTATTTGCACCCTCATTCCTGGCTGCAAAAAAGTAAAAAAAAAAAAGCTGGAATCATATTTCACGTGTATAAATCAGAATGGCAATCATTTTATATATAACCTTGCAGCGCATAATGTTTTATATTTGGTTTTCCTTCCAAATCCTTCATAATTCATCTTTGTGGTTAAAAAAAAAAAATAACCCGCGTAATAAAAATAGAATTAGAAGGAAAGTTATGGAAAAGTTTTGCAAGCGCATTCCTGTTTCCCCCGCTCTCCCCCACCCCCCGCAATCCAGCCTCCCTGGATATTAATTGCAGCTGTGCTAAAGCTGAGCTCGATATAGAGGGAAAAGCCATTTTCTGAAACTGAGGCTTGTTGATTCCATATGTTTGTAAGTCGGAATTCTTCTGTGAGCTACATATCATTTCATCTTAATTTTCCTGCTGTGCTCCATTTTCTCTTTTTACGCACCATATGGAATCACTTATGCTGCACTGAAAAAGGATGTTAAGTGGTCCTAAGATTGAACAATGGTATTTTGTACTCACTCTTTACACTCTTTAACTAGCGCAATTGACTGTGGGAATATTAAATCTGCAGGGAATATGACACATGAATATTCAAATTTCACATGCTACCAATGATTCATTTGTCAGGTGGTGATAACATACGCCCAGCGAGGAGGCTAATGATGGTTAAGCCAGTGATATACCTACAAACAGGAGGGACGTGGTGGCTCAGTGGCTAAGACACTGATCTTGTCGATCGAAAGGTCGGCAGTTCAGCGGTTCGAATCCCTAGTGCCGCGTAACGGGGTACGCTCCCGTTACCTGTCCCAGCTTCTGCCAACCTAGCAGTTTGAAAGCATGTAAAAAATGCAAATAGAAAAAACAGGGACCACCTTCGGTGGGAAGGTAACAGCATTCTGTGCACCTTTGACATTTAGTCATGCTGGCCACATGACCACAGAGACTTCTTTGGACAGCTCTGGCTCTTCGGCTTTGAAACCGAGATGAGCACCAGCCCCTAGAGTCGGGAACAACTAGCACATATGTGCGAGGGGAACCTTTACCTTATACCTACAAACTGCCCCTTCAAATTTTAGTTTCTTATTTCATTGAATCACAGAATGTTAATTACGCATCTATACTTTAGGATTTCTGCCTGATACAAAATTCTTGTGACTGTCAAGTGCTGGAGAAATCAGGAAATCCAGACAGTTCAAATGAATATAAAAGTTTATTGCAAGCTTAAGCCAGGGGTGAAATCTACTTACCTTCCTTACTGGTTCAAAAGTGCATGTGCCGCGCATCACATGTGCGTGCAGACCTTCTGTGCATGCGCAAAACCTTCTGTGCATGCGCAAAACTTTCTGTGCATGTGCAGAAGGTAAAAAACCCACATTATTTCCTGGTTAAGTAGGAAGTAGTGATATCTGGGCGGGTGGGTCAGCTTCGTTCCGCCATTGCTACCGGATCGCCGAACCACCGGCCACAATTGCTCCTAGATCACACAATCCGATCCAAACTGGGAGCATTTTACCCCTGGCTTAAGCTCTCTACAAGAATCTGAACTACTAACAGTCAAAGCAAATTTCAATAAGAGATTATAAGACATAAGAGTCAATGGAATTCAAGGTGGACTTAGATCCCTTGAGGGTGTGAAGGGATTCGAGATTTATTATGTGTTTGACTGCTCCCTTGCACTCAGCCTGGTCATCTCCTATAGTACCAAATTTTTCAGAGTATAAGACACACTTCCCCCCCCCCCAAAAGAGGGTGAAAATTTGGATGTGTCTTATACAATGAATGTAGCCCTGCTCACCCACTGGCCCTCACCCTTTGGCCTCTGCCTCCCAGCAATTTACCTCCTTGCAGCAAGCAACAAACTGCAAACAGCCCATTTTAGCTTCAGCACAGCCTGATTAGCACAAGTTGATTGTCTGTTGGATTGGCCTCCCGACTCTCAGCTGTTTTGCGCAGGCCTCTTGCTGCTTGCTGCAAGGAGCTAAATTGCTGGGAGCAGATTTTTTTTTCTTGTGCTAAGCAAGCTATGCTGAAAAGAAAAATGAAAGTAAAGCAGACTATTTGCTCTTTGCTGCAATGAGGCAAATTGCTGGGAGGCAGAGGCAGATTTTTTTTTCTTGTTTTCCTCCCTAAAAAAGGTAGGTGTGTCTTATAGTCCGGAGTGTCTTATACTCCAAAAAATATGGTAATTATCATACCACTGACAGATTTTGGTGGAAATTGTTCTATGTATGTTAGCAGAAACAACTAGACCCAGTCCAAGTATGGCTAACATTCAATTCCCTCTTCTTTAAAAATGATACTGTTCACTCCAGGAAGTATTCTAATACAGCAACATTTAATCAAAACTCCCAATATTGTCTATATCCTGGGGTGTTTTCAGTATTTCATCTTCTTCCTAGCATTAGCTTGCACAGAACACATTATATGAGAGACATCTTAACACAAATATTCATACACTGCCATGAAAACCATATTTTTGTTCACAAGGAGTTGTCATATTTGAAATTTGGGATCAAATTGTGTCTCACAGCTAAAATAAAATGTCTTCAAGAATGTAACTTGGAGAATTGCATGGTTTGACACTTTAGGGAATAAATAATAGAAATGTATTTATTTATTAGATAGATTTTTATCCTGCCTTTATTATTTTATAAAACGATTCTTTAGATATTATTTATGGTTTAAAAGGGAGATTATATAAATTGGTGGAGGACGATAATTTTATTTATTAGATTTATGTGCCGTCCATCTCATCTAGAGGGGATTATGAGCAATTTACAAACATTAAAACCTGGGAGACTTTAAAATGACAAAACAATAAATACAATAATAAAATAAGCAGAGTTAAAAGATAGGGAAGAGAGGAACCCGAAGTACATGGAGAAGTCAGGAATTAATTAATGGAATCTTAGAAGAAAGGAAACTGAATTATTATTTTCATTGTTCTGAATTATACTGCCTCAACAGGAAATCTTCTAATTTGTACCATTTTGTACCAGCTATTCATTATCTATGTTTTATTGATTTAATTGATTAACTCATAGCAGATAAATTTGGATCTAACCCCAAATCTGAACACCCAGAAAGGGCCCGTAATGTAATATTAGTAGGTGTTATCTCTATTCCTGACAATTATTGTTAATAATTATTAACAACTTCTAAAGTTAGAAACGTTTCAGATTTAGTTTTGTTGAAAAGGCTGGAATGAATAACAGCATATTTCAAAGGATTTGCAAGCATTCAGAATTAATGATGGATTAATTACTTCATTCCTTGTGTTCAGATAAAATTGTACACAAAGCATTTTGTCAATTATGTCTTATGTCGAACCACTGCATCAATTAATTATAGTTTCCACAAAGTTATCCATCACACTGACTAAGGCAGATGAAAATAATTTCAAATAAATGGTGATTTGGAATCAGAAGTGAGTATGATCAGAACGGGAAATGAGTATGAAACTGAGGGGGTGTGCATGAAAGCAAACAAGCAAACCCCTTCCTAGGTGAGATTTTGAAGGACTTCAGTCAACTGTCTGTTGCTGATAACATCAGAGTGGGGAGGCAGGGAATGCTATGGGTCCCATCCCCAAGGGAGATACACCTTGTGGACCCAGAAGAAGGGCCTTCTCTGTGGTGGCTCCCTCCCTCTGGAACACCATTCCCCCAGAGATTAGAATGGCCTCCACTCTAATACTCTTTTGGAAGGCGCTAAAGATCTGGTTCTGCCAGTGGGCCTGGGGAACCCAGAGCGGGATGGAGCCCATTAATGTGTGATTGGCTGTCGCTGGGGTGGGAAGTGGGGGGTAATTTTATTACATTTATTTGATTTTTTAAATTAGTTTTTACTGTTTTTAAGTTGGTTTTTTTATATTCTATAAGCCGCCTTGAACTGCCATGGATGAATAGGCGGCAATATAAATTTAATAAACAAACAAACTATCTGAATCTATTTGGGTTGATTCAGATCAGCTGATTCCCCCCCCCTCGCTGTTCTACTTACCATTGCTGACTTGGAAGGCAAGCAGCAGAGCTTCTAAATTCTCCATTTTCAGTGCTGCGCACAAGCGCCTTAAGCACGCATGCACATTCATCGAACTGGTTGTTAAACTGGCAACATCCCACTACTGGTGATGGGCTGTAATGAAATAGAAGTTTCCCAGGAAAGAGGGAGCAGATTCCACAAAGGGAGCTGTGAGACAAAAGGCAGCACAGTCAAGAACTAGATAGGAGACAGAGGAAAAGAGTAAGGGCAGTCACTTCCTAGAATCTCCCACGGTAGGTCCATTAGGGCAAAAGTAGTAAAGGTTTAGTCCGGCAAGATTCTGTCTCTTGTGTGTAAGCAAATAAAGAACTGATACGAATATGGAAAATACTGAACTGAAAATAAATGCAACAATGGAGAGAAAATGGAAAGAGGAGTAGAGGGTTAGATAGGAGGGGAGAAGGAGAGAGAGGAACAGAAGGAAGGGAAAAGGAGAGGAAGAAAGGGAGGGAAAAAAGAGTAAGAGAGAAGTTAGAAGGGGGGGAGAAGAGAGGAGTGGGGAAAAGGAAGGAGAAGGAGAGGAGGAAAGAAGAAAGTAGAAGAGGATAGAAGAGGGAAGGGGAAGAAAGAAGAAGGAGAAGGATTGTTGTAAAACAAGGGAGAAGGAATGGTAGAAGTGCAACCCCGAATATATTTATATTTAAACTTGTTTTTTAAGATGAAGAATTAATCAATATGAAAATGTAAAGAGTATATGTGTGATTAAGAATGGATAAGAGATTGCACATTTACGATATGTTTATGAGAGATAAAATAATAATAATAATAATTAAAAAAGGTTCTGTCTCTTGTGTGTAAGCAAATAAAGAACCAATACACTTGTTGAATTTGCTCTTTTTCTTTCTTGGGCTTAGCAATTAGAGCAATGCTAGAGTTGCGCCAGCATTCTATCACAACTGCAGAACTGCAGAAAAAACAATTGCTACCAACCTGCCTTCGATTGAGGACCTGTATACTCCACGAGTCAAAAAAAGGGCTGTGAAAATATTTACAGACCCCTCACATCCTGGACATAAAGTGTTTCAACTCCTACCCTCAAAACAACGCTACAGAGCACTGCACACCAGAACAACTAGATGGCGTTTCTTCCCGAATGCCATCACTCTGCTAAACAAATAATTCCCTCAACACTGTCAAACTAGTTACTAAATCTGCACTATTATTCATCTTCTCATCGTTCCCATCACCCATCTCCTTACACTTATGACTATAACTTTGTTGCTTGTATCCTTACTATTTATACTGATATTGATTGTTTCCTGATTGCTTATTTGTAGCCTATGACTGTCATTAAGTGTTGTATCATTAAGTGTTAAATTTGTACCCTATGACTATCATTAAGTGTTGTAAGTGTTGTACCTTGATAAAGGAATCTTTTCCTTTCTTTTATGTACATTGAGAGCATATGCACCAAGACAAATTCCTTGTGTGTCCAATCACACCTTGGCCAATAAAAAAATTCTATTCTATTCTATTCAACAAGCATACCCCAAACTCACCTTACCATTTACAGATCAAATGAGCTCCATGCAAGGGTGGGGTACAGGTCAGAGATTACAGCCTTAGAGAGCCTCAGCCACAACTTTAGCTTGTTAGGGAAGAACTTGTTTTGCACATGGTTTCGAGCTCCAGCCTTATCTAACTCATATGGGGACTGTTTGGCATGAAAGGGAATCTAATCAGCCAAAGCTGTCACCAATGGGAACACTCAGATTGTTAACCGACATTGTCCCAATGGGGACGATTGAGCAAATAAGGACGTAACACAGGGTTGAAATGTAAAATTTGTTACTACCAGTTCTGTGGGCATGGCTTGGCGAGGGGGGGGGGGTAATGTGACTGGGTGGGTGTGGCCAACTTTTTTTTTTTTTTACTTTTAAAAGCATTTTTTCCCTCTTTGGCTGAAGAGGTTGTAGAAAAAATTCTTTTAAAAGGCTCCTCTGACGATCCCAGCTGAGTTGCCTGATCGTCAGAGGCATTTTTTTTCTTTTAAAAGCAGAAAAAATGCTTTTAAAAGAAAAGACGATCAGGCAACTCAGCTGGGATCGTCAGAGGAGCCTTTTAAAAACATTTTTTCTACAACCTCTTCGGCTGAAGAGGTTTTAAAAGGCTCTGATGATTCCAGCTGAGCCGTGCGATCATCAGAGGCTTTTTAAAAAACTTTTAAAAGCATTTTTTCAGCCAAAGAAAAAATTCTTTTAAAAGTTAAAAAAAAACCAACCTCTGATGATCGCGCGGCTCAGCATTGGTGGGGGGCAGGGATTTTTGAACCACCCACTGCCGTCGCTACCGAATCGGGCGATCCGGTCCGAACCGGGAGCATTTCATCCCTGACAACATCCCACTCTGGATCAGCCTGTTCACAATAGCTGAAGCCCTAGCTTATCAGTTATTGAAACCTTGATAACCAAGGAAGGAGAATGGACTGGTTGAAAGAAGATAACCTCGGTGAATATTGGAAAATCTGTTGCTCTGCCATCTATCTAGATGCCCAATCAGAGCATCCCATGAACCAAAAAATCTTGAGTGGCTTTATACGGACTACCAAAGGCTCATCCAAACTCCAGTCTTTTATGTGGTTGGAAATGCAAAATACGCTGTATGCTTGGATGGTTGGTGAATTCACCCTTCTTAGCGGTCACACACTATGCAGTTCTAGCTCTGTCTCTGAGTGCTGTCCCCACTTTTTGAGAGTAATTCAGAGAAGAATTTTTGTGTTTGGGAAAGTAGGTGAATTACATTCAGCATTTACCATCTGCAGAGGTCAAGTTGCAGCTGGAAGTAAGGATGGTTCATTTTTAAACTGACCTCCTCTTAATTATGCGGATGGAGCTTTTATGTGAATATTGGGATTTGGAATGGAACAAAAGCTGCAATTTTCTATAATAGCTTTGAGAATCTTGAGCTGTGTGACCTCATGTTTATTTAACATGAGGGGGCATGTCTGACACTGTGTGTGTGTGTGTGTGTGTGTGTGTGTGTGTGTGTGTGTGTGTGTGTGTGTGTGGCTTGACACTTTCAAGGGAGAGGGAATATTTGCAGGTACAATGGAAATAACAACTCCAGTAACTAAAATTTTGTTTTGTGTTACCACAAGCAAATGTAACAGAATCAAAAGAAGTTGCTACATTCTGCTAATATTTGACCTGAAATATGGTCTCATTAAGGGACGCGGTAGATCAGGGGCTAAGATTTATTTTATTTTATTTATTTATTTATTTTGTCAATCATATATAAGATAACAGGTAAAAGTATAAACATAATTTGGATACATGAAAAGAGTAAGTAAAAAGGAAGATTAGGACAGGGACTAAAGGCAAGCTGGTGCACTTATGCACGCCCCTTACAGACCTCTTAGGGATGGGGTGAGGTCGACAGTAGACAGTTTAAGCTTAAAATTTTGGGGGTTTGGGGAAGAAACTACAGAGTCAGGTAGTGCATTCCAGGCATTGACCACTCTGTTACTGAAGTCACATTTTCTGCAATCGAGTTTGAAGCGATTTACCTTGAGTTTGTATCTTATTATTTGCTTGTGTATTGTTGTGGTTGAAGCTGAAGTAGTCATTGACAGGTAGGACATTGTGGTAGATAATTTAATGTATTATACTTAGGTCAGACTGAAGTCGGCATAGTTCTAAATTGTCTAAGCCCAAAATTTGGAGTCTGCTGGCATAAGATGCTGAGCTTGTCAGTCAAAAGCCTGCCACATGACCATGGAGACGTCTTCAGACAGTGCTGGCTCTTCAACTTAGAAATGGAGATGAGCACCACCTCCTAGAGCCGGAAATGACTAGCACATATGTGTGGGGGAACCTTTACCTTATGGTCTCCATTAATAAAGCCAAAGCAGCTGAACCATAAGAATATGCAGTAATCTTTTCTCCCTCTGTAGAGAAAAAAAATAATGATGAGATGTTTCCCCCAATCGTCTTCCATCAAATAGAGAGGATAATTTTGAAAGACTCTTTTGTGCATAGCTCTTCCTTTAGAGGAAAGGAGCTGAGACATGGAAGCAATGGAATATAAGATACATGGAAAAAAGAGATAGACACTCTCCTCCTTTGCTCTGTTCTCCTCTTTCCCACATAATGTTACAGAAGAACTCTGAGAAAGACGTTAAAAAATGTCTATATAAGGACAAAGTTCCAGGGCATAAGAGCATTTTTCTTCAAATTGCACTTTGTATCCTTGTTGGCTTTCATAGTCATAGAATACTTGAAAGGTAGTTCAGCAAACTGAGGGAAGAGAAAAAACTATCAATGTGTGTTGGATGTCTGCCAACTCAACAGGACCATTGGATACCAATTGTTGGGAGGAGGCGATCATGGTCACGTCCTGGAGGTATCTGGTTGACCACTGTTTGGAAACTGGTCAAATAGAACTTTGATCTCATCTAGAAAGTTTCTTCTTATTTTCTTATGATTTCATATAATTTGTCAATCCATGCATCTGCTATCTGACTGAGTGAACACCGGTGCACCATGCTCCTTGCTTTACCTAAGAATATTTTTGTTATGTATGTTACTCAACAAGTTGGTACGCTGCAAGGCAAAACACCAGCTTCCTGATCGTATCTTTATTTTCAAGAGAAATCTCTGTTTCTCACACAGGCATCCTTCCATTTCCATCCCAACCTTTTTGGCTACACCTGAGTTGATTATTGTTTCAACAGCATTGTTGAATGGTATTGCAGAATTCTCACACGAAAGGGACAGGGGCGGGTTCCAAATCCCGTCACTACCGGTTTGCTCGTGCACACACGCATGCACGTGGAGCACTTCTGTGCCTGCGCAGAAGCTTCTGAGCGGGTGGGTGGAGCCTTCTGACGATGACGCTACCAGTTTGCCCAATCCAGTGCAAATCTGTAGCAACCCACCACTGGAAAGAGCTATTCCTTTTTTCCCCCTTCTCTATTGGAAAGTTATGATTCATCTTCAGTAGAGTGGGGATTAGGGATTTTAATGGAATGGAATGGAATTCCATGGATTTTGAGAGTGCCTGGGCAGCTTACGATATTTAAAGTCACAATTTAAACATAATGCAGAATTTTTAAAACAGGATCAAAGAATTTTAACCTTTGGAAGGCTTTTTGCAGGATTATTTTCTAGGGTTTTTTTACTTTTTTGGCAGCATGTCTTCTCTTTGCATATAATAAACCTTCCTTCCTTCCTTCCTTCCTTTCCTTTCCTTTCCTTTCCTTTCCTTTCCTTTCCTTTCCTTTCCTTTCCTTTCCTTTCCTTTCCTTTCCTTTCCTTTCCCTTCCCTCCCCTCCCCTCCCCTCCTCTCCTCTCCTCTCTTTTCCTTTCCTTTCCTTTCCTTTCCCTTCCCTCCCCTCCCCTCCTCTCCTCTCCTCTCTTTTCCTTTCCTTTCCTTTCCTCTCCTCTCCTCCTCTTGCCTTGCCCTTCCCTTCCCTTCCCTTCCCTTCCCTTCCCTTCCCATCCCTTCCCTTCCCTTCCCCTCCCCTCCCCTCCTCTCCTCTCCTCTCCTCTCCTCCTCTTGCTTTGCCTTGCCCTTCCCTTCCCTTCCCTTCCCTTTTTCTTTCCTTTCTTTCCTTTCCTCCTTTTCCAGTCCCAACCCACTTCCCCCATTGATCACTTAGACTGATGCATTATATAGCCACAGTTGGATGGCTGTTGGCATCACAATGATCTGGCAAGGGAATCTGACAAAACGTCATCCCTCCTAAAGTTCTATAGTGGCAAACATTTATCTTCAGCTGAGCAAAATGTGATCCTTTCCCTCTGCTTGATTCCCAGCTGCTTGTAACATTCTTTCAATGTGAGTGACGCATCCCGCATTTAAACACAGCACAGCATCTTCCAAGTTTTGTGCTCCCAGCAAGAGAGGAAAATAATAAGCAGCAGAAACACTCTGCAGAGAAAGTAATTAGTAAACTATGGCAGATTCCGCCAAACCTCAAGTCAACGTGTGTTGATTTTAATAAAATAAAAGGGAGCCTTTAAATATTGAACACCATACCACCCAAGGTTGGGTTGGCCTTGACCTGTCTTATCTCTAGGAAAGCATTGAAGATCTAGCTGGTTTCCCCAGCATAGAGGCCAGGAGAATAACTGAGTCCACACTACTCTGGACTCAATCCCAGTTTTTTGGGGGAGCCATTTTGTGTTTTAGTTTTTTTTAAATTTGCATTTATATCCCCCCCTTCTCTGAAGACTCAGGGCGGCTTACACTATGTCAAGCAATAGTCTTCATCCATTTGTATATTATATACAAAGTCAACTTATTGCCCCCAACAATCTGGGTCCTCATATTACCTACCTTATAAAGGATGGAAGGCTGAGTCAACCTTGGGCCTGGTGGGGCTTGAACCTGCAGTAATTGCAAGCAGCTGCTGTTAATAACAGACTGTCTTAGCAGTCTGAGCCACTCAAGGACCCTTGATGGTAGGAAATGTATTTTTATTTACTGTATTTATATAGTAGAATACAGTATTGCATTTTTAAATGCTATTTTTAAGTGCCCAGAGTTGAATTTGTAAGATGGGCATTGTATAAATCAAAATCAGTCAATCAATCAATCAGTCAAGCAAGCAAGCAAGCAAGCAAGCAAGCAATCCTCTTCTTGTAGTAATACCACACTTGGAAAACTTCACCACAGAGAATGCCACAAAGAAGAGGGAGTCTACCTATTTTCCAAAGCACTTGAAGGCAGGACAAGAAACAATGGTTGGAAACTAATCAAGGAGAGAAGCAACCTAGAACTAAGGAAATTTTTTCTGACAGTGAGAACAATCAATCAGTGGAACAGCTTGCCTCCAGAAGCTGTGGGTGATCCATCACTGAAGGTTTTGAAGAAGAGATTGGACAGTCATGTATGTATGTATGTATGTATGTATGTATGTATGTATGTATTTGTCAACAAGTACAAGGAAACAAGTAACAGTATAGACATGGACATGGACACATGGAAAAAAATTGGCACAAAAAAAGGATATAAATTGGCAAAACAAAGCCATAAACACATAGAATGATTATATATAATTGGGAATAGTAGGACAGGGATGGTAGGCACGCTGGTGCGCTTATGTACTCCCCCTTAGGGACCTCTTAAGAAACATGAAAGGGCCACGGTAGACAGTTTAAGGTACAAGGTATGGGGATTAGTGAGACTAACAACAGGATCAGGTAGAGGTTCCAGACGTTTACTACTCTATTGCAGAAGTTATATTTCCTACAATTAAGATTAGAGCGAATTACATTGAGTTTAAATCTATTAATAGCCCTTGTGTTATTATGGCTGAAATTAAAGTACTTATTTATTTATTTATTTTGTTGAGTATGAGATAATATATATAAGTATAAGCATGAATTGAATACATAAAGTGAATACAATTAAAGGGAACATTAGGACAGGGACGGTAGGCATGCTGATGCTCTTATGCACGCCCCTTACAAACCTCTTAGGAATGGGGTGACGTCAACAATAGCCAGTCTAAGGTTAAAATTTTGGGGGTTTGGGGATGAAACCACGGAGTCAGGTAGTGCATTCCAGGCATTGACCACTCTGTTACTGAAGTCATATTTTCTGCAATCGAGTTTGGTGCGGTTTACCTTAAGTATGTATCTATTGTGTGCTCGTATATTGTTGTGATTGAAGCTGAAGTAGTCATTGACAGGTAGGATATTGTAGCAGATGATTTTATAAGCTATGCTTAGGTCATACCGAAGGCGGCGTAGTTCTAAATTTTCTAAACCCAGAATTTCAAGTCTAGTGGGATAAGGTATTTTGTTGCGAGCGGCGGAGTGGAGGACTTTTCTTGTGAAATATTTCTGGACGCGCTCAATTGTATTGATGTCCAATATGCAGGTTCTAGACAGACAAGCTGTATTTGAGAATTGGTCTAGCAAATGTTTTGTATGCTCTGGTTAGTAGTGTACTATTACTGGAGAAGAAGCTAAGCAAGATTAGGTTTACAACCCTTAATGCCTTTTTGGCAAAGTTGTTACAGTGGGCTTTGGCACTTAGATCATTTGATATGAGTACTCCAAGGTCCTTGACAGAGTTTACAGTTTTCCATTTACAGGTAGAATGTTTTGATAAATAATCTTATGAACTAAGCATAGGTCAGAATGTAGATGACGTAGTTCAAGGCTAGCTAGACCTAATATTTCAAGCCTGAAAGAGGCTTTGAAAAACCCTCTTGAATGTTTCAGAGGACTAGAGAAATTTAGCCCTTAGGTTCTGCATTAAACCTTCATTATTATTATTATTATTATTTTACTAATGACAGTTCAAGAGGATAAGGAGGCTGAAGCAATTTGTGACTATCTTCTAATTGAACCACAGTTGAGTCCAAAATTTCCATTGCTAAGCAAGACTGTTGTTAAGTGAGTTTTGACCCATTTTACGACCTTTCTTGCCACAGTTGTTAAGTGATTCATTGCAGTTGTTAAATTAGTAACATGGTTGTTAAATGAATCTGGCTTTCCCATTGACTTTGCCTGTCAGAAGGTCACAAAAGGAGATCATATGACCCCAAAGGACATTGCAACCGTCATAAAAGTGAGTCAGTTGCCAGGCATCTGAATTTTGATCATATGACTGTGAGATAGTGCAAATATCATCAGTGTGAAAAATGGTCATAAGTCACTTTTTTCAGTGCCACTGTAACTTGTAACTAGAAGAATGGTTGAAAGTCGAGGAGCACCTGTAGTCAAATAATAGTTAAGGTGTGTCATTTCTCAATTGCTTTCGGAAGAACAACTTCAACAAGCCAGGTCTTAATAATCCTATGGAATACTTTTAGAGACAGATCCAGCCTTGGAATAGAATAGAATAGAATAGAATAGAATGGAATGGAATGGAATGGAATGGAATGGAATGGAAGGGAAGGGAAGGGAAGGGAAGGGAAGGGAAGAGAAGAGAAGAGAAGAGAAGAGAAGAGAAGAGAAGAGAAGAGAAGAGAATTTTTTATTGGCCAAGTGTGATTAGACACACAAGAAATTTGTCTTGGGGCATAGGCTCTCAGTGTACATAAAATAAAAGATACATTCATCAAGAATCATAAGGAATAGAATAGAATAGAATAGAATAGAATAGAATAGAATAGAATAGAATAGAATAGAATAGAATAGAATAGAATAGAATAGAATTTTTTATTGGCCAAGTGTGATTGGACACACAAGGAATTTGTCTTGGTGCATATGCTCTCAATGTACATAAAAGAAAATATACCTTCATCAAGGCACAACACTAACAACACTTAATGATAGTCATAGGGTACAAATAAGCAATCAGGAAACAATCAATATCAATATAAATCATAAGGATGCAAGCAACAAAATTACAGTCGTAAGTGGAAGGAGATGGCTGATGGGAACAATGAGAATGAGAATTAATAGTAGTGCAGATTTAGTGAATAGTTTGACAGTGTTGAGGGAATTATTTGTTCAGCAGAGGGATGGCATTTAGGAAACACTGTTCGTGTGTTTAGTTGTTCTGCTGTGCAGTGCTCTATAGCGTTTTGAGGGTAGGAGTTGAAACAGTTTATGTCCAGGATGCAAGGGATCTGTAAATATTTTCACAGCCCTCTTTTTGACTTGTGCAGTATACAGATCCTCAATGGAAGGCAGGCAGGTAGCCATTGTTTTTTCTGCAGTTCTAATTATCCTCTGAAGTCCGTGTCTGCCTTGTTGGGTTGCAGATCCAAACCAGACAGTTATATGTTGAGGGGTATGAAATTCCAGACAAGGGAGCCCATCACCAGGATGGCTCTCATAACCATTACACCATACTGTATGTGCTCAAAAGCAAAGATGAGGTTTAGCAACATCTGGCTAAATCTGACACAGCATCTGCAATTTCTGAAGTTAAACCTACGCTCTTTCTTTATATTCCCAAAATGATCTACCAGTCCCTTCTCTTTTCTCTCCATAATCTTGCAATTAATTGACCACAATTAATTTGGCACAGATCTCATCATTTAACAGGATCTTTCTAATTATTTGTCTTATCTGGAAGATAAATGGGGCGATAGCATAGAAAAATATTGTCCTGTTAAACTGCTTACTTCTAAATTCTTGCCATAAATTTCATTTACGGTCATTTACATCATGGTAATAGCTTACGAAACTCCACCTCATGCTAAAAAAAATGCTGAAAAATGTGAAAAACTAACGATGCATTAAAGACTTTTTAGAAGATACTTGGACAATTTGTTCTAGAAAAGCTGAGAATATCTGAATAGAAGCACACTACTATAGTGTTGCTTTTGTTGCTTTATAATGCCATTGTTGCTTTATAATGTTGCCTGTCAACTTTAAATTAAAAGATATTTTCCTAGTCATTTGCAAATCTAGCCCCTTGCATTGATTTTAATGGCTACAGATGCAAAGAAAACATGTAACAGAAGGTTGTATGTTGTTGTTAGTTGCAAAGTCGTGTCCAACCCATTGTGACTCCATGGACAACTTTCCTCCAGGCCTTTCTGTCCTCTACCATCCTCTGGTAACCATTTAAGCTCACGCCTACTGCTTCAGTGACTCCATCCAGCCACCTCGTTCTCTGTCGTCCCATTCTTCTTTTGCCCTCCATCATTCCCAGCATTAGGCTCTTCTCCAGTGAGCCCTTCCTTCTCATTAGGTGGCCAAAGTATTTGAATTTCATCTTCAGGATCTGGCCTTCTAAAGAGCAGTCAGGATTGATTTCCTCTAGGATTGACTTGTTTGTTCGCCTTGCAGTCCAAGGGACTTGCAGGAGTCTTCTCCAATATCATAGTTCAAAGGCCTCAAATTTTTGGCATTCAGCCTTCCTTATGGTCCAACTTTCACAGTCATACATTTACAACTGGGAAAACCATAGCCTTGACTATACACACTTTTGTTGGCAAGGTGATATCTCTGCATTTTAGTATGCTGTCTAGATTTGCCATAGCTTTCCTCCCCAGGAGCAAGCGTCTTTTAATTTCTTGGCTGCAGTCCCCATCTGCGGTGATCAACTTTAAATTAAATTAAAAGATATTTTCCTAGTCATTTGCAAATCTAGCCCCTTGCATTGATTTTGATGGCTATAGGTGCATATAACAGAATGTTATATACAGCACTAAATTTATTGTTAGTAACAGAGTCAGCATGTGGGATACACAAGCTACTATGTAATAGGAAGTTGCATTGGACTTAACGGGACTTATTTTCAAGTAAATACGTATAAGGGTTGCACTATTATTCACCTCATTTCTTTCAAGCTTTACCAGTTTGGTAAAACAAGATCCTTAATAGAGATCTAAAGATTTAGAGAATGTTAGGAGTGAATCTAGTTTTTAAGAACCACCTGTTGATATCAGAGCAGTCCTCACTCCGTCGTGTAATTGACACAGCTAAATGTTTACAAGGAAATCCAAGCATCATTAAAAACTTTGATACTACTGAACTCTGCTTGGAGAGGGGGAAAATCCAGAAGGACCTCATTTCAGTTCCTAGTTTAAGGAAAATGGCGGCAAATAATTTAAACAAACAAATAAAATAAATAAATAATAAATAAATCTAGTCTGAATAAAGTCACTTGACCGATTTTGTATCTGAAGGTTAATTGCTATTTGCTTAAAAGCTGAGCATAACTAGCTTTTCAAAATTCTCTACTAAATCTGTAAGGAGCTAAATTAAAAAGGAAGGAATATGAGAGCATGTAATAAAAAGCATTTTATTTTCCATGCATAGCCAAAATCTTTCTCTGTCAGATCCTATTCATTCCTTTAGCCTTTGCCTGATGGAAAAAGATTAGCTTGATGGCAAGGATTTTCTGCTAACATCCTTGTGTGAAACAAGGAGAAGACCTCCAGTGGAGATTGTTTCCATTCCTGATCACGGAAAGCCACAAATTTATTTATTTTATTTTTTTATTTTATTTGAATTTATATCCCGCCCTTCTCCGCAGACTCAGGGCGGCTTACACTGTGTTAAGCAATAGTCTTCATCCATTTGTATATTATATACAAAGTCAACTTTTATTGCCCCCAACAATCTGGGTCCTCATTTTACCGACCTTATAAAGGATGAAAGGCTGAGTCAACCTTGGGCCTGGTGGGATTTGAACTTGCAGTAATTGCAAGCAGCTGTGTTAATAACAGACAGACTTAGTCTACTGAGCCACCAGAGGCCCCCAAAGTGGTAAAAATAATAGCCAATCATTAGCAGGCCTGCAGACACATCAACCAATTGGGCTTCTTCACAGTGGTGAAATGTAAATTTTTTTTACTACCGGTTCTGTGGGCGTGGCCTGGTGGGGGAGTAATGCGAGTGGGTGGACGTGGCCAACTTTTTTTTAACTTTTAAAAGCATTTTTTCTATGCTTTTTCAGTCGAAGAGGTTGTTAAAAAATGCTTTTAAAAAGCTCTGACAATCAGGCAATTCAGCTCGGATCGTCAGAGCCTTTTAAAAGCATTTTACAACCTCTTCAGCCAAAAAGGTTGTAGAAAAAATGCTTTTAAAAGGCTCTGATGATTCCAGCTGAGCCACGTGATCATCAGAGGCTTTTTTTTTATTTTTAAAAGCATTTTTTCGGCCGAAGGAAAAAATGCTTTTTAAAAAAAACCCAAAAAACCTCTAATGATCATGTGGCTCAGCTGGACATGGGAAGGGCAGAGATTTTTGCTACTGGTTCTCCGAACCACCTGCCATCATTGCTACCAGATCAAGCAATCCGGTCTGAACTGGGAGCATTTCACCCCTGCTTCTTCACGCACATCTTTCATTTTCCATTTTAACTTATCTTTTGTCTCAAATAATGATCCACTTTTCCCGCAATATAGAACCCACTGTCTAAAGAGATTCTCAGTCATCCAGATCATAGTTGTCCTAAAAGTGCTTTTTCAAGAGGCAACTGGACTTTCTTCATTTTCCTTTGAAGATGTTTCCCTTCTAATCCAAGAAACTTCTTCAGCTCTGATGAAGTGAAATGTCTTCAAAGAAAAAATCAGAAAGTCCCAGTTGCCTCTTGAAAAAGCCTTTGAGATACAACCCAGTGATTGTTCAATAAATGACAGTCATGAATTTGAGATGCGCAGACATATAAATTGAAAGAAAGGAAAGGAATAAAAAGACAAAGAGAGAGAGAGAGAGAGAAAGAAAGAAAAAGAAAGAAAGAAAGAAAAAAATAATTTCTTTCCTTCTCAGTATTGACCTCCATTCTTCTTCTTCCAGCACAGGATAAATTTTCCCACAGATTTTCAAGGAAAGTTTCCCTAGCTATGATCTGTACTGAAAAAGGTCTTTTGAGAAGGAGAAGGTCTTTTGAGGTCTCCTCTTGGAACAAAGGAAGCCAAGAAACTTGAGCCCATTGGAAACACAATTTTTGTACATGTCTCTCAGGCTCCCCATAAAGAAATGGTGTCTTCATTTAATATCATTTCTAAAGCACATCCTCTTTGAAAATGTGGATTTAATAGAAATTGCTAGGAAAAAGAAAGCACTCTAGTCAGCACTAACCTGACTTTTGTCACCAGTCAGAAATCAAAATGATGTCAAATTGTCAATGCTAGGGCTAAAACATTCTTGATCCCCATCTGCTGTAAAATCATCTTTAAGTTAATTCTGCAATAGAAACTCACACCTCAGAATGCTTGGGGATAGTATGCAGCTGTACATGATATTTAATGGATGCCTCCCCTATTCAGTATAAATATGAGAACATCTGGTCTTTTTTTACCTCTATCCCCTAGTCAATTGTCCCAGGGGCACAGAAACCTGCTTGACAAAATACCTTTGTGATGAATTCTGCTTTAATAAATGTGCATTCTGGAGATGATTCATGAATTCTATGATTTCATTCAATTATTTTTCATACAGCTCATGCTTCATTTCATCAAGGGCTTTAATCAACACTGACTGATTAATTACCATACCACTAGTAGCCTTTTTGTTTAATAAACACTCATAATGAGCATGTTCAGTCTTGGCATATATACATGTCAGTGAGATAAAACTGGAAATGAGAGAATGGGAATAAGGGTTAGTGCTTTACAGATGCCCTGAAGTGGGGAACTTTTCCAACGTAAACTCCAGTGGTGAGTTTCTACCGGTTCGTCCTGGTTCAGGTGAACTGGCAGTGGTGGTGGTGGGAGGCTCCGCCCACCTGCCCGGATATCATCACGGACGCTCTACGCATGTGCAGAAATGTTGTGACCTAGGCTCACTTAGGCATAAAAGACACACTTAGTCTTAAACAAACCTATTTTATTATAAAGCTGGGAATTACTTCAGTCCCACCTTAGTCCAAATTAATTCCAAAACAAGTCCTTCAGAAAAAGTCCTTCGGCCTTATCCCAAACCTTTGTCTTTTTTGGCATCCTGCCAAAGCTTTTCTTGGCAAAGCCCCACGAAGTTCAGAAGTAAGAAACGCCGACTAGAAACAAATGTAGCAATGTTGCTTTCCTACAAAGAGCCCAAGAGCCATTGTTTCTCTTTTAAGCCTTATGGGAGGGGTCCATCATCTCCTGGCCTTACTCCTGAGTAGTCCTTTTTGCTTTAGCTGCTCTTGCCTTCTGGCATCTCTTCACATGCGTACACTAGGAACAGGCTCCTCCTGTTCTTCTGACTCTCTGCTGTCTGCCTCTGGAGGCTCTGGAGTCCGCCCATCGCTCCCAGATGGCCCTGGCCCCATCTCTGCCTCTGATGTAGAACCCTCATCTATCTATCTATCTATTTATCTATCTATTTATCTATTTATCTATCTATCTATCTATCTATCTATCTATCTATCTATCTATCTATCTATCATCTATCTATCTATCTATCTATTTATCTATCTATCTATCTAGTCTCTCTATCCATCCATCCATCCATCCATCCATCTATCCATCCATCCATCCATCCATCAATCATCCATCTATCTTCCTTCCTTCCTTCCTTCCTTCCTTCCTTCCTTCCTTCCTTCCTTCCTTCCTCTGTCAATCCCTCTATCTATCTACCAATCAACTTGTCTTCCTACCATGGAAATCTTTAGCCACTGATATCATCAAAAGAGGAATAGAAATTCTGTATGATATGGAGGAGACTGATGGAATTCTTAAGAGTTACATTCCCATGTCATATGGGAGCCATGATTATTTGAATCATGATTTGTTTAACAGAGCCACTAAGGACAATGGTATGAGCCCCTTATAATGAATTTGTGGGTCTCCAGACATGGAACATATAACACATAGATTTTTTGAATGCCAGCTGTTATAACAAAGAAAGAGACCAGTGTCTTGGACCGCACAATAGACAATTAACTTATTGGGATCCTTAAAGTAACATAGATCATGTGTGGTCAGAATTCAAAAATCACATATGACACAACTCTTTATGCAAATAAATCAAATCGGGTGCAATCTGCGTATGTGGTCTGATTGGGGTAAATTGTAGGGCTGACATAGAAACACGATTCACATTCAAATCAATTGAAAATAAATGGACTCTTGTTAAATGTTCTTAGACAAGCCTTAATGTATGCCTGATTGCTTCTACGTTTACAGAATGTAGCTTATAAATGATTAACACCTTTACCTTCTGGAAAGCAGGAGATCTATCAGTCATGATTGGCGTTTGACAGCTCAAGGCTACATTGAAAGAATAGAGTATTATTATCTTTGGTGGAGTATATCACACGACCAGAGAAATTACTTTTCTGAAGAGTTTCAATCCAGGAACTCAATTTGGACTCCCATCATGCAGGCAGTGGGTGTCTTCCAAGGAACTCTGAGAGACGCCACTTTCAATTACCGGGATCAATAATCATATTAAAAATTGTGCTATTGTTTATTCCGAGAAAGCACTTTTGCTGTGCTTTTTAGCTGAAACGGCTTCCAGAGCAGTTTAATCAATAATAATAAAAGAAGATAATCCCCAACCCTCAAACCGCAGATTGAAAAGACCAAAAAAAGAAGAAGAAGAAGAAGAAGAAGAAGGAATGAAAAAAGACAGGGGGAAAAAAAAGGAAGGAGGAAAAACAGAAATAAAAACAAACAAACAAAAATGAAACCCACCAACCATTCTTAAAGTTCCATTTTTTTAAAAAAAAAAATAAGGGCTAAGGACTAACTAGAATGCAGCAACTCAAAGACGCTATTATTTCAGCAGATCCAATGGAACAGGTTTTTATTTATTGGCTGCTGTCAATAGCAGTGGTTTGAAAGAGGAAGCACCAAGAAAGTTCAACTAAAATCAATAGTCAACGCTTGACGTAAAGAACATACAGGAAATCCTTGACTTACGAGAACAGTTGGGGCTGAGTTTCTGTTGCTACGCAGGGAAGTTGCCTGAATGAGTCGATCCCAAGTTTATGACCTTTTTGCCATGATTTTTAAGTGAATCATTGCAGTTGTTAAGTGAATCCAGCTTCCCCCATTGATTTTGCTTGTCGGAAGCCAGCTAGGAAGATTGCAAATAGCAATAGCACTTAGACTTATAATACCGCTTCACAGTGCTTTATAGCCTTATCTAAGCAGTTTACAGAGTCAGCATATTGCTCCCAACAATCTAGGTCCTCATTTTACTGACTTCAGAAGGAGGGAAGGCTGAGTCAACTTTGAGCTGGTGAGACCCGAACTGCCAAACTTCTGACAGTCGGTGATCAGCAGCAGTAGCCTGTGGTACTGCACTCTAACCACTGCGCCATCGCATGATGATGTGATCCTGGGATTTATTTTTATTTTATTTTATTTATTTGTCAAACACAACAGTATATATAAGTATAAGCATGAAATAACCATACGAATTGGATACAATCAAAGGGAACATTAGGACAGGAACGGTAGGCACACTGGTGCTCTAATGCATGCCCCTTACAGACCTCTTAGGAATGGGATGAGGTCAACAGTAGATAGTCTTAGGCTAAAGTTTTGGGGGTTTGGGGATGAGACCACAGAGTCAGGTAGTGCATTCCAGGCATTAACAACTCTGTTACTGAAGTCATATTTTCTACAATCAAGATTGGAGCGGTTCACATTAAGTTTAAATCTATTGTGTGCTCGTGTAGTGTTGCAATTGAAGCTGAAGTAGTCTTTGACATGAAGGACATTGTAGCAGATGATTTTATGAGTTATACTCAGGTCATGCCGAAGGCGGCAGAGTTCTAAATTTTCGAAACCCAGGATTTCAAGTCTGGTGGCATAAGGTATTTTGTTGTGATCAGAGGAGTGGAGGACTCTTCTCGTGAAATATTTCTGGACACACTCAATTGTATTAATGTCCGAAATGAGGTGTGGGTTCCAGACAGGCGAGCTGTATTTGAGAATTGGTCTAGCAAATGTTTTGTATGCTCTGGTTAGTATATATTTGGCATATATTTACAAAGCTACAGCTTTGTAAATATATGCCAATTGTCAGGCCACTGAATCACACTCATGTGTCCAAGGAATTGGCATGTTCATCGTAAGTATGAAGATCAGTTGTGAGTCTCTTTTCCTGCATCATTGTAACTCTGAATGGTCACTAATTGAAAGATGGTAAGTCAAGGACTCCCTATATAGAAGACCTTGGCATCTTGGTTAAACTTAAAAGGATACAATGATGAGCCAGGTAATTCTCCGTCAGCTTGTCAGCTGTCATCCCACATGTTAAGCAATAATAAGTTAGATGAGTAAATAATGTTCAACTTTCCTTAACCTTTTCCTGATATATTTGTTGCTTGTAGATGTTTATGTCGTGTCCCACTCCTCCACTGACGGCCGGGTCAGGGAAATCCAAATCAGGTGTGCCTCTGCAGCTCTGCCAAAGTCCTAGCAAAGTCCTCAGGGCAGGCAGGAGACCAGAAAGTGACTTCAGCAAGATATGTTAGACTTTGCCTGACTCAGAGAATGCCAGAAAGCAGATCCTTTATATAGGCCATGGGGTGTGGCTCCATGACTCAGCACTTATCCAGGCCTGCCCCTCCCTTCCTTCTGTTGCCTCCGCCTATCAAGTCTTCTGACGCGAGGGTCACTCCAGTCGGCAGCTGTTGGTAATTGACCTCCCTCAGGCTCACATGCTGTGGAGGAGGGGGAGGGGTCTAGTTGCTCCGTTTGCCTGGGCATGGAGCCAGAGCTGGGGGCTGGAGGTATTTCTTCCTCTTCAGCCTGTCTGGGCATGCAGCCAGGGCTGGGGCTGGGAGGCATACTAGGACATTCCTCTGTGTTCGGAAGCAGATAAGAAGACCCCGGCTGAGGTGAGATTGGACGAGACACAACAGTTTAAGATGAATGAACATGAAAAAGGATAAGTCCAGAAATGGTCTTATCTCCAAGATTCTACGACCTCTTTCGACCATCCAAAGGGAAACAATTCACCTTCATTGTTAGTTTCCTGGAAGTTTTCTTTTCTTTTTTGTTTTCCTTGCAGCTTTCCCAATTGCCTACTCTTTCTAATTTGTAAATTCTCTGTTAATGTCTCCTCTTTCAATTTAAAGGATGGGCAATTAAGGTAATGCTGGACCATTGGACAGGTTGACAGTACAGTGAACAAAAAGGGGGCACCTGTATGCAACCCTCAACCATGTCATGACTAGAGTTATGACTACAGATCAGGGATCCAGAAAAATGTGGACAAACCACCTGATAGCTAGCAAAGTCAGAATGTTGACATCTCATTGCTGCCATCTAGCAGTTGTCTGGAGTTTTGCAACGCCACTGGATTAAACCCACAATTTCTGCACTCCTGCTACAGAAATATCATAAATACCTTCTCCTTTTCTACTTTCCAAATAGCACAGATGACAAATAAGGAAAATAATTAAACCTGAAATGTTTGGAGCTGATGATATAGTCGTAGACTGCAATTGTTCCAACCGTTCTGGAGATACAGTGGCACCTCAATTGCTGTGAAACTCATCACATTTGGTACGCAATGCCTTTTGACGAGAAAATTTTGTCCCGATACTTGTCATTTGTTTGGTACTTGACATGCAAAGTAGAAGTTGTCAGTGTCAGTTGCCTCGCTACAGTTTCCAGCCGAAACAAAGAGTGACACATTACTCACAGGGTAGCTCCTGACCAGTGGTGAAATCCAATTTTTTTTACTACTGGTTCTGTGGGTGTGGCTTGGTGGGCGTGGCTTTGTGGACGTGGCAGGGGAAGGATACTGCAAAATCTCCATTCCCACCCCACTCCTGGGGGAAGGATATTGCAAAATCCCCTACTCCTGCCCTGAGCGCATCCCCTGGCAGTCTTATCTTAGCTGTGATCATTTTGCATATTTTTGCAGTTTTTTCCTCATCTATACAGGTAAAATGAAGTTTTTATTTTATATAAGTATTTATTAATTTTTAGGTTTATTTCTCATGTAAAGTAATGATACACAATCTTATCTTTTTACATATTGGCTTAAAAATGTGCATTGTCTCTGGTTTGGGAAGCATTACATTTATTTAAGAATAACAGAATAACAGAATTGGAAGGGACCTTGGAGGTCTTCTAGTCTAACCCCCTGCCCAGGCAGGAAACTCTACACCACTTCAAACAAATGGTTGCCCAATATCTTCTTAAAAACTTCCAGTGTTGGAGCATTCACAACTTCTGCAGGCAAGTTGTTCCAGTGATGAATTGTTCTAACTGCCAGGAAATTTCTCCTTAGTTCCAAGTTGCTTCTCTCCTTGATTAGTTTCCACCCATTGCTTCTTGTCCTGCCCTCAGGTGCTTTGGAGAACAGCCCGACTCCCTCTTCTTTGTGGCAGCCCCTAAGATATTGGAACACTGTTATCATTTCTTCTTCTTCTTCTTCTTCTTCTTCTTCTTCTTCTTCTTCTTCTTCTTCTTCTTCTTCTTCTTCTTCTTCTTCTTCTTCTTCTTCTTCTTCTTCTTCCTCCTCCTCCTCCTCCTCCTCCTCCTCCTCCTCCTCCTCCTCCTCCTCCTCCTCCTCCTCCTCCTCCTCCTCCTCCTTTTCTTCCTTCCCAGCTGCATTTTGAAGAGCAGGCACATTTCTTTCTGTTTTTCTTCCTGTGCCAAATCCATTCCCTGCATAAAAATCAGGAAGGGGTGGGTGGGAAAGCACATCCGTTTATTCTACCCCCACCCAACTTTAAAGCGAATGAGGGAACAATTCCACCAACAGCAATTGTCATACCAAACCAGGCCAAACTTTGATGTTCCCATTATGACAGCAATTAAGCATATGGAGAGTTAGGTTTTTATCATTGGCTTAGAATGGGAGAGCAGATTCAATCTAAACCTATAATAAGAACAAAATTGGTCAGAGATGGAACCCTATAATATGCTGGAAAATTAGATGCTGTCTGCAGCTAGATTTTGGCAGACTTTTGCTATTGGAAGGGTGCCACTAAAAGCCGCTGGCATATTTTCTCATTGGATAGTGGAAAACAGTCATCACTTCAAATTTATATACACACAAATACATACACACACACAAAATGGATCAATATTTGCCTTTATCTTAAAAATTGTTTTTTGGGAAAGGAAACCTAAACGAATATGGAGCAAACAGGTTTTGCAATCTGCAGAATATACAGAGACACAAGCGAATTGTTCTGGCTCAAACATAAAAAGCAAGGAGAGTCTCCCCCCCCACTTTTTTTCATTTGTCTTTTCTTGATAGTCTGAGAATACCAAGAAAAAGAATTTAGGATATAAGAAATGGATAGTGGGAGCAGATAAGAGCTCATGAGACAGGAAATAAGGGACAAAGGTTAAAGACTCTATGGAGAAAGAAGGAAAAGGAAAGTGCTAAAAATAGATCTGGTTGTCTCCTATCACTCAGTGCCTTTTCAATTATACAGCATACTTATATATACTTTGTCAGGGTAATGAAGATTTAAAACTGGCCAGCCTGCTGTAAGGCTGTGGACCAGGATGATGAACTGAGGATGAGTCAGAAGGGTTAGTGCTGCTGTCTATATAAGGGAGGCCATGAGAGGGCGTCTCTCTCTCTCTCTCTCTCTCCTTATGTATCTGCATTGTAGTTCTCCGTGTAGAGTTGAAGAAGACTGATTGCTTGCCTAGTATGTGCCTACTACATGTATGTTTCTATATAGAAGTCTTGCATATAAACCAGTGGTGAAATGTAAAATTTGTTACTACTGGTTCGGTGGGCGTGGCTTGGTGAGGGTGGTGGTAATGTGACTGGGTGGGCGTAGCCAACTTTTGTTTTAACTTTTAAAAGCATTTTTTCTACAACTACTTCGGCCAAAGAGGTTGTAAAAAATGCTTTTAAAAGGTTCCTCTGATGATCCCAGCTGAGTTGCCTGATCGTCTTTTTTTTTAAAAGCATTTTTTCTGCCTTTAAAAGAAAAATAGCCTCTGACTATCAGGCAACTCAGCTGGGATCGTCAGAGGAGCCTTTTAAAAGCATTTTTTCTACAACCTCTTCGGCCTAAGAGGTTGTACAAAAAATGCTTTTAAAGGGTTCTGATGATCCCAGCTGAGCCGCACGACCATCAGAGGCTTTTTAAAAACTTTTAAAAGCATTTTTTCGGCCAAAGAAAAAAATGCTTTTAAAAATAAAAAAACCCCAAAACCCTCTGATGATCGCGTGGCTGAGCTGGGCATTGGGGGGGCAGGGATTTTTGCTACCAGTTCTCCGAACCACCCGCTGCCATCACTACCAGATCAGGCGGTCCGATCCGAACTGGGAGCATTTCACCACTGATATAAACCACTGTTTGTAAGACTAACCTCTGTGTCCTGTATTCTGCTCCTGGGTTGTCCCAAAATAGTAGTCAAGCTGTAAACACTCTGACATCAATTACATATGTTGGTGCATTCAAGCTAGTTTTTGTTTACTCCCGGCGACTTCTTGGCAATATTTGGAGGTCTGTACTATCCACAGTATCCACAGTAAGATTGAAAGAGTCCTTCAAAAGGCTTTTTCTAAGTGACTGAAAATCCTGCCTATTCATTTCCTCTTCTACCTCCAATAGTTCTAGACAATGCCTGTCTAGAACTCGATATTATTAAGGCTGTTAAAGACCCTCCGGGGGGGAATTCATTTAACAATAGAGAAGCTGAAAAATGCCAACCACTCTTTGCCTTTGTATGAGAAAGTCACAGTATTGCTCACCCTGCAGTCTTGCTCACTTCAAAACAGGGTTCTCTATTCAAAATTAATTGCTGGCCAGGGAGTTAAAGATGATTAACATTGCTATTGTGTATTGCCATTCACTTATCATGCATAAGTTGGAAGCAATTAAGTTGATTATGAAATGTGAGGCACAACAATGCCACCTTCATATACTTAACGTCCTTTTGAATTTTCCTGGAAAATAAGCATGAATGATGAAAAGCCTTTCAGGGCTCTTCCCTCACTCTTCCCTCTCTTTTACTCCCACAGTAGTTGCTTTTGTCTTTTAAGCATTATTATTTAATGCAAACTGTCATCTGTTTGCTTACTTCTCTGCTTTCAGATGGGTTAATCAGCTAGACGTTTCCAAGGACCAAGAGCTGAAAGGTTGAGAGAACTTCAGAATGAAAATGCAGCCACCAATAGTTTTTCCGCCCTGTCCTCCCGTCTGCCAAATTGTACACGATACGCTTTTTAGCATTTTGTGCATGAGTCTGTGGGAGGGAGAATCCTAGGCTTCCGAATGCCATTTGTGGTGGAGGTCTGTGTACTTAACCTAGTTTCCTTTTTTTTTTTTAATTATTCATTCTTGCATGCTCATCCTCTCTATAAAATCTGTAGTTGTAACCTCACTTCCTAAAGCTCGAGTCTAATTCTCATCTCATGTTAGTCCTCTCGGGTAAATCAGACAGAAAATATGAATAGATAAAAATTATTCTACTTTATCGTAAGGCGATGTTAAGAGAATCATGCAAGTCTGAAAGTACAAACTTCTCACTGCCACTTTTAACTGGCTGGACAATTAAGACTGGTCCTTCTTAAGTTTTTTTCTCTGACCGTTAAGCTTCTGGAAGTTCCTCCCTCTCTTCTCTGATTGTTTCCTAAGCAGCATCTCTTCCCCTCATCCTCCAAGGCAGGGGTGGGATTCAGCCGGTTCAGACCAGTTTGAGTGAACCAGATGCTAATTTTACATCTGGTTCGCCAAACTGGTAGTTGCAAGGATTGGCTGGCCCCACCCACCCCTCCCCTCTCAGGAGTCTCCATGTGGCACATTTTTGATGCCAGTTAAATGCAGTGCCCACACGGAGGCTCCGGGAGGGTAAAAAACGGGCCTCCTGGAAGTTCCAGAAGTCCAGAAATGGGCCCACTTCTGGCCTCTGGAGAGCCTCCGGAGCCCAGGGGAGGCTGTTTTCGCACTCCCAGAAGCTTGAGGAAATCCTCCGGATTGTGGGGAGGGTGTTTTCATCCTCCCCACTGTGGTGCAGGGGGCCAAGTAGGCGGTGCCAATCATGGTCACGCCCAACCAGCACCCGGAAAGAGAACCAATTGCTAAAATTTTTGATTCCCAACCTTGACCCAAGGTCATCCTCACATTGTCAAGGTTCCAGAAAAACCTCTTCTGCATAAAAAAAACTCTGAAGCCATTGTCTTTCAAAGTTCTTTACTAGCATAAGGAAACTGGCACACGATGAGTGAAATTCCAAAAGTGAAACTTCCAGATTCTTTTCTCAGTTATATAAACCCCAAGAGTCCCACCCCCATAACCCCTTTGCCGGTCACATGGTCCAACGTTCTTCCACTTTATTCGAAACCTCCTCTTGCCACTCCTTCTGCAGATGCGAACACCATCCGACCTTGACCGCTTGAAGAATGTAACCATACCCATCACCCCCCCTTCTCCCCCTCAGGGGAGAAATGTGGCAGCGTCTGGAAACCTACGGCCTAGTATGGTTTCCAGGCCTGACACACATACCATTACATCTCATCAATGTCTATGGAGATTCTGAATCAGCCAGGTCATGGTTGTCACAAAGGTGCTGTTATAAAAGACAACTGGACTTTTATTTATTTATTATTATTTGTCAAACAGAAACAAAAGCACGAATAATATAAAAATACAATGACAGGGATGATAGGCACGTTAGTGCGCTTATGCACACCCCCTCTACGGACTTCTTAAGTATGAAGTGAGGTCCACCGAAGTCAATTTGTGACTGAAACTATGAAAATTTGTAGCTGAGACACCTGAATCAGGCAGAGCATTCCAGACTTTGACAACTCGATTACAAAAATCGTGTTTTTTACAGTCAATGTTTAGAACGTTTTACATTGAGTTTAAAGCGGGTTGTTCACGCGTATATTATTGCGATTAAAACAGAAAAAAATGGACTTTCTTGGCTTTTTCCTTGAGAATGTGATGCTTCTCATCCAAGAAGGTTCTTCAGTTCAGGCCGAATGACTGAGGAAAGAGGCCATCTTTATTTTTTTATTATTTACATTTATATCCCGCCCTTCTCCGAAGACTCAGGGCGGCTTACAGTGTGTAAGGCAAAAGGGCCGTGGTGGCTCAGGCTGTAAGAAGCCTGTTATTAAAACACAGCAGCCTGCAATTACTGCAGGTTCAAGCCCCACCAGGCCCAAAGTTGACTCAGCCTTCCATCCTTTATAAGGTAGGTAAAATGAGGACCCAGATTGTTGGGGGGGCAATAAGTTGACTTTGTAAATATACAAATAGAATGAGACTATTGCCTTACACACTGTAAGCCGCCCTGAGTCTTCGGAGAAGGGCGGGATATAAATGTAAATAATAAAAAAATAATAATAATATTAAAATTGAACATAAGGAGCATGCATAAGAGCACAAATGTGCCTACCGTTCCTGTCCTATTGTTTGCTTATTTCTTTTTTTCTTCTTATAGATATATATATATATGCTTATACTTCCTTTTATTACCTCGTATATATGTTTATATACTATATAATCTTTTATGTGATGCTTGTATATATTGTTGTGACAAAATAAATAAATAAATAAATCTTTCTCTCAACAGAGGGAGAGGATATGACACCACGTACCTTCTCTCTACCACACAATCCTTTCAGCAGTCCCAAAAACTTTCCTCACCCATTTGAGTCACTCTGATTCAGGTGACTCTGAGCATACAGATAAACCCCCAAGTAGCCTCAAACGACTCTCAGAGACCTAATGACCAACCTTCAGAGCGCTAACAACCAGTTGACTGCAAAAAGTATAAATCCTTTTCACCACGTAGCCAGAACGGAAGAACCTTCTTAGATGAGCAGTGAAATATTTTCAAGGGGAAAAAAAGAAATCCAATTGCCTTTTGAACAGCATTGTTGTGACATAGATCTCCTCAAGTATAAACAATCCCCAAACAGCTATTGCTTAGCAAGCAACCCAAGAAAGTTGTTTCTTGTTATTTCACTGTCCTTCAAGGACGTTTTGCGCTGCCAAAATTTACACTTATTTATTTTATTTATTTGTTTTATTTTTTAGATTTTTATACCGCCCTTCTCCCGAAGGACTCAGGGCGGTGTACAGCCAATATAAAACAATAACAGAGTACAATTAAAACAGAGAATTAAAAAAACTTATTATATAATTGGCCAAAATTTAAAACGTTTAAACCTAAAAAGCCCTTAAAATTCATATAAATTACAACCCCAGTTAAAATTAATATTTAAAATTAAGAAAATTTAAAAATTTAAAAAGTTTAAGCCAGTCCCGCTTGAATAAATAAATGCGTTTTCAGCTCGCGGCGGAAGGTCCGAAGGTCAGGCAATTGACGCAAACTAGGGGGGAGTTCGTTCCAGAGGGTAGGAGCCCCCACAGAGAAGGCCCTTCCCCTAGAGGCCACCAGCTGACATTGCTTGGCGGACGGCACCCTGAGAAGTCCCTCTCTGTGCGAGCGTACGGGTCGGTGGGAGGTGTGAGGTAACAGCAGGCGGTCCCGTAAGTACCCAGGCCCTAAGCCATGGAGCGCTTTCCTTCAAGGGAAGGATGTAGACGTCGTCGATACACTTCCAAACTTGATTTCTATTCTCAACCAAGTTTACGAGACGTATGTGTTTCCCAGAAGTATTTTTGAAAACTAAAAAAAAAAAAAAAAAGTGCTTGAGGTTAGCAGCCGTGCTGGCATTTTTTTTTTATTATTTATAAAAAATGAAATTGTAGTTAATAGTGGGCAGGTGAAGCAGGAATCTTGAAAAATTGTAAGAAAGGTGAGCAGGGGGCGACTGTGTGATCATCTTTGTACTAGGAGTATGGATGAGTAAAGATGACTCTTTCAGCCTTCAGCCTAGTTGGAAGAAAGGATCAATTAAAATATCTCTGTTTGCTCATTTAATGTTGCAAAAATGAGGTCAAGCAAAGGAGCAAGGCTGCCTTTTTCATTATTACTATTAAAAGCTCATTTCTTATTCTGGCCACATCAGGCAAATACATTATCAGGCTATCTAATGAATCCCTGGAGTGGGTTCTTTCCCCCCCCCTCCCGCTTGCTCCCCAAATGGCCTTGAGACAGCTTCAATGGCTATTGATACCTAAAGTGCAGTCACCGCTACCGCTGAACACATAACTGGCATAGAGCTGAAAGCTTGAGCAGGCTGATTTTTCTGCTCATGTGGGAAGGCAACAAACCGCATGGCACGGAATCGTCTAATGAGGAATTGAGATAATTGAGCAAATTTGGCAGTAGGCCAGGGAATTCATTACTACTTTATTGGAAGTAAGGGGCTGAAGAGAGTCTGGAATCAAGGATGAAATGCTGTGGTTGCAAGATCTGTTTTCTGTTTATGTGTGATTGAAAAAAATTGCTGGTTCCAAGCCCTTAGACTGGTTATGTATGTAGTTATGTATGCTTCAATATAACCATATTTTTTTTAAAAAAAGATATCCACCCAGCCTATGATTCAAGGAAATGCTAGTACAGTGATGGCTAATCTTTTTGCCATTGTGTGCCAGGAGGCGGGGCTTGGGGGGGGTCACATGCACACGTGCCCACATTCATAATTTTATGCACCCCGCCCCCGTGCATGCATGCACGACCCCCCCATGGCCCCCCAGCTCCTGGCATGCGATGGTTCGGTTGGTTCGTTTTTCTCTCTCACCTGGCTCCAGAGCCTTTCTAGGAGTCTGGGGAGGGAGAAAACAGCCGGAGGTTGGAAAACTGGCCGTTTCTGGCCTCTGGAGGGCCTACGGGTGTGTGTGGGGTGGGGAAGGCCATTTTGCCTTCCCCAGACTCCTAGAGAGACTCTGGAGGCTGGGGACAGCAAAAAACGGGCCTTCCCCACCCCACCCACCCCCCTGAGGCCCTGTGGAGGCAGGAAACAGCCTGTTTCCCTATTTCTGGTGGGCCCAGAAGGCCCAAAAATCAGCACGTGCCAGAGCTGAGCTTGCGTGCCCACTGATATGGCTATGTGTGCCACCTGTGGCACGCGTGCCATAGGTTCGCCATCACGGTGCTAGTATTTGCCATCTTAGAGTAGATTATGTTCATTTCCTTTTGTAGCCAGAGGCACATATTTTTTATGGGATCCTCTTCCCTAGATTGTGTTCTCCGACACAATCTGCTCTTGCACTATAAGGTTGCTAAGCAGGCTTATAGTGATGGGATTAAGGAAATCAAATTATGATAATAAAATTCACTTTTCCTTTGTCATTTCTGCTTTGTTCTTTGCAACAATTCATAGTAGGCAGAGGAACTCAATATACAATATTCTTGAGTTTGGAGCAAGTGGGAAACATATATGTTCTTTGTGACCATGGGGCAGAGAATAGAATAGAATAGAATAGAATAGAATAGAATAGAATAGAATAGAATAACAGAGTTGGAAGGGACCTTGGAGGTCTTCTAGTCCAACCCCCTGCTTATGCAGGAAACCCTACACCACTTCAAACAAATGGTTGTCCAATATCTTCTCAAAAACTTCCAGTATTGGATCCTTCACAACTTCTGCAGGCAAGTTGTTCCAGTGATGAATTGTTCTGTCAGGAAATTTCTCCTTAGTTCTAAGTTGATTCTCTCCTTGATTAGTTTCCACCCATTACTTCTTGTTCTACCCTCAGGTGCTTTGGAGAATAACTTGACTCCCTCTTCTTTGTGGCAGCCCCTCAGATATTGGAACACTGCTATCATGTCTTCCCTAGTCCTTCTTTTCATTAAACTAGACATATCCAGTTTTAGCCTCCAGTCCCCTAATCATCTTTGTTGCTCTTCTCTGTACTCTTTCTAGAGTCTCAACATCTTTTTTACATCGTGGTGACCAAAACTGGATGCAGTATTCCAAGTGTAGCCTTACCAAGGCATTATAAGATTACACTACTAACCAGAGCGTACAAAACATTTGCTAGACCAATTCTCAAATACAGCTCATCTGTCTGGAATGCACACTGCATATTGGACATTAATACAATTGAGGGCGTCCAAAAATATTTCACAAGAAGAGTCCTCCACTCCTCTGATCACAACAAAATACCTTATGCCACCAGACTTGAAATTCTGGGTTTAGAAAATTTAGAACTACGCTGCCTTTGGTATGACCTGAGCATAGCTCATAAAATCACCTGCTACAATGTCCTTCCTGTCAATGATTACTTCAGCTTCAACCACGACAATACACGACCACACAATAGATTCAAACTTAAAGTGAACCGCTCCAATCTCGATTGCAGAAAATATGACTTCATTAACAGAGTTGTTAATGCCTGGAATGCACTACCAGACTCCGTGTTCTCATCCCAAAACCCTCAAAACTTTAACCTAAGACTGGTTACTGTTGACCTCACCCCATTCCTAAGAGGTCTGTAAGGGGCGTGCACAAGAGCACCAGCGTGCCTATCATCCCTGTCCTAATGTTCCCTTTAGTTGTATTCATTTTATGTATTCAATTCATGCTTATACTTATATATATTATTTAATATGTATTTGACAAAATAAATAAATAAATAAATAAATAAATAAATAAATAAATAAATAAATAAATAAATAAATAAATAAATAAATAAATAAATAAATAAATAAATAAATAAAGTGGTATTAACACTTCATGTGATCTTGATTCTATCCCTCTGTTTATGCAGCCCAGAACTGTGTTGGCTTTTTTGGCAGCTGCTGTACCCTGCTGGCTCATATTTAAATGGCTGTCCACTGGGACGCCAAGATCCCTTTCACAGTTACTACTATTGTATACTACTACTCCAGTGAGTCAACAAGCCCTGGTTACAAGTGATATATTTCTTTGGTTTTCACTGTATTGCAACTTTGTCCACTCTTATGTTATTTTTTTTTTAAATGAGAAGAATACGTCCCATTATTCATTGAAATTCATTGAAATTACTATTATAATTTAAATTATAATTTAATAAATTACTATATTACAATGAATTACTATTCATTGAAATTACTAGAAGAGTTCTTCGCTCCTCCGAAAACAACAAAATACCTTATACCAACAGACTTGAAATCCTGGGATTAGAAAACTTAGAACTCCGCCGACTTTGATGTGACCTGTGTTTAACACACAAAATCATCTATTGCAATATCCTTCCTGTAAAAGACTACTTCAGCTTCAATCGCAATAATACAAGAGCAAACAACAGATTCAAACTTAATGTCAACCTCTTCAAGCTTGATTGCAGAAAATATGATTTCTGTAAAAGAGTTGTTAACACTTGGAACTCATTACCTGACTCCATAGTCGCTACTCAAAATCCCAAAATCTTCAACCAAAAACTGTCTACTATTGACCTCACCCCATTCCTAAGAGGACTATAAGGGGCATGCATAAGAGCACAAAAGTGCCTACCGTTCCTGTCCTATTGTTTCTTCCCCTATATATATATGTGTGTGTTTATAGTACCTTGTTTCTCCTCATATATATGTTTATATATTATATAATCCTTTATGTTATACTTGTATATATTGTTACGACGAATAAATAAATAAATAATAATAAAAAATGATCGCAGCTGTTTCTTCCTTTTAACTGCTAGTGGGGGTTTGAACTGATTGGTTGGGAGCTTGGCTGTATTCTGATTGGGTGGAAGTGTGTTTTGATTGGTTGGGGGTTTGGCCAAAAACCCGAATAACCAAAGACCTACACACACACACACACACACACACACACACACACACGTATATATATTCATGATGTGTTGTTTTTATTTATGACGATGTTTGTGTATACTGTTGTGACAAAATAAAATGGAATGGAAATTCATCTTAGAAGACGCTTTGTGAAGGAAAAGGGACATATTACTCCTACTTCTTAGAGCTAATTTTGGTCTGACATGTAGAAATGTATTAGGGGTACAATCTACCCCACAGGGAATTCAATTGCCCTGCTTAACCTTCTGCGTGACTATTACAAGGAGGTGTTTGGAAACTGCTTTCTCTAATGTAATGTAGCATAGAGTAGTGATTTCTCTTTGCCACCTGCACTGAAAACAATTAATCCAATGAATGAGACTCCAAGAGTACTGATTAATAACACTTATTAGAAGGAAGGTAACATTTTAGCAGAAGAAATAATTCTTGCATACAGCTAGCAAGTTGGAAGTCATGATGGAGAACCAGCTGTAAACTAGACCACTCTTTTGCAAATATCTGGAGCAACATGGACATGTATACGTTATATGTGCTATAACCCATGAGGCAGAGGGCAAAACATATTTGGCTTCTCTGGGGAACTATTTGTGATGCTCCGTGACATGTTATTGCTGGTTTATTGCTCTATTGCTACCAACCTGCCTTACATTGAGGACCTGTATATTGCACCAATCAAAAAGAGGGCTGTGAAAATATTTACAGATCCATCACACCCTACCCTCAAAATGATGTTATAGAGCACTGCATACCAGAACAACTAGACACAAGAACAGTTTTTTCCTGAACGCCATCACTTTGCCAAACAAATAATTCCCTCAACACTGTCAAACTATTGACTAAATCTGCACTACTATTAATCTTCTCATTGTTCTCATCATCCATCTCCTTCCATTTATGACTGTAACTTTGTTGCTTGTATCCTTATGATTTATACTGATATTGATTGTTTCCTGATTGCTTAATTGTAGCCTATGACTATCATTAAGTGTTGTATCATTAAGTGTTAAATTTGTATCCTATGACTATCATTAAGTGTTGTAAGTGTTGTACCTTGATGAAGGTATCTTTTCTTTTATGTACACTGAGAGCGTATGCACCAAGACAGATTCCTTGTGTGTCCAATCACACTTGGCCAATAAAAATTCTATTCTATTCTATTCTATTCTATTCTATTCTATTCTATTCTATTCTATTCTATTCTATTCTATTCTCTTGACTGCAGTGGTACTTCTCATTTGCTAGCAGCTTCTGGTGATCGCTATGTATTAGGTTACCTTTATTATGGAATTTCTTCTTTTTTTACATATATTAGGGTGGCAGATTTCTTAGCATAATGGATTCAAGCTGAATGTTCGGATTGATTGTTAGAAAAATTAATGATATGAAAAACTACAAAAATTAAGAGCATTTCAACAGTTGCTGTGCAAATATTTGGTTTGGAGATTTAATTGAAAGGTGATTCAGTTAAATCCATGAATTGGTTCAATTATTTTCCAGATTGATTTGGAAGCTTGAATTAAATCAATGTCATTATTCAACTTGAGTGTCCAAATCAAATTAGATCAAGCTTCTGAATTAAACTGGAAGTCTGAATCAAGCTGAAGATTTGGATCCGATGTGTGTGATTCACACATTGGTACTAAATTTGTAGGGTAAATTTCTAGGACAATACTGTGTTCCTGTTCATGGAATGTATTCAAGCAGAGATTTGGCAGCCATTGGTAGCAGATGTTATAATTTGGATTCTTAGGATGAACAGGGGGTAGATTCAATTGCTTTAAAGACCTTTACTAAAACAATGATTTTACAATCTTATGGTTCCAACACATATTAAAGTTATAGAGAGGTCATTTGCAGCCTCCCTTCTTTGGATTGTAGATAACCTGGTTACGATTTGTTGGGGACATGTCTTCTCATCAGAGCTTCCATCTCAGTGCCAGATTGCTGCTACAACAGACTGAAGGCTGCTCCAGCAAGAAAGTGATGGGGAAATAGAAAAGATGTCCTGTGCAAACCCTCTGTGTCATATAGAGAAGTCTTCGCTAGTTTGGTCCTCTGCTGAGCTCTGAGTGGCCCAGTGAAGGACTGCATTCTGTCAACCAGCTATGAGGTTCTCTACTTTAATGACCATTTCTGGTGTGGATGCTAGGGAGAAGAGAACATGGCCAGAAAGCAAATTGGTTTTTCTTTGTTGGCTTTTATTTATTTATTTATTTGGAAATTTATATTTGCACATGGTGACTCAAGGTTGTTTACAAATATATACATACGTGTGTGTGTGTGTGTGTGCGTGTGTGTGTATAACAGGTGGCTCAGGGGCTAGGACGTTGACCTTGTCGATCGAAAGGTCGGCAGCTCAGCGGTTCGAATCCCTAGTGCTGCCGTGTAATGGGGTGAGCTCCCGTTACTTCTGTTACCACATGCCTACAAGACCTACATATATATATATATATACATATACATACAAATATATATATATTTGTTTTCTGAGGTTTTCACGGGTGTTTGTATATAGGTCTTTGGTTGTTCGGGTTTTCTCCCGTGTAAAATTGGAAGTGTCTTGGCGACGTTTCGACGAAGTCTCATTCGTCATCTTCAGGCTTCAGCTTCGTGCTTCTGGGAGCAAGGGAAGCCTGAAGATGATGAATGAGACTTCGTCGAAACGTTGCCAAGACACTTCCAATTTTACGCGGGAAAAAACCCGAATAATCAAAGACCTACACACACACACACACATATATATGTTTTCTGAAGTTTTCGCGGGTGTTTGTATGTATGTTTGTATGAATAACCAAAGACCTACATATATATATATATATATATATATATATATATATATATATATATATATATATATATATATATATATATATATATATATATATATATATGTATGTATGTATGTATATATGTATAGTTTTTTTTTCTATTGAAGCAACTTGGTCTCTCAAATATGGGAGGGAGCATACTACTTTTCTTTTGCCTTTCAGTCCCAATCCAGGAGCCCTCCAGGCAGTCACTTTCACGACAAACTAATTTGTGTTAAATTTATTGACAAAGAAATAAAGGGAGACTAGTATAGATCTATTTCAAGCTATTTAGCTCTTATCAGCTAGCCATACCCTTCTGGGATTCAAACCTGGGCTTGCTTGCCTATTAGGCAGATGTATTAACCACTAAGCCACAGGTTTTTCTTTTGGTCAGCTGTACCAGGGGAAAGATTAAGTGAGTTTTCTATCGAAGCAACCTGGTCTGCCCAAATATGGGAGGGAGCATACTGCTTCCCTTTCACCTTTCAGCCCCAATCCAGGAGCCCTCCTGAAATCTTTCCCCTGGTACAGCTGACAAAGAGGAGAATCTGTGGCTTAGTGGTTAATACATCTGACTAACAGGCAGGCAAGCCCAGGTTCAAATCCTGGAAGGGTATGGCTAGTTGATGAGAGCTAAATAGCTTGAAGTAGATCTATACTAGTCTCCCTTTATTTCTTTGTCAGTAAATTTAACACAATATATACATAAAAACAATAAAACTAATAAAAGACAGAATAATAAATTAATATAATAAAATAATAAAATGACCCCCCATCCCCCACCCTGGTGACAACATATCACACGAGCCATTTATTGGGTTCCATCCCACTCTGCATTTCCCAGGCCCGCTGGCAGAACCAGGTCTTCAGTGCCTTCCAGAAGAAAGTTAGAGTGGGGCCCATTCTAATCCCTGGGGGAATGATGTTCCAGAGAGAGGGAGCCACCACGGAGAAGGCCCTTCTTCTGGGTCCCACCAAATGTATCTCCCTAGGGATGGGACCTGCAACATTCCCTACCTCCCCACTCTGATGGGTTGGGTAGAATGTGACCGGCAAGAGACGGTCCCTCAGTTTTGCTCTGTCAGGGGACTATTGACCTTGGAGATGACCCTCCACAAGTTTGATATTTGTATAAACTAAAATCAAAGGATTGTACACCAGCACTCTGCTGGTGGTAGCTGGGTTGCAAAGGCTTCTACTTGTTGTACGGGTAGAGCATGAGCTTACCTGGATCCTTGAAGCCTGTGCCTCTTCCTTCCTTCCCTGAGACAGTTCCCAGTGAAATCCCCATCTACCCTCTTACCTACTACTGGGGGATGCCATTTTTTGAATGCCAGATAAGAGGAAGTTATTATAGTGTAGACAATGATTTTCGGGTCACCTGTTTTTCTCCCTTCTGAGGGAGGAAAGCCTGTCTCTAAGGCTGTGTGAATAAATCTCTGCTCTCTAGATTGCTTTCTGAGAGAATCATTCCTGCTTATTTTTTTTAAAAAAAGATTTTCAATTAGGTTGTCCTATCGAAATCCTCATTTTTGCCTCTGCGTTTCATTTCTTCCGTCCACAATCATGAATAGGAAAACTATGCTGTTTCCAGTCTATGCCATTTTCCCATTTCATCTGCTTTTTAAATTATCGGATTTACTTAAATGCATACTGTGATTTTTTCTTCCAAAATTCATATTCGTAAACACATTTTTTTTCTCCAAATATGATCTCTTCTACTGCGTTCTGACAATTTTGGGGAAAAAAACAACACCCCAAAAATCAGTAGATAACTGGATTCCAATCTACCTGTCTTGAAATGCTGATCAGATCACTCTGTTTCAGGATTAGATTAAAATTGAATTCTTCAAGCATCCCTTACAATGGTCTCAGAACAAACGGCATGTCCCTATCGTTCTCATTTTGCAGACATTTGAAACCATCCATCTTGCTGAACTGGATGCCTTTCTGCTGCCTTCCGAATGTCTTATCAGATTCTTGTAACTTAGCTGAGCAAAAATTCAAATTCTGAGCAGCTCTTCTTGTACATCGGACACAATGCTTGGCCAGAGTCAGGAGAAACGATCCAGATAACTGGACTAAAAATGGATCGATCCCTGAAGGTTAAAAAGGAACTCATCTTACATCTCTGACCTTGCCAAAGAGCTTTTAATAACATTTTCAAAGATTAACAGAGTTTCAAAGGAACCTTGTACTGTAGATCATCTAGTCCAACCCCCAGCCCAAGCAGGAAACCCTACACCAGGGTTAGCAACCTGCGGCTCTGGAGCCGCATGTGGCTCTTTCACCCGTCTGCTGTGGCTCCCTGTCACTCAAAATATGCATCACAGTAGGCCGACCATGGATAAATCCAAGAAAAGAAAAGTTTCAGAAGAAAACAGACTGTTTAATTCAACTACATATGCTAGTTTTGTGGCCACTCAAGAAATAGTCAGGCATGGGGAAGGGTTTTGTGGCTCCCGGTGTTTTCTTTTCTGTGGTAAACTGGTCCAAATGGCTCTTTGAGTGTTTAAGGTTGCAGACCCCTGCCCTACACCATCCCTGACAAATAACAGTCCAATCTCCCCTTGAAAGCCTCTAGTGATGAAGCTCCCACAATTTCCGAAGGCAAGCTCTTCCATTGGTTGATTGTTCTCACTGTCAGAAAATTTCTCAACCTATTTCTAGGTTGAATCTCTCCTTGATCAGTTTCCATCCATTATTCTTTGTCTGGCCTTCAGGTGCTTTGGAAAATAGCTTGACCCCTTCTCTCTGTGGCAGCCCCTCAAATATTGGAACACTGCTATCTTGTCTCCCCTGGTCTTTCTCTTCACTAGACTAGCCATGCCCAGTTCTTGTAATGAATAATCATGTAATGGCACTGCAACTAGTATTAAAGACAAGGATGAAAAATATTAAAACTTTCAATTTGATGGCAACTGAGTCCACATCTAAATCTGAGTCCACATCTAATGGGATGAAGACAAACAGATCTACTCAGCAGATGCCTCTAAGAGTAGACAAGTATCTTTGTGAACAAATATAATGTCATTCACTAACATCTCATCACTGAGTAAAATTGATGAAATGACACACCTAATGACCTGTAGTGAGTGTGATGATCTATAGCTCTTCTCTCTTTTTTTTTAGAACACTGTAATTTTATCATTATAAAGTGATTTTTTTTGACAATAGTACAAAACAGCTTTGGTATTCCAACTTTCATTTTCTGAATAAAAAATAATCAGAAAGTAAAACTACCATAGTATTGCCCTTTAAACAGAATAGGTGAAATAAAGAAAAAACTGCATTATGTTTGAATATTATTATAAGTGGAGCTCTCATTTGATACTTGGCAGTTGCTGGAATTCTTTCTTAATGACCTCTTTGCTTTTCTACAATAAATTACTTATCTGAGTTCCTGAACTCTTGTGTGCTTGTTCAGTTGGTTTCAATTCAATCTTGCCATGGAGAAGCCAAGAGGTAGCCTAGAAATACCACAGTAAATATTAATTCTATTTTTATTGTAACGTTATATTATCAGATCCTTAAAAGTCAGAAAGTATCCTTCCCCTCCCTCACTTTTTGTTGTTTTTAGTTGCAAAGTCATGTCCAACCCATCGCGACCCTATGGACAATGTTCCTCCACACCTTCCTGTCCTCTACCATCCTCTGGAGTCCATTTAAGTTCACACTGACTGCTTCAGTGACTCCATCCAGCCACTTCGTTCTCTGTCATCCCCTTCTTCTTTTGCCCTCAATCTTTCCCAGAATTAGGTCTCTTCTCCAATTTTCCCTCAATTTTACTGCCCCCAAAACTAGGGAGGGTGTCTTCTCCACTCCTTCTTCTATGGGCTTAGATTCCATTGATCATACTGTTGTCTAGGACAGGGCTCTCCAAACTTGGCAACTTTTAAGATTTCTGGACTCCAGCTCCCCAAATTTCTCAGCCAGCCATGAGTGTTGAAGTCCACAAGTCTTAAAGTTGCCAAGCTTGGAGAGACCTGATCTAGGCTAAGGTTCTTTGTCCTGTGTCCTGCAGTTATTCTGACATACTATTATGTTACATAGCAATACTATTGCTATGCCTAAATGCAAACAAGTATAACATGTTTGTGTTTAGGGATAGCAATAGCATTTTGTTAACCTTGATTTGAGTCACCCTCTTGTATGTCCCAGCATCAGCATGACAATGGTAAGAAAAAGAGAAGGGAAGAAGATGGGGAGAATAATTCTCATGTTTTTCTTTTGCATGCCAAAAGATAAAGATTCCCCCCCCCCTATTCCCTCAGAATACAAACAGAAAAAAGTATTTAAATGCCTAGAATGGTAGAAATGTGTTTTTTTTGGGGGGGGTAGAAGAAAAAAAAATTACAGGCATAGGTGGACGAAGAGATTGGACAGCCATTTGTCTCAAATTACATAGGGTTTCCTTCCTGAGCAGGGGGTTAGACTAGAAGACCTCCAAGGTCCCTTCCAACGCTGTTATTCTGTTCTGAACTGAAACTTCTGAGTGGTAGGCTCAGTCTCAAAAAAAAATATATCTCATTTATGTCATATGTATCTGTAACAACTATAGCCATGTTTTACTATTTATTAACTATTTAGACTTTCAAGAAGCAACTTTCAAACCCTATCCAGCAGAATTCATCCAAGTATTCCTGAAATTAACGACTCGGTAAAGAGCAAGAGGAATTCAGTCACTTTTTGCAGCCGTAATTTTAGGATGTGGCCTATTTTATAATTCAGATAGGGATAAGGAGGGGAAGCCACAAATTACAATGCTATCCACAATTAAACGTTGTCTGGAAGTAGGGAAAAATGCAGAAAGCAAGCTCGACATTGAATTGAAAGCAAGCTTCCTTCTTCCATTTAAATATTTTTTTTAAAAAAAGTTGCAACATAAGAATCTAGAATGATACAGTCCTTCCCACTATCCCATCTTTTCCCTCTCCTGAAAATGGGAAATCCAGCCAGCGTGTCTTGGAAGGAAGGAAAAAATAGAAACCTGGTATATAATCAGTGGCCTTTTTGTCACCTATCAGGTACCTTCAAAATCTTGTTTGGATACTGAATTGTTAGGTTTGTGCTTGGATCTGATATCTGGTCAGCAAATTGCCACTGCAGAATCTGAGAGAGAGAGAGAGAGAGAGAAGCAAAGGGATTTGGGCACTAAGAATGAGAAAATAAAATAAAATAAAATAAAAGGAGAGAAACTGAGTGGCAATTCCCTGACAAATAACCATGAGTGACCCCAAAAAATGTGTGACAGTGACATGGCCAATGTCACTGCCCTTTCCCAATTGCAGTCCCTAATGATGTCATTTTTATCTCCCAACCCAACAGATGTTCAATAACCTGTCTAGGGGAGAGCATTTCTTTATCTCCTTTCCTTTGACTCTCTCAAGAGTTATCGAGGCTTGTTGTTTGGTTTTTTAAAAAAAACAAATTGGGGTGTTTTTTTCCCCCTCCCTTGTCCTCCGAGCCAGTCTCCCACTTGACTTCATTAACATACTTTGTTTAAAGATGAGAAGGAATGTTAGCCTCCACCTCAACGCTGGTAATCCAAAATCAAAATTGAGAGAGGGACTCTATAGGGATCGGGTGTACTTGTGGGGGATGGGGGTGGGCGGGGGGGTGATGGTGGGGAACTGAGAGAGAGAGAGAGAGAGAGAGAGAGAGAGAGAGAGAGAGAGAGGGCACCGAACGTGAAATTAAAATGTAAATCAAAAAGTAATTGGCTTTTTGTGCATTGTTTAGATAAGATTTACTTGTGAAGAATGGCTTTTCCTGTCTGGAAACCCAGCAGGCTCAGCTCTATGTGACACAGTTGCATTTAATAATGGCAACCCATCTAGGCCATAAATATTGCAAACAATGCCATTTGAATGAGAAGCCCCGTGAACCATAATAAACCCCCCTGTGATTAATTCCAAAACCGCTCGCTTCATATTAGACCTGCGGTGGCGTCCCCAATGCGATCAATACAGTGTAGCCGAGTGATTCTAATAGAAGCGTTATTATCATTTAATTTTTAGGGGAACAGTAACTTTCTCCTCTTTCCCTGCCCCACCCTCTCCTTTCTCTCTTTCAAATACTTTGGCATTAAACGCTGCTCATTCCTTTTCTTCAATCTTCAACCTTGAAGATCGTTGTCTCTTTTTCTTATTTTTTGAGGCTGCTTTCTTTCCCTCGACTCCACTTCCCTGCACTTGTCTTCTCCTGAAATGAAGATGCATTCAGTATTTTTTTCCTCCCAAGGATTTATCAATAAGATGACACGGTTGCCGTTTGGTAAACCATCGGCTAAAAGGTACATTTGTATGCCGCGATTTTACAATTGGTCGCAACAACCTTGCCTGCCAGCCATAATCTTTTTCCCCCCCTCTCCTGGTAAATAAATGCCCACTGGTTCCAAATACCCCAAAACAGGAATTTGGAAGCAGGAAGGGTTCATGGACAGAAGGAGGGAGAGAATGAAATATGGCAAGCTATTGTTCATCTGAAGGGACATGGTGGCTCAGTGGCTAAGACACTGAGCTTGTCGATCGAAAGATCGGCAGTTCAGTGGTTCAAATCCCTAGTGCTGCCGTGTAATCGGGTAAGCTCCCGTTACTTGTCCCAGTTTCTGCCAACCTAGCAGTTCGAAAGCACGTAAAAAATGCAAGTAGAAAATTAGGGACCACCTTTGGTGAGAAGGTAACAGCGTTCCATGCGCCTTTGGCGTTCGGTCATGCCGGCCACATGACCACGGAGACGTCTTTGGACAGCGCTGGCTCTTTGGCTTTGAAACAGAGATGAGCACCGCCCCCTAGAGTCAGGAACGACTAGCACATATGTGCGAGGGGAACCTTTACCTTTATTGTTCTCTGAATAGCCAGAAACAACTTTTTATGAGCCAGGTTGCATACACTGCATTTAGTAGGCAGCCTTTTTTTTTAACGGAAAAGCAAAACAAGCTTACAAGTGTCTTTTGTTAAACAATAGGGGGCAAGGACACTATTAAGGTATGGGCTGCAGTGACACCAATTAGTTTAATAGTTTGATTCCCTCTTTTTTTTTTTTGTTTCTTTTGGTTAGTGGATAATATCCTTGCCCTGCGCCATCATCCTGGAGAATATCTATGTATGTGGTCAATGATGAAAATGACTTGATGGCACAGAATTAATATGTATTATTAAGTTCTTGATCTGCCTTGTAAGACCTGCTAAATCAGGATTAGGTCAAATGCGACCCCCTTTAGTGGGCAGAAAGGGAATAATCTAGCTATTTATTTTACAGTATGATTCAGGACAGTATGGGCAACAGAGAAATGATGACATTTGGCTCATTTCTTGTAAAACCAGTTTAAAATAGGGAACGTCATTAAAAAGGACTAAGGGTTGCTCAGAATTTATTGATAGCTGTAGAACGCTTCCTTACTATGAACCCTAGAACTGTAAGAGTGAAGCCCATATTCCAGGGATGTCAAGCTCGATTTCATTGAGGAGCGCATCAGGGTTGTTTTTGACCTTGGCGGGGGTCGGGGTGGTTGTGGCCAGGGTGGGCATGGCCATCTTGATGACACTCATGTCAAGGGTACCTGTGGTGGCCCTGAGGGCTCTGCCAGCAAAAACGGGCTCCCGAGCTCCATTTTTGGCTGCGATTGCCTCTTGCAACCTTCTGCCAGTGAAAATGGGGCTATGGAGGGCCGCCTATGGCCCTCCCGAGCTCCATTTTCGCTGGCAGAGGCACTGCAGGCCGGTCCTTCACTGTTTCCAGGGTGGCCCCACAGCCCAGATCTAAGCACCCCGTGGGCCGGATCTGGCCCCCAGGCCTTGAATTTGACACCCCTGCCATATTCAGAGGGACTAGAGGAGGAGAGAACAACTCAAAAATGAAACTGAAATCCATCCTAATGGAATGGCTCCAATTAAATTTAGTGCAGGGGGTTCTAAGAAGTATGAATTAGATGGTCTCCTGAACTTAGTAGTGCTAGGAAATGTGGCCTTTCCCTATTTGATGCACTCCAAAGGTGTTGGATTCTATTGTGTCTGCGCCCCCCGAGCTGGCCCTGCTGCCAGAAAGTGATTTGGAGCCGGGCCTGCTGCCAGAAAGTGACTTGGACAGTGAGGGGGAAGGGCCGTCAGGACTTACCTCGGGAGCACCGGCTTCCCTGGCTCAGCTCCAGGAGCCAGAAACTGGCTAGGTGGAAGAGATAATGAGGTCTCCGTCCCCTGACTCTCCCCCCACCAGGCCACGCCTGCAGACCCAGCTGACGGCAATCAGGCTTGGTTGAACCCTAGGTTTCATAGGCAGGAGAGGAGGGAACAACAGAAGCAAGGGTGGGGCAGGCCTAGGAAATGCTGAGTCATGGAGCCACACCCCACAGGATATAAAAGGCAGCGAGAGCTGCTGTGTCTCATTGTAACAGGCAAATCCACTGATTGAGCTGATGTTTGTTCCTGGGTGACTCACCATTGTTGTGGAAGATAACGGAGGCTCTTGGAGACGTTGGCTATTCTGCTGCCAGAGTTGATAGTGCCGCCTACTTAAGCCATCACTCGGATGGAGGCGAGGGAGGACAGAACAGATTCTTAGTTCTTTAATTCTACTCTAGGGTTTAGTATATCACCCTGACGCCTTCTCGAAATTTCTTCTGGCAGCGATGATGGCAATGAAATGCTATTGATAGATTTGGAAAGTCACAGAACTGAACAACAGCCAGTGTCGGGAATCTGTATAGATTGTCCCTATCTTTTCAAATATGAAGGAGATCGATAAAGATCAGTGGAAGGCCTTGAGTAAGCAAGACTCCTAAACAATTTAGCATTAACAATGCTAAATGGGTTTTGCAGATGTAATCCTCCCGTTTAGTTCAGCATAACAACTCCAAAGGTACATTGTCCCTTATTTGCTGCATAATGATTTTTCAAATGTGTGTATGTTGGGCTGAGCAAAGATTGTGCCCTCTTCCTAATTTACCGCAATTATAATTTATATTCCTCTTCCTTTTTCACGCTTTAAGTTTTTGTCGTCGTTAATTGAAATGATTTTTCACCAAGCCTTCTTTCAACAAATACAGATGCTACGTTTGCAACCTTTAGAAAATTATTATTCAGTTCAATAAATTGTGTCCAATTGGTTAAAAACCTGGAGCAAGATGTGTTGTATTTATCAGTATTTTAGATTATCAGAAGTCATAATAATAATTGTGAGGACAGAATTATGAGGAGAAAATACCTAGATCAGATTGGGATAACTGTAGGGATGATGATTTATTATGAAGCTTTGCTTTCTTTGTATATATTTGCATCAATTTTTATATTTGATATGATCAATTGATTTAATCCAGGGGTGAAATGCTCCCAGTTCTGACTGGATCTTGTGATCCAGTAGCGATTATGGCCGATGGTTTGGCGATCTGGTAGCAATGGTGGAGCAAAGCTCCACCCACCCGTCCAGGTTTTAACCAGGAAGTAATGTGTTTTTTAACTTCTGCACATGCGCAGAAGGTTTTGCAGCGCATGCACAGAAGGTCTGCGTGCTCAGTGTGTGCACTTCCGAACCTGTAAGGAAGGTAAGTACATTTCACCCCTGATTTAATTCATAAAGTTTTCTTCTTCTTCTAATGAATGAAGTATTGAATCCAAATAGACAGCCATCCTGTTCAAAACATGCCTGCTATAACAATTATTGAAAAGAAAAAAAGTTTGGTTCATTGATGTTTCTATACTGAGTGACACTAGGATTGAGGAATAACAATTGGAAATAATTATGAAATCCTGGGACTTGCAAAATGAAGCTAAACATTTATGGAAAAGAAGTTATACTAATTGTGAATTGGTATAACCCTTGGAGCAATATCTAAAGGTTTCCCTTGATATCTGGAAATACTGAACCTCAAAAAATCAGAATCCTAATAGCATTATATTATAATAGGCAGCATGAGATCCTTGGGTAAAAATTAGCCAATGCAGTGCCCATTTTACCCAGGAATTCAACCTTAATTGTACCTAATGATGAGTTATACATAGAATGTTTTTACTAAAGAATAGAATAGCATAGAATTCTTTTATTGGCCAAGTGTGATTGGACACACAAGGAATTTGTCTTGGTGCATATGCTCTCAGTGTACATAAAAGAAAAGATACCTTCATCAAGGCACAACACTAACAACACTTAATGATAGTCATGGGGTATAAATAAGCAATCAGGAAACAATCAATATCGGTATAAATCATAAGGATACAAAGCAACAAAGTTACAGTCATAAATGGAAGGAGATGGGTGATGGGAATGATGAGAAGATTAATAGTAGTGCAGACTTAGTAAATAGTTTGACAGTGTTGAGAGAATTATTTGTTTAGCAGAGTGATGGCGTTTGGGAAAAAACTGTTCTTGTGTCTAGTTGTTCTGGTGTGCAGTGTTCTATAGCGTCATTTTGAGGGTAGGAGTTGAAACATTTTATGTCCAGGATGTGAGGGATCTGTAAATATTTTCACAGCCTTCTTTTTGACTTGTGCAGTATACAGGTCCTCAATGAAAGGCAGGTTGGTAACAACTGTTTTTTCCACAGTTCTAATGATCCTCTGAAGTTTGTGTCTGTCTTGTTGGGTTATAGAACCAAACCAGACAGTTATAGAGGTGCAGATGACAGAGCCAATAATTCCTCTGTAGAACTGGATCAGCAGCTCCTTGGTGTTACAGTGATACAACTTGGGATCTGCAATTTAAATTTTCTCGCTAGGTCCTTTTCTGCCCCCTCCCTCCATTGTTCTGCCCAGATAAATTTCTATTTTGCTAAGTTTTGCTCTAATGTTCACTTTCCCATTTGTTTATTATTCGAATCTGAATCTTTATCACACAACGGAAACACACATCTTTGCCATAACTATTACACTGATTGTCGACGAAATCCTCTGCTACCCAATAGAATGATTTCCACTTCTTATAAGCTTCCCCGGGATCATTTGATTGGAAGGTGCGATACAGAAAATGAGCAGATGAGTGAAGGATTGTGTATGATACCCAGTGCATTTCCCCTTCTTAATGAATTTTTGTACATCTAGATGCTTCATTTATTGGTTAGCCACATGTGGTTTACTAGGAGTTGCTATGGTTTCATAGCTCTATTATCACTGCATGTTTTCAAGTCCCAGAAGAAATGAATGAGAAAATGCTAATTCCTCCTCCTCCTCCTTTTTTTTAATTTTTATTAAAAAAGCTGAATTCTGCGGTAAATTCACCAAACTTTGTATGAATAGGCTTATATGCTATGCTAAACTATAAAAATAGAGGCATTTTATGAGGGTGTTGCATGAGGGTATATTTTATACTTTAATACATTGTCTCAATGGAAATTATTCATTTCAGTACGGTAATCCGTCGTTTACTGTAATGTATAAAGCGAACCAATAATAATAATACTGTTTGTCGAAATGAGTCAACTATGATTTACCCCATTTAGGAACACAATCTATTTTTATATATCATTTGGGCCGGAATAGCTCAGGCTGTTAGAGCCTGTTATTAGAACACAGTAGCCTGCAATTACTGCAGGTTCAAGCCCGGCCCAAGGTTGACTCAGCCTTCCATCCTTTATAAGGTAGGTAAAATGAGGACCCAGATTGTTGGGGGGGCAATAAGTTGACTTTGTAAAAATATACAAATAGAATGAGACTATTGCCTTATACACTGTAAGCTGCCCTGAGTCTTCGGAGAAGGGCGGGATATAAATGTAAATTAAAAAAAAAAAATTCCTAACCGGTGGGGTTGTGAGGGTTGTATGTATACTTTTTAATGGCTATGACTGGCCTACAAATTGACAACCAAATAAGCAGAAAAGGAAGGTAGGTTGAACAGACAAAAAATCTTGAAAAGGGACCTCTCATAACAACTTTAGTTCAAAGCAGTAGTGAAGTCCAATTTTTTTTTTTACTACTGGTTCTGTGGGCGTGGCGTGGTGTGGCAAGGGAAGGATACTGCAAGATCTCCATTCCCACCCCACTCCAGGGGAAGGATACTGCAAAATACCCATTCCCTCCCCACTCCTGGGGAAGGATATTGCAAAATCTCCATTCCCACCCCACTCCAGGGGAAGGATACTGCAAAATCCCCATTCGCTCCCCAGTCCTGGGGAAGGATATTGCAAAATCACCATTCCCACCCCACTCCTGGGGGAAGGATACTGTAAATTCTCCATTCCCACCTCACTTCAGGGGAAGCATACTGCAAAATCCCCATTCCCACCCTACTCCAGGGGAAGGATACTGCAAAATCCCCATTTCCTCCCCACTCCTGGGGAAGGATATTGCAAAATCACCATTCCCACCCCACTCTCGGGCCAGCCAGAAGTGATATTTGCCGGTTTTCCAAACTACTGAAAATTTCCGCTACTGGTTCTCCAGAACCTGTCAGAACCTGCTGGATTTCACCCCTGGTTCAAAGCCTAAATGAAGAGCTGGGTCTTCAAGGCTCATTTAAAGGAAATCAGGCCTGGGGCCAGATTGAAATTCTAGGAGAAGTTGTTGCAGTGGGCAGACTCCACAAGAGATAGCAACAGCAATAGCACTTAGACTTACCCTGTTTCCCCAAAATAAGCCATCCCCTGATAATAAGCCCAATCAGGCTTTTGAGTGCATGGCAATAAGGCCAAGTGCTTATTTCAGGGTTCAAAAAAATATAAGACAGGGTCTTATTTTCAGGGAAACACGGTATATACCACTTCATAGTGCTTTTACAGCCCTTTCTAAGTGGTTTACAGAGTCAGCCTCTTGCCCCCAACAATCTGGGTCCTCATTTTACCCACCTTAGAAGGATGGAAGGCTTAGTCAACCTTGAGCTGGTGAGATTTGATCTGCTGAACTGCTGCTAGCAGTCAGCTGAAGTAGACTGCAGTGCGCCACCTCTAACTACTGCGCAACCATCAAGAGATGGTTGAATGCTGCCATGAAGTTCTACAAGAAGAACGAAAGATGCAAAAATACGGTCCACTTGTCCATTTGTTGTCTTCATGATGTTTACCTTTCTCCTGCATCATCAGCTCAAGTATATTTTTTTGCAGGGGAAAATTCCAAGCTGTACAGTTGCTGTAGGGCACATTTAGCCGGGAAGGCACCAGTAAACAGAGATGCTGTTTAATAAAAGGAGAAAGACGTGCATCACAATAACACTAAAGACAAAAGGAAACAAAGGATTGCTTCTGAAAGCAAGTGCGCCGAACCTTGGATAAACTTCACAGCATGAAAAGAAAAAGAGAAAGAGTGGAGAAGAAAATTTGATGGGGAAAGCCGTTGAACAGTCTAAATGCACTTGGGATGTGTCAAAGTCTTTGAATGGAAACTGACACTAGGGAAGACAGGAATATTTCATTGGTAGCCTCCTTTCTCTGGCTCTCAGGTAGTCTGGTTGTGTTTTATTGAGGATATGTCTTCACATCAGAGCTTCTACCTCAGTGCTAGATTGCTGCTACAATAGTCTGAAGCCAGATCAGGGAGATCTGTCAAGAAAATGATGTTGTCCATGGGAAAATAGGAAAAAACCTATCCTATGCAAACATTCTGTCATATAGAGAAGAGGCCTTCAGTGATTTGATCCAGTGGTGGGATTCAAATTTTTCCTCTATGGGTTCTGTGGGCATGGCTTGGTGGTGGGGTCATGTGACTGAATGGGTGTGGCCAACTTAACATCACTCATGGCAAGGTAGGGTGGCACCATCCCACCAAGCCATGCCTATCAAGCCACACCCACAGAACCGACAGAAAAGCTCGGCCAAGTCTTCCAGCATTCAACCTGGCTGCTTTTCTCCTTCTCATGTGTGCTCTGTGTGTATAAGGCCGAGAAGGAGGAGAGAAGCAGCCACACTGAACGCTGCCGCGGAGAGAAGCCAAACTTTTCTGCCTCCCTTCGCAGTGGAGCTGCAAAGAAGGCAGCTCCTGCAGCCTGTCCCTTCATGGTCCCCCCTTCTCTCCTCATCAAAGTATCATAAAGACTGCCGTGGCTGCCTTCCGAGCAGCTCCGCTGCGACACCGTCCCTCTGGTGCAGCAGCCTGTCCTCCTAGCCGGGTCCGGCTGTGAGCACCTGGCTGGTGGGTGGGGCCAACCAGAGGTGGTATTTACCGGTTTGACGAATCAATTCAAATTGCTGCTACCGGTTCACCCGAACCGGTCTGAACCAGCTGAATACTGCATTTGATTTGATCCTCTGCTGGACAATAACTGACCCAAGGTAGGCCTGCCTTCTGTCATCCAGCCATGTGGTTCTCTGCCTTTGTGACCAAGGTTCTCTGCTTTTATGACCACCAAATAAAATTCTGAAGCTTTCATTTATTTAGACGGAAACTGTAGAAAACATGAGGGGAAAAATAAACAACAACCAAACCAGTTGACTTGAAGGAAGAAAGTAAAAAGCAAAAAGAGGTTAACAAAAACAAGTTCGGTACACGAAGTGCAACAATCTGCACAAATTTAACACTACGGGGGATAATTTTCTCTGGATGTAGCTGCCTTGCATTCCTACAGGAAGGTCAACATGTTTGAAGTTACAGTACTTGCACCATCTCTGTCTGCATGATTGATTCTGGGCCAGCATGAATGACTTAAAAACATGGTTAACCTGGTTTACCACGAATTAATCCTTTTCTCTGAAATTGCACAACAAAACTGCAGCTGCGAGGTTTCTAACTGGGCTGGTTAAGCATAGCGCACGGCCGTAGCAGAGAGTTAACCAAGATTAGATCCTCTTAAAGCACACTATATCTTAACATTGGACAATCTGAAGTTTCTATGAGTGACTTGCAGCATGAGTACATCACATGGCCAGGTGCTTTACTGCAACACATTTGAAGAGGTTTGAAAATGTGTTCATTTGAATATGCTTATAAAGCTGTAGCCATTCTGAAGCTTAATGTGTGTGCGTTTAAAATAACACTTCCTCCATTAGCATATGCCAAGCACAGTTCTATTGCAGGTGTGCATGTCATTTGCTTTGCCTTGACATCACCAATTCAGGAATTATACATGGGAAGTATTTCCATTAATCTCTCAAAAGAAAGCATAACAGTATTCAACGATTCAATGTCACAGTCGGACCTAAGAAAACAAATGGCACTGCAGCAGAGAATTAATGAGCTGCTCTTCCATTTGGTGACAACAATATTGCTCTGAGAAGGACAGAAATCCCCCCTCATAATAAATGGTAACGTACCGTAGAATATTTGCCTTTTAAAAAAAAACAGTTGCAGTCATTCCCCCTCAATTTTTGCTCACTTGGCTTGTTTTATTAACAGGTAGTCCTTATCAAAGGGCTCAGGGGCTAGGACATTGAGTTTGTCGATTGAAAGGTCGGCAGCTGAGCGGTTCGAATCCCTAGTGCTGCTGTGTAATGGGGTGAGCTCCCGTTATTTGTCCCAGCTTCTGCCAACCTAGCAGTTTGAAAGCACGTAAAAAAATGCAAGTAGAAAAAATAGAGACCACTTTTGGTGGGAAGGTAACAGCGTTCCGTGCGCCTTTGGCATTGAGTCATGCCAGCCACATGACCACGGAGATGTCTTCGGACAGCGCTGGCTCTTCAGCTTTGAAACGGAGATGAGCACCGCCCCCTAGAGTCGGCAACGACTAGCACGTATGTGTGAAGGGATCCTTTACCTTTATCTAGTCCTTATTTGCAATCGCAGTTGGTACCAGAATGTTCATGGCATAAGCAAAGCGGTTTGATAAAGGGAGTCACGTCCGATTTCATGCCATTTTTTCCCCCATGGTTGTTAAGCGAATTGCTGAAGTTGTAAAACAAAACCGCATCATTGTTAAGTGAAACCATTGGTTTTTCTTGCTGGAATCCGACTGAGAAGATGGTAAATAGCTTTCAGCCCGGAATGTTGCAACCATCATACGCACGTGATGGTTGCTGAGCCCAAATGTTGATTATGTGGTGGTGGCAATGTTGTAATATTCTTGGTGCAAGGACTATTTGTAAGTCACTTTTTAAAATTGCCATTGTAACATCGAACAGTCACAAAATGAATGGTTGTGTTGGTTGAGGGCTACCTGTAATTAGGGCACCTTGGATATAGCTTGTCTTTTCAGCTTTTGGTTTGTTGTCAAGCTGTATGTTGGCTTAGAGAGCGTTGTTTAGATCAGGGATTTCCAACCTTGGCAACTTTCCAACCTTGGCAACTTTAAGCTTGGAGGACTTCAATTCCCAGAATTCCCCAAAGCTGGCTGGGGAATTCTGGGAGTTGAAGTCCTCCAAGCTTAAAGTTGCCAAGGTTGGAAACCCCTGCTTTAGATTACAGAACCTTCCTTATAATGTAAGAATATTTAGGAGTTGTTATGGTCCATCAGCAGCCTACGGAGTTGGCAACGGAGTTAGACAGCGATGAGGCTGAGGTGAGGCCAGGGCCATCGGGGAGTGAGGTGCAGACTCCAGAGCCTCCAGAGACTGACAGTAGTGAGGCAGAGGAACAAGAGGAGCCTGTTCCTAATGCACGCATGAGAAGAGCTGCCAGAAGACAAGAGCAGCTCAAGCAGAGAGGACAACTCAGGAGTAGAGCCAAGAGATGATTGGCCCCTCCCATAAGGCTTAAAAGACCAGCAATGGCGTTTGGGCTTTGCCGGAAAACAACATTGTAGCTGTTTCTTCTGCTTCGTCTTCTGTTTCGTATCCGACTTTGTTTTTGTGGCTTCTGGACATTTGCCAGGAAGGGCCGTTGGCAGTTTGCCTAATTGGACCAAGGTTTGCAAGATAACTGAGGAGTTTGTGTTTTGGAGGCATTTATTTTACTTTGAGTTGAACAACGCTGGGAGTGAAGTAATTCCCAGCTGTTTGAATAAAGTTTGTTTTTTCCACGGACTAAGTTTATTACTACCTACTTGGGGCTGGGTCACAACAGGAGTGAAATTGAGCTTCACGTATGGCAGTCTGCCCAAAATATGCCAATCTTGCAGGAAAATAAATATAGTACTTTGCATATATGTGTATAGTCATTTTACTGGGTAATCTGAATAGGGAAATGGCTATTATATTACAATCTATGGTTTTTTAGATAAAACCCTGGCTTTCTTCTCAGTCCTGTGTGTGTGTGTGAAATTTCATGAGGTGAATGATTTCCACAGGTTCATTCTTGGGAACCAGCTAAATTACCATAAGACCCAAATAATTTGGTCTCGTACCTTTTGCTTGCCTATGAGCTGCATTTAAAAAAAACAAAAACGTAAATTGATAATGGCATCTTGCAGTAATCATGGAATATGAAGTAGCAGAGGACTGTATGGAACACAGACAAAAGATAAGCAAAATCCTTCTCCTCTTACGTAGCTTGTTGTTTAAGTTCCATTACTGTCAAAATAATGGATGAGACACAATATTTTGCAGTACTTTGACAGTTAATGAAACCAATATTGTTGTCAGTGGCAATTCAGGCAACGGTAAAACTGACTCATAGTTCTTAGCAACCTTTCTATAAAATATCTGTTAGATTTCTTTAAAGCTCTTTGTGTGTGTGTGTGTCTTTTACTTTCCAGCAAGTGAGCGTACAGTTTGGGGATGTGTAGCACAGTTGAATATAGAGTCTACGCCAAATATAGTTTCCTGTATTTTATAGTTTTATAGTTTATAGTTTTCTAGTAACCTGTATTTTAAGATATTGCTGAAAATACCATATTTTTCAGAGTATAAGACGCACCAGAGTATAAGACACACGTTAGTTTTTGGGAAATAAGAAAAGAGCTGATTGGCAGGTGAATCGGCCTCCTAGAATATCCCCCAATCAACTGTTCACAGAGGTGAATTTTAGCAACAGGTTCCTTGGTTGTGAGCTCTGTGCCTTGCTTTTTTTTTTTGCTTTTTTTTCTGCCTCTGAAAGCCTCCAAAACAGAGCTTCAGAAAAAAAGCCTCTGAAGCTCTTTTTGGGGGCTTCTTTTCTGAAACTCTGTGGGGGCTTTTTTTCTGAAGCTCTGTTTGGAGGCTTTTTTTTCTGAAGCTTCATGTCTGATGCTTTTTTCAGCCTCTGAAACCTCCATTTGAGAAGCTGGGCAGGGCTTCATTAGGTGTATAAGACGCCCCCAGATTTTCACCCTCTTTTTTTGGGGGGGGGAAAGGTCCGTCTTATACTCCGAAAAATTTGGTAATTGTAGATAGATGCTGTTTTCTTTCAGTTTTTATTCAGTCAAATAAAAGAACATTTGCTTTAGAAATTCTATCTAAGGGCGAATGGGATTTTGAATATTAAAAGTTATTTTTTTTAATTATTTTTTTCCATCAGAGGAGGAAGTGATAAGGAAAATTCTGGACTGTGCTGAGATGGATAAATTAACAAAGGAGATAAAAGAAAAGGAAGGTACGGAATATTATATAGCATGGAATAAATTGTATAATTGGATAGAAATTAGAAATGGTAAATGACGAAAAAGGGGAAAAGGTCACACACACAAAAAAGGGTAGTGCATGAAAGAAAATGAATTGTTATAATGATAGGTATGATGGAATATATACAGAAATAAGGGATTATTTATTTATTTATTTATTTGTCACAATAGTATATGTAAACGTAAGCATGAAATAACTATACGATATATAAGCATATATATAAGCATAAGTATAAAAAGAAAAAACTATACGAATTGGATACAATCAAAGGGAACATTAGGACAGGAACGGTAGGCACGCTGGTGCTCTTATGCACGCCCCTTACAGACCTCTTAGGAATGGGGTGAGGTCAATAGTAGATAGTCTTTGGTTAAAGCTTTGGGGATTTTGGGAAGAGACCACAGAGTCAGGTAGTGCATTCCAGGCATTAACAACTCTATTACATATTTTCTACAATCAGTATTGGAGCAGTTCACATTAAGTTTGAATCTATTGTGTGCTCGTGTAATGTTGCGATTGAAGCTGAAGTAGTCTTCAACAGGAAGGACATTGTAGCAGATGATTTTATGAGTTATACTCAGGTCATGCTGAAGGCGGCGGAGTTCTAAATTTTCTAAACCCAGGATTTCAAGTCTGGTGGTATAAGGTATTTTATTGTATTCAGAGGAGTGGAGAACTCTTCTTGTAAAATATTTTTATATTTAATTTATATTTATATTTAAATATTCTTATATTTAATGTTTATATTTAATGGGACAAAAAGATAAGTATAATTAAAGAAAAAGAGAGGGGGAAAATGTAAATATTAGAAGAATACCGATACAAAGCTGTTGTAAAGAAGGAATATGTGTTTTATGTTAGTGTTTGTTATGTCTTGTTGTTTTTTTAAAAAAGTAAAAAGTATTTAAAGAAAAAAAAGGAGAATGGAATTTTGATGCAATTCTCATAAGTACACTATTGTGTTCTTCGCTTATTTAGTTACATGCTAGCCAAGGGATCTGTGCAAAAAAGAAATCTTGTTTTTCATTGAGTTTATACCTCTCAAGTGGCTTTCCAGTCTCCCTGGCTTTCTATATTAACATCAGTTCCAACATAAGAGATCTTCTCCATCTGGGCTTTTTCATTAAGGAAAAAGAAATCCCATCCTCATAAAGCTGTTCCTCTTGCCAGTTGAAAAATCAGAAAAGATCGTTGACCCAACTTTTCTGCCCACAAGCTAAGTGAAAATTTTTGAAATGTGATTTGTTTTAACTCTGGCTGAACTGATGTGATAAGTGCTCAGTGGAGAATCTTATTTATTTATTTATTTATTTATTTATTTATTTATTTATTTATTTTGTCACAACAATATGTATGAGTATCATACAAAAGATTATATAGTATATAATCTTTATATAGTATATATGAGTAAATATTAGGAGGTATAAGCATATATATATATATATATATATATATTTGTTTTCTGAGGTTTTCGCGGGTGTTTGTATGTAGATCTTTGGTGATTCGGGTTTTCTCCCGCGTAAAATTGGAAGTGTCTTGGCGACGTTTCGACGAAGTCTCATTCGTCATCTTCAGGCTTCAGGCTTCATTGCTCCCAGAAGCACGAAGCTGAAGCCTGGAGATGACGAATGAGACTTCGTCGAAACGGTGCCCAGACACTATCTATCTATATATATGAAGAAGAAAAAGAAAAACAACAGGACAGGAACGGTAGGCACGTTTGTGCTCTTATGCACGCCCCTTATGGACCTCTTAGGAATGGGGTGAGGTCAATATTAGAAAGTTTTTGGTTAAAGCTTTTGGGATTATGGGAACAGACCACAGAGTCAGGTAAAGTGTTCCAAGCACTGATGATTTTGTTACAGAAGTCATATTTTCTGCAATCTAGATTAAAGCGGTTCAAATTAAGTTTAAATCTATTGGTTGCTCTTGTATTATTGCAATTAAAGCTGAAGTAGTCTTTAACAGGAAGGACATTACAATAGAGGGAGATTACTGACAATGCAATAGCTGGAAGCAAAGTCTGCTCAGCATCTTATTCTCGAGGAGTCAACTGCAGTATAATATGGATTTACTAACTCTAACCATACCTATTCTATGCCTGGGTCAAGTATTAAGATGTGCTGAGGTCCCAGAGGATCCTTGATTGACAAAAACGCCTTATTAGAATAGAATTCTTTATTGGCCAAGTGTGATTGGACACACAAGGAATTTGTCTTTGGTGCACATGCTCTCAGTGTATGTAAAGAAAAAATAGAATATTTTTTGTCAAGAATCATAAGATACAACACTTAGTGATAGTCATAGGTTACTAAATAAGCAATCAAATCAAATCATACTGGGAAAGAATAAAGACAATATAAGTTGTAAAGATACAAGCAACACAGATATAGCCATAAGTAGGAAGAGATAGGTACTAGTAAGGATGAGAAGTAGAATTGTAATACAGTTAATTTGACAGTGTTGAAGGAATTAGTTGTTTAGCAGAGTGATGGCATTCGGGGAAAAACTGTCCTTGTGCTTTGTTGTTCTGGTGTGCAGAGCCCTATAGCGTCATTTTGAGGGTAGAAGTTGACACAATTTATTAGATAATCAACACAATATTCCTCATCTTCCTTCTGCAAAAAAATACATATTCACTATGCAAGTATGCCCAGTAAATTCCTCTCCATCAAAATCAATGAAGTTGACCTCTATGGGGCAGCCACAGGTTGATTTAATGGTTCATCTGTTGGACTCTGAATTATTTACTATACAGGTTTTTTTTAAAAAAAATCTGTAAACAAGTTGCTTTGATGAAATGCAGGGTATAAATCTGGAGATTATTACAATGCTCCCTTTTCTCATGGTTGAACAGATCTTATTTTAGTTGATGGAAATGTGAAAGAAGCAGACATTTAATCTCACAACGCAGAATTCATTTCACTGCCTTGCTCACACTGAGATTTTCAATGCACTTTCCTTCCAGCATGAATAGCAACAGGTAATGCAGGAGTAGACTTGCACAGCCAGGTGTCAGCGTTTCAGAAAACCCCCAAGTAAAAGCTTCGAAGCAAGCATTTTTCAAAGTTCTATTTACTAGAATAGGTAAATTGGCACATCTGGGAAAACCCGAATCTGAGAGCTACTGTTCTGTCCTCCTCCGCCTCCGTCCGAATGATGGCTTAATTAGCCAGCACTATCAGCTCTGGCGGCAAAAGAGCCAGCGTCTGCCAAGAGCCCTCGTTATCTTCCACGATGCTGGTGAATCACAAACTTCAGCTCTAGTCAATCAGTGGATTTGCCTGTTACAAAGAGACACACCAGCTCTTGCTGCCTTTTATATCCTGTGCGGTGTGGCTCCATGATTCAGCACTTCCTAGGCCTGCCCCACCCTTGCTTCTGTTGTTCCCTCCTCTCCTGCCTACGAAACCTAGGATTCAACCAAACCTGATTGCTGTCAGCTGGGTCTGCAGGCGTGGCCTGGCGGGGGGAAAGAGTCAGGGGATGGAGGCCTCATTATTTCTTCCACCTGGCCTGCTTCTGGCTCCTGGAGCTGAGCCAGGGGAGCGGGTGCTCCTGAGGTAAGTCCTGACGGCCTTTCCCCCTCACTTTCTAAGTCACTTTCTGGCAGCAGGGCCGGCTCGGGGGGTGCAGACAAAACAGGTACGGGTTTTCACTCAGTAAATCAAAACCCCCCAAACCATCCCCTGACTCCGCAGTTGATCACTTGCTCCAATCGCCATCCATCCCATCTCGAGACAGCACTCTGACCACTCCTTCTCCAGATGCAGGATCGACCTTATCTTGACCGACAGGAAGAATACTATTATGTCTAAAGACAACCCCTCTACTAAATCCCCCCTCCTACTTTCCCACACAGGAGAAAGTGGCAGCACGGAAACTTTCAGCCTAATATGGCTTCCAAAGGTGACACCAGAGATATAAACCAGCTTGATCTTAATCTTTACCAACATTTATGTGCTGTTTCAAAATGTCAAAATGAAGAACTGTCAGGGTTCCAAGTAACACCCCCAACGAAAGAAGACTCCAAGGCTTGAGTTTCATCAAAGTTCCCTTTTATTAGAGATGTCATATTGGCACATCTGGGAAAACCCAAATCTGAAAACTTCCAGGTTTTCCCCACCCAAAGAAAAGTAAAAATCCCTGTCCAGCACCCACATGTCCATCACATGATCCAATCAGGCACTGTCCAAAACTGGAAATGCCTCCTAGTCACCTCATTGCAGCTGCAGGGCACTGTGGACTTGACTCTCTAAGAAAAGAATGTTATTTTGACTATATATCACCCACTCTGCATATAGAGTGATACTCTATCACTCTTCCAGGAGACCTGGAAGCCATGTTTTACAGGTGGGCCTTCAGGTCTGACAAGAATATTCTTGAGTTGATTTTAGCAGTTTTGAACAGAGAAACTTCCAACCATTATCTATGATGCAAAAGTAGAAGGAAGTCATGACTTGTACCCATCTCACAGGATTTCTTTTGTCTAATACCTGCTGATACGTATTTTGTCTCTATTTCAGCGTGCTCTATCTATAGAGGCTACGTTAAACTATAATAACATTTTCTGGGCTGGCTTCATGTATGCAATTCCCATCTGGGAATTATATCAGGGGTGAAATCCAGCCAGTTCTGATAGGTTCTGGAGAACCAGTAGCGGAAATTTTGAGTAGTTCAGAGAACCAGTAAATGCCACCTCTGGCTGGATCCAGGAGTGGGGAGGGAATGGGGATTTTGCAATATCCTTCCCCTGGAATGGGGTGGGAATGGAGATTTTGCAGTATCCTTCCCCTGGAGTGGGGTGGGAATGGGGATTTTGCAGTATCCTTCCCCTGCCACGACCACCAAGCCACACCCACAGAACCGGCAGTAAAAAGATTTGGATTTCACCATTGAATTAAATATGCACATATACTCTTGGGAAATAATTACCTGGGAATTTGGAAAACCTGGAGAAGATTGTTGTTAAGATCTTACTCTCAGAAAACCATAAAAAGAAGGGATGTCAGAAACAGAATAGGTGCCCACTGTGCTACGACCTTTGCTTGATTTACCCCCTACCTACAATGTGACTGCTACTGATTTGCCTCTGAGACAATATAGGCTTTGATAAAAAAAAAAAAAAGTACATTAAAGATTGATCAAATAACAACACAACTGACTGAATTTCCATAATACACAAAGCCATAAACCATATTATACAAAACGTAATGGCTGGGTATGCACAGCATGCTGCCTCTACACTAAACAAGGCGTGTGATTGATACTTCCTGAATTTATAGATAGGGGTTTTTTCCATTCCTATCAAGCGTGGCATCAAGGCTGACAACACTGAAATAATATTCAACATTCAAAACCGTTCCAAGCATGTTATTGGTTAGTGAGCCGCAGCATTTCCAGGAAAGAGATTGTATCTAGGATTTTCTGAATATTGACTTTTGCCAATGACTTATGGCAAAACTCTTGTTCTACCGTTAAATAGTTGCTTTTCCCCCGGTTCATTGCTCCCCAAAAAGAGGTGCAGTGGCTCAGTGGCTTAATGATGCTGGAGATGGTTTTTCCTCCAGAGGTTTGAGTCTTAGCAGTATGAGCTCCCCTCACTCAGCTCTCCTAGCACCGTGATGGTGAACCTATGGCACGCGTGCCACAGGTGGCACACGTAGCCATATCAGTGGGCACACGGCACACTGATAGAGAAACAGGCTGTTTCCTGCCTCTGGAGGGCCTGGGTGGTGGTGAGGAAGGCCTATTTTCCTCTCTCACCTGGCTCCAGAGCCTCTTTATGGGGAGGGTGAAAACTGCCTTTCCCACCCCACGAGGGCCTTCGAAGGGCAGAAATGGGCCATTTACCAACTTCCGGTTGGACCAGAAGTGATGTCCCCAGCCTCCAGAGCCTCTCTAGGAGGCTGGGGACAGCAAAATAGTCACTTCCTGTCCAACCGGAAGTTAGTAAACGGGCCATTTCTGGCCTCTGGAGGGCCTCCGGGGGGGATGAGAAAGACAATTTTTGCCCTCTCCAGACTCATAGAGAGGCTCTGGAGCCAGGTGAGAGAGAAAAACAGGCCTACCGGGCCATTGTGTGCCAGGAGTGGGGAGGGGGGGTGCACGCGCATGCGCAGGGCACATAGAATTATAGTATTCAAGCAATCTGTTTATCTTGAAATCACTTTATTTCAGAATCAACGAATAACAGTTTAGCCATCTATACACATACTGATTTTAAATTTATGATGCTTTATCATGGCCAGGGTGTGAAAGAGTCCACTAAGCTGGCCTTCTAATTCTTGTTGTAAATGTTTACATTTCTATGAAGCTTTATTAAGCAAGCACAGAAAGGTCACCTTTAAATCTGCAGAGCCACCGAAAGCATAAAACGGAAATTGGGGCAAGGGAATGGCCTTAGATTAATTTATATGTCTTGTTGGCATAATGATGACAGTTAAAGGGTCAAAGGGTAAGATGCCTTGATCATGAAAAAATGATGTCCGTCTTAATCATTGCCCTTCAAATAGTTTGGTGCCAAACATGTTCCTCTAAAGATGAAAGCAAGAGAAAGGCTATCGTTTTGCACTGAGCTAGTAAAATGTTAATTTCATCCTATTTATGTTTTGCATCTCTATCTCTATCTCTATCTCTATCTCTATCTCTATCTCTATCTCTATCTCTATCTCTATCTCTATCTCTATCTCTATCTCTATCTCTCTATATCTATCATCTGTCTGTCTGTTTATCTCTATCTTTATCTCTATTTCTATCTATCTATCTATCATCTATCTATCTATCTATCTATCTATCTATCTATCTATCTATCTATCTATCTTTAGGGACGCGGTGGCTCAGGGGCTAGGACGTTGAGCTTGTTGATCGAAAGGTCGGCAGCTCAGTGGTTCGAATCCCTAGTGCTGCAATGTAACGGGGTGAGCTCCCATTACTTGTCCCAGCTTCTGCCAACCTAGCAGTCACGTAAAAATGCAAGTAGAAAAAATAGGGACCACCTTTGGTGGGAAGGTAACAGCGTTCCGTGCGCTTTTGGCACTGAGTCATGCCAGCCACATGACCACGGAGACGTCTTCGGACAGCGCTGGGTCTTTGGCTTTGACTCCGTCAACTTCCGGACCTCCGAACCTTCCGTCGCGAGCTTAAAACACATTTATTCATCCGTGCAGGACTGGATTAGATTTTAAATTTATATTGGTTTTTAATGGGTTTTATTATTTATACTGCTTTTTAATAATTCGGCCTTTTAGAATAAGTTTTTTAATTGTTATTTTAATTTGTATTTATATGTTTTTACTTGCCTGTGAACCGCCCTGAGTCCTTCGGGTGATAGGGCGGTATATAAATGTGATTAATAAATAAATAAATAAATAAAATGGAGATGAGCACCACCCCCTAGAGTCGGCAATGACTAGCACGTATGTGCGAGGGGAACCTTTACCTTTACCTTTTATCTATCTTTATTTATATCTCTCTCTATATATATATAGAGATGCCAACCAATCCATTACCTTACACTTAGAAATACACAACCTTCTCTCAAATAAACAATTTGGCTTCAGGAAAAAAATATCTTGCAATTTACAGCTTCTCCACTGTAAAAACCTATGGACTACAAATTTTGATCTAGGTAAATCAATAGATGCAATATACATAGACTTCTGTAAAGCTTTTGATTCAGTAGTACATGATAAACTTCTCCTAAAATTAAAATCCTATGGCATTTCAGGACCCTTACACAACTGGATATCTGCTTTTCTGTCAAACAGACAACAAATAGTTAAAATTGGTAATGCTCTATCAAATCCTGTTCCTGTCAAGAGTGGTGTTCCTCAAGGCAGCGTTCTTGGACCTACTCTCTTTATAATATACATAAATGATCTTTGTAATCATATCTCAAGTAACTGTGTTCTCTTTGCTGATGATGTCAAACTTTTCAACACCACTGACAATACATCCACAATTCAAAAGGACCTTGATCATCTAACTGCTTGGTCTAAAATTTGGCAACTACAAATCTCAACCAGTAAATGCTCAGTCTTGCATATTGGAAGAAAGAACCCAATCACAAAGTACATGCTTGATGGACATTGCCTCGCAGATGACCCCCTGTCAAAGACCTTGGAGTTTTTATATCTAACGATTTAAGTTCCAAAGCCCACTGCAACTATATAGCTAAGAAGGCTCTAAGAGTTGTTAACTTAATTTTACGTAGCTTCTTTTCAAAAAACACCACGCTACTGACCAGAGCATATAAAACATTTGTTAGGCCAATTCTCGATTACTGCTCTCCTGTCTGGAACCCATATCATATATCTGACATCAACACAGTTGAGCGTGTCCAAAGGTATTTTACGAGAAGAATTCTCCACTCCTCCGAAACTAATAAAATACCTTATTCCACCTGACTTGATATCTTGGGTCTAGAAAACTTGGAACTTCGTCGCCTTCGACAAGATCTGGGTTTAGCATATAAAATCATCCGTTGTAATGTCCTTCCTGTCAATGACTTTTTTAGTTTCAATAACAATATCACAAGAGCTACCAATAGATTTAAACTCAATGTCAACCGCTCCAGTTTAGATTGCAGAAAACACGATTTCTGTAACAGAATTGTATATACTTGGAATGCACTACCTGACTCTGTAGTTTCTTCTCATAACCCCAAAGGCTTTATTCAAAAACTGTCCATGGTTGACCTCACCACTTTCCTAAGAGGACTCTAAGGGGCATGCATAAGAGCACATACGTGCCTACCGTTCCTGTCCTACTGTTTCTTCCCCTATGTATATATATGTTTTTAGTACCTCATTTCTCCTCGTATATACGTTCATATATTATATAACCCTTTATGCAACGCTTGTATATATATATTGTTATATTGTTATGACGAATAAAATAAATAAATAAAACAAACAAACAAATAAATAAATAAATATATCTCTATCTCTATCTATCTATCTATCTATCTATCTATCTATCTATCTATCTATCTATCTATCTATCTATCTACTCTATCTAATCTATATATCATCTATATATCTAAATATCTATATCTATCTCTCTACCTCTCTATCTCTCTATCTATATGTATCTCTATCTCTATCTCTATCTATTAATTGACTGTTCCCTACCCTCCTTAAGTTGGTCTATTTGATTAAAAGTTGGCATAAAGCAAACACTTGAAGTATGTCTAAGATCATTGCATATTGTATATTGGACTGAATAATAAAGGCTTTTGAAAATATGTAAATAGAACGAAATATTAACAGTTTTAGCTCCCCTGGGTTATAAAATATCATTTTCTAAATTTGGCTGCTTTGTAATTATGGTCTTAATGCTCTAAAGTCTGTTCAGATTAGAAAGAACAAAGAGTCCACATAATTAATGAACAATGAAATATGTGTTCAATGTTAAAGAAATAATTGGGAGAGGGGAAAACACTGAAGCATGGACTAAGATCCAAAGAGACATGTGTCCAGGGACATGGAAAAAAAGATGCCTTCCAAACTTAAGATTTTGTTTTCTGATGTAGTTTGTGCAAAAACAAAACACAGACAACAACAAAAAATGACTTTAAAGAATTGTTGTCTTGAGTGGCGTGCCAGGAAAGAAGGAAGTAAAAGGATGCATACATTTTTGACTTTATGAAATGTTAATTTATTGAATTCAGAAATTTAGCCAGGCATAATGTTTGGAAGCTTGTTTCCTTGTAACTTCAGATACTTTTAATCCATTCTTCAGACTGGACATCATTGCATCTAATTTCAAGTAATGTGATGGTTGCAATTTTTAGCCCTAGCAACCCCGACACTTTCAGTTCATTTCAGGAGGAAGTGGCCTATTAAAATATTTTTCCAATTATTAACATTTCCTGCAATGTCTAGACACTAGGATGCTAAAACACACTGTTTGTGTGTCTGCCTTGTCTGAATAAATGAATATGCTTTCAGGAAAATATCTCAGGTTCTGTTTTCAACCACGATACATTTGTTTGTTTGTTTGTTTGTTTGTTTGTTTGTTTGTCAAATACAAAAATATATATAAGTATAAGAATGAAATAACCATACAAATTGAATACAACCAAAGGGAACATTAGGACAGGAACGGTAGGCATGCTGGTGCTCTTATGCACGCCCCTTACAGACCTCTTAGGAATGGGGTGAGGTCCATAGTAGATAGTCTTTGATTAAAGCTTTGGGGATTTTGGGAAGAGACCACAGAGTCGGGTAGCATTCCAGGCATTAACAACTCTGTTACTGAAGTCATATTTTCTGCAGTCAAGATTGGAGCGGTTCACATTAAGTTTAAATCTATTGTGTGCTCGTGTATTGTTGTGATTGAAGCTGAAGTAATCTTCGACAGGAAAGACATTGTAGCAGATGATTTTATGAGTTATACTCAGGTCATGCCGAAGGCGGCAGAGTTCTAAATTTTCTAAACCCAGGATTTCAAGTCTGATGGCATAAGGTATTTTGTTGTGATCAGAGGACTGGAGAACTCTTCTTGTAAAATATTTCTAATATAACCTTCAGTTATCCTCCCACCTTCATTTCCATCCCCAATCCAAGTAAGGAAGAAAAGGGTTTCATTTAAACCTTTGATTTTGCTGGACTTGGCGACAACTTCCCATTCTTCGCTCCATGTCCTTTTTCTTAAGCTACCGAGACAAGAACAAAAGTGAGCCAAATATTGCTGTGAGCCTGAAACTGATAAGCTTGGTTAACCAGCCCATGTTGCACTGTCATTTCATCTCTTCCCCACCAGTTCCAATTTCTGAAAACCAGAGCATGTGTTCAAGGTCACAGCAGCTAAAATGATAGAAAAGGAGGGCAGAATCAAGACAGGCAAGGTTGAAGGGATCAGGATATTAAGCAGTGCTCTTCAGGAAATCTGGCTGCAGTACAAGCAAAAAACGGCTATTTAACAATGAGAGAGCAAACAATATAGCAGACAAGCTGCTGCTCTTCATTTCTTTAATGCATTTGACTCACCACTTATTGTATTAGTCATCAGCTGAAGTCAAAAGAAAGGCACAGCAAAGGTAGCTAAAGTCCAAGAAGGTTGCCCTTGAAAGATGTACACTTCAGGTTTATAGGTAAAGAGTCTAGGTTATTTTTATTTTATTTATTTATTTAGTTTGTCAAACATGTACAAGATAACAGGTATAAGCATAATTTATTTATTTATTGTTCATATCCATGTTTATTTATAAGCATAAACATGGATATGAACAAAGAAAATGGGGATGTATAAATGAGGACAGTAGGATAGGGACACTGGTGCACTTATGCACGCCCCTTAAAAACCTCTTAGGAATGGGGTGAGGTCAACTGTAGACAGTTTAAGGTTAAAGTTATGGGGGTTTGGGGATGAAACCACAGAGTCAGGTAGTGCATTCCAGGCATTGGCCGTTCTGCTGCTGAAGTTCTATTTTCTGCAATCAAGTTTGGAGCAGTTTACCTTGAGTTTGTATCTATTGTGTGCTCATGTATTATTGTGGTTGGAGCTGAAGTAGTCATTGACAGGTAGGACGTTGTAGCAGATAATGTGTACTACGCTTAGCTCAGACTGTAGGCGGCATAGTTCTAGGTTGTCTAAGCCCAAAATTTCAAGCCTGGTAGCATAAGGGATTTTATCTGAGCGGAGGAATGGAGTACTCTTCTTATGAAATACCTCTGGAGTCTCTTAATTGTATTAATGTCCGATATACAGTGTGGAATCCAGACAGACGAGCTTTTATTTGAGAATTGGTCTAGCAAAGGCTTTGTATGCCCTTGTTAGCAGTACAATGTTACCTGAGACTCCAGGTTATCTGAGGAACCATCTGAGAACTGGCCTGCCCCACCTGTGCTAGCAGAAAGGCCATGCTGCAAACAAAGAATTATGGCTGGGAGGATCTAGGAGAAGAGCTTTTTCTGCAATGGCTCCTGCCCTCTGGAGTATTGTGACCTCCAAGGTGTGATCTGTACCCATCATTGTGGCTTTCAGCTTGAAAACCTGGCTCTGCCAATTGTCCTGGTGACCCAAGGAAAATATGTCACACTGGAGTTGGTTAATGGACTGAGATAATTCCACCACCACTCCGTGTGCATGCTGCTCTCTTCCTTGTTAATTCCAAGTCAATATTAACATTGATATTTATTATTTTAATATTTTAATGATTGATCTTGTTTTTACTGGGTTGCAAGCTCCCCAGAGACATCTTTTGCTGAGATGAGAGGCCTATACATTTATTAAAGTAAAAGAATAAATAAAGAGGATTTTCCCATTATAACGAAGACAAATTGGGAATCACACACATTTGTTTCAGTACAGACAACATTTTAAAATGTTTTGGCATTTGGCATCCCCACTATAAATGATAGTGCAAGAAGGCTTCCAAAAAGTAAAAGTTGCTTCTCATATCCTGTAGATTGTGTTACATACTGTATGTGTTGTGACCCAGGCCCAAGTATGTAATAGGAAACTCAGTGAAAAAACAAACTTTATTTGAACAGCTGAGAATTACTTCATTCCCATCGTGGTTCAACTAAATTAAAGCAAATTCCTCCCAACACAAATTCCTCAGTCCTATCACAAACCTTGGTCCAATTAGGCAAACGGCCAAAGGCCTTTCTTGGCAAACGTTCAGAAGTCACCGATACAAAAATAAATGCAAGAGGACGAAGCTACCAACATTGTTTTCCGGCAAAACCCAAACACTGTTACTGGTCTGTTTTAAGCATTATGGGAAGCTTAAAACAGGCAATGTTTTAAGTCTCTCATAAGGGCAATAATCTCTTGGCCCTTACTCCCGAGTCATCCTCTTTGCTTCTGGCAGCTCTTCTCATGCGTGCATTAGGAACAGGCTCCTCCTGTTCCTCAGCCTCACTACTGTCAGCCTCTGGAGGCTCTGAAGTCCGCACATCACTCCCCGATGGCCCTGGCCCCACCTCAGCCTCCGATGCAGAGCCCTCACCTGGGCCTTCTCCAGCCTCCAGGACTGGCCCATGCTCTTCCTCAGCTTCTGTTGCCAGCTCCACTATGTCAGAATCCTATAGAGATTTAGATAGCAAGCACACTTCAAAACTCTGTGGTCCAATTCGCTTTGATCAACCCTTCAAAATAGACTCTAAAGAGCTAATTCATCTGTCATTCCACCTGCTAGGAGCTTTTCTTCTCTCATTACATTTTGAAATCAAACCTCTCTTGCCATCCTTTATGAAATTTTCATTTTCTTAAGCATCAGTAAGTCTCTGCGTTTCAAAGCTCTTTATTCACTACAAAAGATAACACATTCTATATTTTCTCAATCAAACATGGACCAAAAATGAAGAAATACGATTGTCAACACTATTTGTGGTCGCAGGGGGGGAAAAAGTTAAAAAGAGAAAGAGAACATAATTATTCAGACATCAGTCCTCTACTTTTCCTTTATTTTTCATGCAATATTATAGAATTGTTGAAAGCTTAGTCATGTTTATTCCTCTCCTAATAATCAAGGTAAGAGATTAGGAGCTTATTGAATTTGGCATCTTGTTTGGAAAAAGTAGAATATTTCTTGGTTTGGGCTGCATTATAATCAGATTTCTGGGAGAAATATTGTAATTTGCATTCTTTCTTCTACACGCATAAAATGTGGAGGATGGTATTGTCATGTCAAAAGAAAAACAACAGCAAATATGACCAGTAATAAAGTAAACAAAACAAAGAAGCAAGCGAAGAGAATGGAAAGAAATTCTTAACGATCCTGAAAATGAGCTGAAAAAAACAGACATTTCTGTCTATGGAAGAAAAAGCTTCGGTGGAATAATGTAGCCGATTTTGGCACACTTTTATACTCCATCTGGCTGCTTGGGAATGGAAACAAAACTAGGGAAAACATTTATTTAATACTGTTACATATCATTTTCTTTTAGGCCATCCAAGGTGATTTATTTTGCTATAAAATTTAAAAAAAAAAAAGACAGAAGCTGGCCTAGGTGTATACTGGCAATTGATTTGGGCTGTTGATAGATCCTTTCCAAATATGTGTGGATTACATCATTCCCGCCGTCAATCCAGGACAAAGAGTTTTTATATGATTGCATGAGAAATGTAGAAAAGACTCTCCTGCAATCCATTTTCAGGAGCTGATGCCATAACCTGTGCCGATTCACACTTGCCTCTGCAGACAGGCCTCCTGGAACAAATGGGGAAGGACTGGAAGAGGTACCAATAAAGGGGAATATTTGTAGCTCGGGGTTGAAAGGAGGGATCCTTGGTGGGCTCTGAGCTTGGTTGTTTTCTTATAGAAATTTATTACCCTCTTAGGTTACCTCATCAGTGCTAGAAGGGAGTGGGGTGTGTGGAGAGGAGGAGGAGGGGGAGAGGGGGGAGGGGGAAGAAGAAGAAGAGGAGGAGGAGGACAGTTATGGGGTTCTTGTTGCTCTCTGAGTTTTCTTGCAGACATTTCATTAACCAGACAGATTAACAGAGTTGGAAGGGACCTTATAGCAGGGGTAAAATGCTCCTGGTTTGGACCAGATCACCTGATCCGCTAGTGATCGTGGCAAATGGAGAACTGGTAGCAATCACAGTGCAAGGCTTCACCCACCCGCCCAGCGGGTTCCTACTTAACCAGGAAGTAATGTGTTTTGTACCTTCTGCGCATGCGCAGAAAGGTTTTGCGCATGCGCAGAGGGTCTGCGCGTGCACGAAGAGAGCACTTCCGAACCGGTAAGGAAGGTAAGTAGATTTCGCCCCTGCCTTATAGGTCATCTAGTCCAACCCCCCGCTCAGCAGGAGACCCTACACCATTTCTGACAGATGGTAGTCCAGTGGCTTCTTGAAAGTTTCAAGTGATGAAGCTCCCATAACTTCCGAAGCCAAATTCTGATTGATTGTTCTCACTGTCAGAAAGTTCCTCCTTACTTCTAGGTTGAATCTCTCCTTGATCAGTTTCCATCCATTATTCCTTGTCTGGCCTTCAGGCGCTTTGGAAAATACCCTGTTTTCCCCAAAATAAGACATCCCCTGATAATAAACCCAATGTCGTGTCCCACTCCCACTCCGATGAATGAGTCAAGGAAGTCCGTAACAAACTTGGCAATGAAGCCTTTGCAGCTTGCCAAGTTTCTTCGAGGTTTATCAGGGCAGGCAGGAGCCCAAGTTGTGACTTCAGCGATAGAGTCCGATATCAGCAAACTAGATAAGACTTTGCTTGACTCAAGGTTGGAATGCCAAAAGCAGGTCCTTTATATAGGCTGTGGGGTGTGGCTCCATGACTCAGCATTTATCCAGGCCTGCCCCACCCCTCCTTCTGCTGGCGTCGCCTCTCAGATCTCCGGAAGCAAGGGTCCTCCCGCTCTGAATTGTCTTCTGCTGGATCTGCTGGCAGCTTCTGGGAAAGGGAGAGGTCAGAGGGAGTAGGGCCGAGTAATTCCAGCACCTGGCTGACTTCCTGCTCTGAAGGCTGAGCCAAAGGAATACACGCTGTATGAGTGAGGTTTATCGGGCTTGTCCTTCCACTTCTGGAATCCTCTCCGGGCATGGGGCCAGGGCCGGGGATTGGAGGCATGACAGGCCGTTCATCTTCATTATCAGACTTGGAGTCTGATAAAAGGGCCGGCTGAGGAGAGGAATGAGGAGAAGTCACAACACCCAATCAAGTTTTTAAGTACATGGCAATAAGGCCAAGTGCTTATTTCAGGGTTCAAAAATAAATAAATAAGACAAGGTCTTATTTTCGGGAAAACACGGTAGCTTGACCCCCTCCTCTCTGTGGCAGCCCCTCAAATATTGGAACACTGCTATCCTGTCCCTAGGTAAACTCATCAGTGCTACTAAGGGCTAGCACACCATATTCCACTGATGATGTTACCTAGTTTGGGTAATGAAATGTCTGCAGGAAAACAACCAAGCTCCAAGAACACCAAGGGCCGTAGATACCATCAACTCAGGCCATTAATAGTCTCTTCAATTGATAACGGCTGAAATTCCTGCTCCTAGGCTTCTTCTCAATCTTTCTGACGGATTCATAGCATGGTATCTTTCTAATTCCAGGCTGATGTAGTTTAGGCAAATAAGAAAAAAAACAACAACAACACCCAACAACCTGAGATCTTTGTTTCAGGCCAAGGTGAAACAAAACAGGTCTCAAAAATAATTTTAAAATGCTAAAAAGTGATAATATGTTTTTTTGGGGGGGGAGGAGAGAAGAGGGGTGTCATGCAGTCTGTATGCTTTGCTAGGCATTGGCTTCATTAGCATTGCAAATGCTTCAGTCTGCATAAGCTGAGGAGATTCTTTTCAGAAACTCAAATGGAAATGCAATTAGAACTGTAAAACAAGTGCTAAGAAATGCAGTCTTTTAAGGTACTACTGGATTAACAGAAGGCTGAATGGAAATTGCGCTTTCTTTCCTTTTTTTATTTTTTTAAATGTCATCGGGTTGGGTATTTTTTTTTTAATCTCCCTCTATCACCCCTTCTTGAGAATTACAAGAATTTTCTGTTTGACTGTTTTAGACACAATCAGAAGGAGATCCTGCAGTGAAATATCACCATAAACACCAGTGGTTGGTGACGATTGTACCTTGTTAGGAAGAAGAATCTCTCTCTCTCTCTCTCCCTTCCTCTCTCTCATTCTCTCCCTCCCTCCCTCTCTCTCTCCCCTCCCTCTCCATCTCTACCTCTCCCTCTCTCCCCCTCTCTCCCTCCCCCCTCTCCCCCTCTCCCTCCCTCCCTCTCTCCCTCCCTTCATCTCCCTCCCTCTCTTTCTCTCCCTCCCTCCCTCTCCCCCTCTCTCCCTCTCCCCCTCTCTCCCTCCCTCCCCCCTCTCTCTCGCGCTTTCTCTCTCTCTCCTGAAATTTTTTTTACCAGAGCAAAATAGGAGGACCCTCTATTAAGCAAATGCCATTTGGATCTCAGTATCCCTGTATTTGTAATGAGACCTAACTCCAATTACGTTATATTGTGAGCCACCCAAATTTAGAATAAACATTTCATAGGAAGAAAAGGCAAGCTATGGAGAGAAGAGATGCCAAAAACACATTCCTGGATAAAGGAAAAGGAAGTTATTGAACAACTTTCTGCAAACAAGTGTTATCCAGATATTCTGGGATTAACACCAAGACTTTTATGGACTTTAGTGTCTGATGGGAAGAATACTAGCGGAGATGCTCAGGATGTTACAGAAGGAGCAAGTACAACTGTTACAGTTATAAGGGGGGGGGAAAGAACACTATTCTTGGCCCCATTATCTTCTTTAGATGATGAGTTCTGGTTATATAGTAGACACTTCCATACCCAAAGTTATCTCTCCTACACATTAAGCTATTAAAAAAATGATTCCTTTTACACATTAAACACGTGTCCAGGTTACTCACAACTTAGTTATCCTCGGCTGAATCAGTCAAGAACTAGAAGAGATGATGATCAAAATTAGGTGATGTTTACAAACTTTCTTGCTTGGATCCAACTGCAACAAAGACTTTGTATCTTATCAAAAGACAAGATAGCTCAGTTTCAGAGTCTACCATCAAAAAAAGAAAAGAAAGAAAGAAAGAAAATGAATTAAATGACAGTATCAGAGAAAACGCTTAAAGCTTTGGGAAAGACAAGAAATATTGATTGCAGTCTTCCAATAATCTAAGGGATTGCCACAAAGGGAGAGGCGGGGTCAACCCATTCTCCAAAGCATCTGAAGGCAGAACAGAAAGAAATGAATGGAAACTAATCAAGGAGAGAACCAAGCTAGAAATAAGGAGAAATTTCTTGACAGTGAAAGCAAGTAATCATGGAATGGTTTGCCTTCAGAAGTTGTGGATGCTCCATCACTGGAAGTTTTTAAGAAAAGATTGGACAATCATTTCTCTGAAATGGTATAGGGCAGTGGTTCTCAACCTTTATAGTGCTGCGACCCCTTTAATACAATTCCCCACGATGTGGCGACCCCAACCATAAAATTATTTTCGTTTTGAATTTATCACGCCTGAAGCCGTATTGGCTAGCAATCTGAACTGCTTGCGATTGCCTTGAGGACGGAGGCATTAAAGCGGAGACTCCTCCCCTATTAAGTTTATCGCGCCTGAAGCCAGATTAGGCTAGCGATTGGGAGTGATTGCAGCTGACTTGAGAGGGAGACATCAGAGCAAAGATTTCTCTCTTTTTTTTTCATAAAAAAGTTTTATTTTTACAATCATATCAAATGTACAGTTATATACAATTAGTTGGGCTTGCCCAGTCACCCCCCCTTTTTTTACACTCTTCCCTCTTCTACCTTCTTCTACTTTCCAGACCTTCCTCTCCTTCTCTTATCTACATCCTCTCCTCCCTCCACCCTACAACTTCCTTCTCCCTCTTCTACCCCTCTTCCTTCCTCTTCTCCTCTTTCCTACCTCCTACTCTCTTCTCTTTTCTCCCTAGATTTCTCTCTTTTTTAATTCATCGCGCCTGAAGCTGAATTCGGCTATCGATTTGAAGAGCCTACAGCTGGCTTATGAAGTCAACCATTGGAGTGCGATTCTTCAACTCACAAATATACTTCCCATATTTCCGATGGTTTTAGGTTACCCCTGGCAAATCAACATTCGACCCCCAATGGGGTCCCGACCCACAGGTTGAGAACCGCTGGTATAGGGTCTTCTGCTTGATCAGGGGCTGGACTAGAAGACCTCTAAGGTCTGTTTCAACTCTGTTATTCTGATATTTCACAAACCTACAAAAGGAGAGATGTACTGGCCTGGTAGAACACCTGATTAATAAGCTGATTTATCACACTGTTCATTCTGACACAGTTGCAAATCAAACTCTGATCGTCATTATTGGTTACTACTTGATGAAACCCCGCCAGACATATTTGCTCCTTTGTCACATGCTTATTCTGGGAAGTATTTCAGGAGGAGCTATTTTCTTAATGAAGAGGCCCCATGTGGCTGTGAAACCATGGAGCAAATTCACAGGAAAAAGGTTTTTTTTGTTTTTTTTTTTAAAAATGTATTTTAAAAAATATATTTGATTTCCATATTGCTTTTCCTCCCAGAATTGCTTTACAGGAGAACAGTCTTTAAACAATTTTAAATAAGTTCGGCAAATATAAAAGCAACAATGATTATCAACATCAGGAGAGGAACATAAAGTGAAGCTCATTTTTTTTTTAAAAAAAGCAAAGAAGCAAAATAGTCTCGGCCTAGAGTAGCATTTATCCCATAACTGTCTAAGTGAACAGTTGAACAGTGCACAACATGAAAGAAGACAGCATGGGGGCCTGTTGAACATCTCCCAGGAAAGCTCACCAGCACTTCATAGATCTGAAAAAAACAAAACCAAATTGGATTGTTTAGAAGGTAGAACATGAATTTTAGTCAGACACTGTTGCTGCTAGCACTGATCTCACGGTGGGCCGATTGAGAGCAGACATCTGAATTCATTCTCAGAATGTTCCATGCCAAGCTTCTCGTACATCTATAACTTATCACCACATGGATTACTACCCTTGAAGCTCTGTTTCTAGGGAGCTGTAGGCACGTCTTGCAAATGGAGAAAGAAGAAGGTCTCCTTGCAATCTGCACCTGCATGAGAGGAATCGGTGAATAAATTAGAGGGAAAAGTCATGAAAAGGAAGGAAGAAGTGTTCCCATGGTCTACTCATATGTTAATGTACCGCTGTGCTTTAGAAGCAACTGCAAATGGAATGCTTAAGCTGACCTTTTCCCACTAGGTTGCCTCCCCTTCAGTGATGGGTTGCTACCGGTTCACCTCGATTCGGGCGAACTGGTAGGGGTGGTGGCAGGAGGCTCTGCCCATCCACTTGGACGTCATGAAATATGGTCTGTGCATGCACAGACATGGTGCGTGAGTGAACCAGTAGCAAAGGTTAGTGAAACCCACCCGTGCTCCCCTTCAGATAAGAAATTACAGGTATTAATAATCTGCCATTGACCACAGCTCAGTGGAGACAGACTCTGCAGAGCACGTTGACTTGGTTGGACCACGTTGGACCACGGGACCATGGCTATGTTTAAAGCATCTTGACAGCAACTACCTGCTAAAACTGGGGAGGCTGTTCCTAAAAGTCAGACTTTGTACCTACTCAAGAGAGCAGCCTCTGAAGACAGAGGAACATTTTGTCAGACATCAGTTTATCTGACCATGGTATGGGGAACACTTTCAACTGAACAAATTATCTATTGAAGTATAGTTTGTTTATTTATTTGCCCTATGTGCCTGCTGCCTCAACTCATCTCTCTTTGTTAACTCCACTAATTGTCTGGGGTCCTGACATCGCTGTTCTTACAACAGTCTCTGGAAAAGCCATCTGAAGCTATTCTATTTCAAGGGATAGTAGAGTTGTGACTGAGAAACCTCCTACTCTTTTGCCATTTTGATTAGGGGAAAAATTTGCAGCATTCCTTCTTGATCTTCAGATACTAGACAGGTAGAATCTACCCAGAGCAAGCGTTTCCCAAAATTTTGAGGATCCAAGCCAATAAAATATTTATCTGAATCTTGAATTGGACTTGGAAGTCCATCAGTAACCAATACAACTCACCAAAAACAGTTTTATCTCGCCATGCCATCTTTTACTGGTCAAGAGTTGGGCAACTATGTTAGTGTTAGCCACAGCTTCTTTGAAAGCTTCTGGTTGACATATAATTTGTATTCTTGCAAGATGAACTTTCTGGCTGTTCAGTTACACTTCTCATTTAAATGTTGTATGGGAGACTGTACTTAAAAAACTAGCAAGCAATTCTGGAACTGAAAACAAATTTCCTGATTGTTTATTTGTAGCCTATGACTATCATTAAGTGTCGTATCATTAAGTGTTAAATTTGTACCTTGTGACTATCATTAAATGTTGTAAGTGTTGTACCTTGATGAAGGTATCTTTTCTTTTATGTAAACTGAGAGCATATGTACCAAGACAAATTCCTTGTAAGTCCAATCACACTTGGCCAATAAAAGAATTCTATTCTATTCTATTCTATTCTATTCTATTCTATTCTATTCTATTCTATTCTATTCCATTCCATTCCATTCCATGCATTAAAATTCAAGATTTTGAAATAAAGAGCTGTGGCCAAGGCTTTCGGGAAATCAGGTTGTGCTCATCTGTGATAAACCATGGTTTATTTTATCTGTGGCTTGTCAAACAAGTTATGCTGATCTTGTTTACATTTAATAGTAAGCTATCAATGATCGTTTACAGGTCATAAAGGTTAAATTTACATATTAGCTAAAAGGAACATTCCTCACGGTGATATATTATTGTTTGTTTTGTGGTTTTTTGGTACATCTGACATCAGTTCAATTCTGGCACTGCCGACTATCTATCTCTTTAGTAGCTTACACTGACAAATAATCAGACAGCTGCCATTTTTATTTTCTGTTATGCCTCTGGAGCTGTTAACAATTTTCTATCACCTTCTGGAACAGTGGCAACCTTAAATGTTCCTCGGTAAGTCCACAGTATCAACATTGGAATAGGAAATGTTGAACTGAAAAGAGAAAAAAAATATTGTTTATAAGGAAAGGATAAAAACTGACAAGCATGACACACTGGCAGAAAAACAACACCGAAGTATTGAACCGGCTCACAAGTGAATATCAAAACACCGTAATACAGAAATAATTCCAAAAATATTTTTAAAATGTACTGTATATCATCTTGGAATAGAGATTCTGAGTCATAATAGGTATCGTTAGATAATATTCCTAGGTCCTATTTCTTTAAATTTCTTTTCTCTCCCATGTGTAAGAAGTTATTAGCCTTAGATGTGCTGAGATACATTTCTGAAAGTAAAGCATTCTTTTAGGTCCACAGAGGAGAGAGCTGGAAATGGCTTAAATGGTTTTTTTTTTGCTCCCCTCCCCCCCAAATTTCTACTTTTTATTCCTGCATCTCCTGGATTCTCCCTTTAGAATAGTTGTACAAATAAATATACCTTCACATTTATGGCTCTTTCTACTTCCTTTCGCAACTGTCCAGAATATCAGGTTCTCAATAAACAAAGGCTGACTAAAAGATCAATGAAACTCGGTCTGGTAAAACTCCAGACTGTACAAGCATGTCATTCTGAAGAACTTTATTTAAAAAGAAAACGTGAAGGGCATACACATGAGCTGGCAATCTTGCAACCCTTGTGCAGGAAAACGAAAAGCCACGAAGACAAAACATGTCTCTGTCAGGATCATTAGCATTTAGTCAATGTGTAAGAAGACAAAGAGGATTAATACACCTGATTCAGAATGGGATTATTTATTTCAGTTACTTTAATGCCATGATGGTGAACCTAGGGCATGCGTGCCACAGCTGGCACACACAGCCCTCTCTGCGGGCACATGAGCCATCGCCTACCTCAGTTCCACCTCCGCCTCCCACTGGCCAGCTGATTTTTGGGATGCACGGGGAACAGGGCGTGTGCAGGAGATGAGCACGCATGCGCAGAGGGGGGTGCACACACATGGCCCAGGGGAAGCGCAGGGGCAGTGCCCCCCCACGGCCTGTTTTTGGGTCCAGGAGGCTGCAGGGAGGTCTGCTAGGCCAAAAATGGGGGGGGGCGTGTGGGTCGCGCGCACATGCGCGAGGGGCAGGGGAGGCATGGGAGGTCATGTGTGTATGCGCAGGGGGCACCTTGTATTATAGGTGCCGGAACACACACGTGCTGTCGCACGTGTGTACACTTTTAGCACAAGATGGGAAAAATTGCTGAACTATATATGTAAAGCATTCTAATATAAAACCTGAACATTTCTGCCCTAAACAGGATTTGCTTTCAATCGTATTATTTCATTGGAGACAGAGGGTCAGTGCAGAAGGTCCCATGCAAACTAGGAAGCGATTAGATTTCATAGACTACTATTAGGTATCTATGATCTACTGTGAATACGTCTATCATAAAATCAGCCTGTTGTTCCATGAATAGAAATTAGAAATTAGAAATCGGTATGCTTAGTTTAATGAAAAGAAGGTCTCAGGGGAGACATGATAGCAGTCTTCCAATATCTCAGGGGTTGCCACAAAGAAGAGAGAGTCAAACTATTCTCCAAAGCACTGAGGGTAGAACAAGAAGCAATGGGTGGAAACTAATCAAGGAGAGAAGCAACCAAGAACTAAGGAGAAATTTCCTGACAGTTAGAACAATTAATCAGTGGAACAACTTTCCTCCAGAAGTTGTAAATGCTCCAACACTGGAAATTTTAAAGAAAATGTTGGATGGCCATTTGTCTGAAATGATGTAGGGTTTCCTGCCTGGGCAGGGGGTTGGACTAGAAGACCTCCAAGGTCCTTTCCAACTCTGATATTATTATTATTATTATTATTATTATTATTATTATTATTATTATTATTATTATTATTATTATTATTAATTTTTTTGCATTGCATGCAATGCAGACAGAAGGATTCGCTTTAACTAGACAGTCTCTAGATTAACTAAAGATTTAATTCTCACTCTGAGAAGAAAGTCACTCTGAGAGTGAGATCGACAGTACCTAAATTTGATAAAGAAATAAAATAATTTTCTTTAAGAAATCTAATTGTCCATGTGAAACAACCCCAAAACTTTATTTACACAACACCTAAAAGTAAAGGTAAAGGTTCCCCTCACACATATGTGCTAGTTGTTCCTAACTCTAGGGGGCAGTGCTTATCTCTGTTTCAAAGCTGAAGAGCCAGGGTTGTCCAAAGTCATGTCCGTGGTCATGTGGCCGGCATGACTCAATGCCAAAGGCGCACGGAACGCTGTTACCTTCCCACCAAAGGTGGTCCCTATTTTTTCTACTTACATTTTTTACATGTTTTCAAACTACTAAGTTGGCAGAAGCTGGAACAAGTAACGGGAGCTCACCCCATTCCACGGCACTAGGGATTCGAACCGCTGAACTGCCGACCTTTCGATCGACAAGCTTAGTGTATTTAGCCACTGAGCCACCACGTCCCTATATATACACTATATACTGATCCCAAATATTTATTTTATTTTATTTATTTATTTTGTCACAACAGTATATATAAGCATTGACATGTAACAACTATATAATATATAAGCATATATATGAGCATAAGTATGTAATAACTCTATTAATTAGATATAATGAATATAATGCAGAGATAGGATCTGTCTGCAGCTGCTTAAAGCAGCCATGTCACAATTCATACAGTGTGCTTATCTGCTATTAAATGAATATGGCCCCATTGTTTTTTTTCCAAGCCACAGGCAGAGTCTGTAGACAAATCAAAAGGAGGATATAGTTTTGAGATTCTGTTTTGGGCTTTCAAAGTTTTACTCTAACAAAGAAGCCATTGTCTGATAATACATTCTCCAATAGTCTAAGATTCCATTTTGTAAAATTACTAGGGAGACTAAAGGCCAGTCTCCCGCTCCTGGAAGTCCAATGAATGATTTCTTATTTTACTAGATTCTGTCTGTTCCTTTCTTTAAGGCTAATTTCTTCTGAGAAGAATGATTGTGTTGGCTTCTTTAAGTAGAGCAAATCGATACTTAACTCTGGTTGGAGAGGCAATGAATGCTGATGAGGAATCAGTAAAAATTACCAGGTTGAAATAGGATGAAATTTGAAACACAAAATAAAACAAAACAAAACAAAACTAGATTCGAATCCTCTTAATTAATATGATGGAGTAACAGTGTGTTATAGTGACTTTAAAAGACTTAGAGCGAAATGTTTAATCCGCAAAGACATGAAATGATGAAAGTGTTTGTTGTAATGTGATTAAAAATATTGAATGCAAATACTTTGATTCCATAGCTATTTACCTCGGTTCTGGTTTGTTCTCTTGTCTTCTGACATATTTTGTTGTAGTTTCCTGGGAAAAGGGATCAGCTCTGATGCTGCCCTATTGGTTATTGCAGGTTATTGATTTGTTTTGATTCATTGATCAATTCAGAAAATTCAGTTGAATCAATTTATCCCATTTTCTTTAGGCAGATACAGTTAGATATTTAAATGCTCTACTCATATAGACCACAGCTGCGATCTAAGGATATCTGCAAGAGGGACCTAAAGGCCCTGGGAATGGACATTAACAACTGGGAAACCTTGACCTCCAATTGTTCAGCTTGGAGGCTAAAGACGCAACATGGCCTTCTCCAATTTGAAGAGACATTTGTTCGGCAGGCTGAGGCAAAGAGGCAGTCCCGGAGCCAGCGAAATCTGGAGGCTGGGCAAGTGGACAGAATGTATCTGCCCTCAGTGTTGAAGGGATTGCCACTCTCAAATTGGCCTTTTTAGCCACACTAGATGATGTTTCCAGAGGATGATACCATAGTGGTTCTCCTCCTATCTCTCTGATCAGTCGCAGACGGTGTTGATGGGGGGGCAGAGGTCGGCCCCGAGACGCCTCACTTGTGGGGTGCCTCAGGGGTCGATTCTCTCGCCCCTCTTGTTCAACATCTATATGAAGCCGCTGGGTGAGATCATCAGTGGTTTCGGTGTGAGGTACCAGCTGTACGCTGATGATACTCAGCTGTACTTTTCCACACCGGACCACCCCAACGAAGCTATCGAAGTACTGTCCCGGTGTCTGGAAGCCGTACGGGTCTGGATGGGGAGAAACAGGCTCAAGCTCAATCCCTCCAAGACAGAGGGGCTGTGGATGCCGGCATCCCGGTACAGTCAGCTGCAGCTGCGGCTGACTGTTGGGGACGAGTCATTGGCCCCAATGGAGAGGGTGCGCAACTTGGGCGTCCTCCTGGATGGACGGCTGTCTTTTGAAGACCATTTGATGGCCATCTCCAGGAGAGCTTTTTACCAGGTTCGCCTGGTTCGCCAGTTGCGCCCCTTTCTAGACCGGGATACCCCATGCACGGTCACTCATGCTCTCGTGACATCCCGTCTGGATTACTGCAATGCTCTCTACATGGGGCTCCCTTTGAGGAGCACCCGGAGACTCCAGGTAGTTCAGAATGTGGCTGCGCGGGTGATAGAGGGAGCCCCTTGTGGCTCCCACGTAACACCTCTCCTGCGCAGACTGCACTGGCTGCCTATGGCCTTCCGGGTGCGCTTCAAGGTTTTGGTAATGATCTTCAAAGCGCTCCATGGCATAGGGCCGGGCTACTTACGGGACCGTCTGCTGCCACCGATTGCCTCTCACCAACCCGTGCGCACTCACAGAGAGGGACTCCTCAGGGTGCCGTCGGCCAGGCAGTGCCGACTGGAGACACCCAGGGGAAGGGCCTTTTCTGTGGGGGCCCCCACCCTCTGGAACGAGCTTCCCCCAGGACTTCGCCAACTTCCTGACCTTCGAACCTTCTGCCGCGAGCTTAAGACACATCTATTTATTTGCGTAGGACTGGACTAGAATTTTTAAATGTTTTAAATTTTAAATCTGGTTTTAATGGGGTTTTATTATTTATATTCCTATTTTAAATATTTGGCCTTATGTAATAAGTTTTTTAAATTGGTGTTTTATTCTGTATATATATGTGTTTTATATGGCTGTAAACCGCCCTGAGTCCCTGGGGAGATAGGGTGGTATAAAAGTACGAACAAATAAATAAATAAATAAATAAATATAAATATAGCCTTGAGCCATGGTGGCTCAAGGTTATAAGAAGCCTATTATTAAAACCAGCTGCCTGCAATTACTGCAGGTTCAAGCCCCACCAGGTCCAAGGTTGACTCAGCCTTCCATCCTTTATAAGGTAGGTAAAATGAGGACCCAGATTGTTGGGGGGTGCAATAAGTTGACTTTGTAAATATACAAATAGAATGAGACTATTGCCTTACACACTGTAAGCCGCCCTGAGTCTTCGGAGAAGGGCGGGATATAAATGTAAACAAAATAAATAAATAAATAAATAAATAAATAAATAAATAAATAAATAAATAAATAAATAGTCTTTTGAGACTGAAGGATGCCAATGGAACTCATATACAAAACAACGGAAGTGGTTTGACTCTCTAATCCAACTTTGAGATGCCATCAAATGACCTTCTAATTGAATATCAATATTTAAGCTTTTAATTTATTTACTTTAAAAAACAACAACCAAACCCATCGAACAAGAAACCCTAATTACATCATAAGACAGTCTTAACTAATTGGAATTCAGAGACGACAGTGAAAAGGATGGAAAGAGATAAAATGCGTGAAAGTGTATAAGTAGTTGCTGCATTTGTGCCAATAAAGGAATCCTCAGCTTTCCAAGTGACTTTAGCTTTTAATGGGCATTTTCTTTCCAAGACCTAATTTGCATATATACCTTCTGGGATTGCAGTGTTGATTACTTTCAGGAACATTTCCCAAGTGAATCCCCTTGTTATTTCTAGCTTACAAAATAAATCTAAACAAATAAATACATAGCATATTTTCCATCCTTCCTTCCTTCCTTCCTTCCTTCCTTCCTTCCTTCCTTCCTTCCTTCCTTCCTTCCTTCCTTCCTTCCTTCCTTCCTTCCTTCCTTCCTTCCTTCTCCTTTTAAACATATGCATACCATTCGATTTTGGTTTTTTTTTGCTTAGATTTTTCTTATCCCACCTTTATTATTTTTATAATTAATTCAAGATTGTGAACATACTTAATACTACTTTGTCCCTCCCCCACTTCTCAACAATAACACTGGGAGGTGAATTGGAAGAGAGAGAGTGTGACTGGCCCACAGATACCCAGTGGGCTTTCATGCCTAAAATGAGACTAGGTAGACTAGCTCATAAAATCATCTGCTACAATGTCCTTCCTGTCAATGACTACTTCAGCTTCAACCACAACAATACACGAGCACACAATAGATTCAAACTTAAGGTGAACCGCTCCAATCTTGATTGCAGAAAATACGACTTCAGTAACAGAGTTGTTAATGCCTGGAATGCACTACCTGACTCTGTGGTCTCTTCCCAAAACCCCCAAAACTTTAACCTAAGACTGTCTACTATTGACCTCACCCCATTCCTAGGAGGTCTGTAAGGGGCGTGCATAAGACCACCAGCGTGCCTACCGTCCCTGTCCTAATGTTCCCTTTAGCTGTATTCATTTTATGTATTCAGTTCATGCTTATACTTATATATATTATTTAATATGTATTTGACAAAATAAATAAATAAATAAAAAATAGATATCCCAGTCTCCCAGTTTTCAGTCTGATGACTTAACCACTATTTCCAATCATCACCAGGTTCTTAATCCCAACAAAGTCTAACAAGGCTTCATCAAATATTGATCTTAATTTAACAGCATAGCTTTACATAGTGTTTTATACATTATTATGACTTTTATTTCTATTTTAGAGCAATTGTGTATTACTACCGGTAGTTCCTTTTCTACTTAGCTCTATTAGGTCTACAATAGCAATAAAATTGATTGATTAAAATACATCTTTGTTTACATGTATAATAATGACGTGGTGCTCAGGGACGTGGTGGCTCAGTGGGTCCGTCAATTTCTACAGGACCTGGGTTTAACTCATAGAATCATCTATTATAATGTTCTTCCTGTTAATGACTACTTCAGCTTCAACTGCAATAATACAAAAGCTACCAATAGATTTAAACTTAATGTCAACCGCTCCAATTTGGATTGCAGAAAATATGACTTCTGTAACAGAATCATCAGTGCTTGGAACACACTACCTGACTCTGTGGTCTCTTCTCATAACTCCAAAAGCTTTAACCAAAAACTATCTACTGTTGACCTCACCCCATTCCTAAGAGGACTTTAAGGGGCGTGCATAAGAGCACAAACGTGCCTACCGTTCCTGTCCTATTGTTTCTTCTCCTAGATATATATATATGCTTATGCTTCCTTGTTTCTCCTCATCTATATGTTTATATATTATATAATCTTTTTGTGTGATGCTTGTGTATATTATTATGACAAAATTAAATAAATAAAAAAATAAAAAAATAAAGATGCTGAGCATGTCGATCGAAAGGTTTTAATCCCTAGTGCCGCGTAGCGGGGTGAGCTCCCGTTACTTGTCCCAGCTTCTGCCAACCTAGCAGTTCGAAAGCACGTAAAAAATGCAAGTAGAAAAATAAGGACCATCTTTGGTGGGAAGATAACAGCGTTCCATGTGCCTTTGGCATTTAGTCATGCTGGCCACATGACCACGGAGATGCCTTCAGACAGCACTGGCTCTTTGGCTTTGAAATGGAGATGAGCACCACCCCCTAGAATAGGGAATGAATAGCACATATATGCAAGGGGAACCTTTACCTTTACCTATGATAATGACAGTAAGGAATGGCATAGGATCTCAAGCTATGGAGTGAGCTACTTAGCTGCTTTGTTTGCCAGAATGCTTCAAACTTCATAGAATAAGAGGGTGAGAAATTTAGAACTTAAAGACATGACGAAACACTGCTGAGCAGCAATTGTTACTCTTGTATTTACTAAATCAAGAGTTTGCCAGAAGTCTGCATGATTTATAAAGTTCTTAAGTCTTTCTCACTGCTAGTAGAACATACAAACATGACATTGGCCATTATGTTTCAATTCATAAACTCCAAGGACTGAGGCTGGATGAAAAGACCTGCCAGATAAGACAGAGAGAAGTAATATTTTAGTTCAAAATGAATATCCCAAACCTGACGTGCAATCAAGGGACTGATCTATTTGTTTATTCAGAATTTCTCTTTTGGGAAGGTAAGCAGCAAGATTTTTTTTGTGGACATTTTTTTTGCAGAGGAGGTGAAGGAGCTTCAGAATATAGTAAGCTTAAATTTCATTTATTAAAAAAAACTACTCAGCATTTACATCATGCAGATATTTATTTAGTAATTCAATTTAATGTATTTATTTATATATATATGAAAAAGACATTATCCGCTTTCCCTCCAGGCGACTTACAACAACCCATTGAAACAACCATAAGAGGAGTTATTAAAAGATAAAACAAATTACAGCAATAAAAAAAATAAAGCAGTTGTAAGAAAAAAAAAAACTCGAGTATAAGCCGATATACTGAGTATAAGCCGAGGGCTTAAAAAAAACAAAACTGAGTATAAGCCGATATACTGAGTATAAGCCGAGGTCCCCAATTTTACCCCAAAAACTGGGGTAAACTGGGGACTCAGTATAAGCCGATATACTGAGTATAAGCCGAGGGCTTAAAAAAAACAAAACTGAGTATAAGTCAGATAGACCAGTATAAGCGAGGGCGTTTTCAGCACAAAAAATGTGCTGAAAAACTCGGCTTATACTCGAGTATATACGGTATATGAAAAAGACATTATCCGCTTTCCCTCCAGGCGACTTACAACAACCCATTGAAACAGCCATAAGAGGAGTTATTAAAAGATAAAACAAATTACAGCAATAAAAAAAATAAAGCAGTTGTAAGAAAAAAAAAGCCTAGATAAATAAGTTGGTTGCTTCATCTCGCAGCAAGATGTTATTTCCCAGCACGGCATCATCAAGGGGAGAAAAAATTATTGTTAATAAATGTAGCTGTATTCGAACCCGCAAAAGAAATCTTTTCCGTGCAAGTGCAGGGAAGGTTATACATCAGTAAATATTCCTTTGGGGAATGTTTGGACCTATGCTTACATTTAAAATAACATTTAAATTAAATGAAGAATACCATTTTAAATCCCTAGCTCCATTCCCCAAAGTTTGCGTTCAGATTTCTCCCTCTTCTGTGACAATAAGTTACATCATCTTTAGCAAGGCTGTCAAATTTGGGGACTGAATAAGAGAAGATGGCAGAGCCAGGCTAAAAATAAATAAATAAACTGTATTGAAAAGAAAAGGTAAAGGTAAAGGTTCCCCTTGCACATATGTGCTAGTTGTTCCTGACTCTAGGGGGTGCTGCTCATCTCCGTTTCAAAGCCAAAGAGCCAGCCATGTCCGAAGACGTCTCCGTAGTCATGTGGCCGGCATGACTGAATGCCAAAGGCGCACGGAACGCTGTTACCTTCCTACCGAAGGTGGTCCTTATTTTTCTATTTGCATTTTTTACATGCTTTCGAACTGCTAGGTTGGCAGAAGCTGGGACAAGTAACGGGAGCTCATCCCGTTACACGGCACTAGGGATTTAAATCGCTGAACTGCTAACGTTTCGATCGACAAGCTCAGCGTCTTAGTCACTGAGCCACTGCATCATAAGTCCTAAGATGCTGAGCTTGTCAATTGAAAGGTTGGCAGTTCAGCGGTTCAAACCTCTAGTGTTGCGTAACGGAGTGAGCTCCTGTTACTTGTCCCAGCTTCTGCCAACCTAGCAGTTCAAAAGCACGTAAAAAAATGCAAGTAGAAAAATAGGGACCACCTTTGGTGGGAAAGTAACAGTGTTCCGTGCGCCTTTGGTGTTTAGTCATGCCGGCACATGACCACGGAGATGTCTTCGGACAGTGCTGGCTCTTTGGCTTTGAAATGGAAATAAGCACTGCCCCCTAGAGTTGGGAATGACTCGCACATATGTGTGAGGGGAACCTTTACCTTTACCTTCATTTAAATTAAATGATCATTAAAACTAGGTTACTTGCATTAAATGATAGAATTCCCCATATAAATAATTTCCTTTTTTCAGATTTAAAAAAAATAAAACCTAGAATTTGGTATGACCTTAGCACCATGGCTGTGTAGTTTAGATTTCACAGTAGGTAGATGAGATATAAACCTTGATGTTACTTCTGCAATTAATTAATTGCTTCCACAGACATTAAAGGGTCTCGGCTTATTAAAAACTAGCATGTCAGGGCACAGCTGGGCTAGAATCTCTTTGGGTTAGATAAAGGCAACTCTGTTGTTTTCATTTTCCCATGTTTCAAGCATATCTTTATCCAAAGTTGGTTAGACAAAAAGCTGAAAGATAAATTGAGCTGTAAAGCGAAACCGTTCATTTGCTGAGATGTCTGTAACCTTTCTCTATTTCTTCTGAACACATCTCATTAAAGGAAAACGGGTCTCTTAGTTGGCTATGGGCATTTTACAGGTGCGGTAGGGAGGTCAAAATTGGCAATATGATGCATGCAAGTTCAAAAAGGGGTGCACAGGTAGTCCTCAACTTATAACACTTGAGTGACCTTGCAAAGTTATAACAGCACTGAAAAAAGTGACTCGCAACCAGGGGTGGGCTTCAAAAATTTTAGCAAGGGGTTTTCTGCCTCATTGTTTGGGGGGGGGGCATGGCCATGGTGGGTGTGGCCTAGTCGGCCTCCTGCACCATGAGGTGTGGGTGTTTTTGCCCTCCCCAGGCTCCAGAGGCGTTCCTCAAGCCTCCAGGAGGGCGAAAACGTCCTCCCCAGGATCCAGAGGCTCCCGGCCTTCTGATAGGCTCATTTTTTGACCTCCCCGAGCCTCCGCACATATCCTGCACTTACCTGCATACAAAACTGGTTGCATGGGGACTTCTGGGAGGGGAGGAAGGGGGAGCAGGCCCAGCTAGGAATGAGATTTAGGGGTTCTGCGAACTGCACAGAATCTTAGCAAGAGGTTCTCCCAAATCCCTGCGAACCCCCAGCTGCCCACTTCTGCTTACAACCAGTTCTTACAATGTGTGTGAATTTCCACCCTCTGGAAATGTTAAATTCTTTATGCAGTAATACAGTAAACATTTAAAGTAACCCTTTTTCACTTGCCTTTCACGCAGCCTGGATAGATGCTGAGACTTTAATAGTTGAGAGGCCACCAACCAAGATGAATTCTCCATGGTGTTTTTTCTGATCAATCCATGTTTTTCTTCATCATTACAGTGGTCTGATAAGAAAAGAATAACGAAAAGAGGCTAGGCAAAGAGTAAATACTACACAGAGAACAAATTATTCACCCAGGGGGGTGACTAATTCAGGCCCTAGTGCATCGTGACCTCAACAACGGAGAAATGATGGGGATCATTTAATTCTGAGAAATGGCTGCCGAAAACTGACTTGGATAGTGGTCTAAAAGCAGAGGGTAATTTTAACGCTGGCTTTTCCTGCACCAGATAACGTCCGAAGCAAACGAAATCATGTTAATTCTGAAAGCATTCGACTGGCTTCCTGTGTGTCTGAAGTCTTCACAGCAGCCTGTAAAGCCCTGAAGAACAATTAAACAAATATTGTTAAAAAAAAGTTTCACTCAAATCGTAGACTGAGATCACAAAGGAAGCCCAGCATACTGTTGTGTCTGGCCCTATCTCTCATCATGTACAAACTCAATTTCATTGAGGGCCGCATCAGGGTTCTGTTTGACCTTGGGGTGGGGGCGTGACCAGCTCTATGTCACTCATCAAGGCTCCGTTTTCAGCCACGCCGACCTCCTGCAGCCCTCTGCCAGTGAAAACGGAGCTCAGGGAGCGCATGGCCTGCCCGGGTTCCATTTTCGCAGGCAGGGGGCATCACGGACCAGTCCGTTGCTGTTTCCAGGGCGAGTCCTCAAGACAGATCTAAACACCCCACAGGCCAGATCCGACCCACAGGCCTTGTGTTTGACACCCCTGATGTCAAACTCCCCATAATAGAGGGACTATTACAGATGGTCCTTGACTTACAACAGTTCATTCGGTGACCATTCAAAGTTACAACAGCACTGAAAAAGGTGACTTATGACCATTTTACACCCGTACAACGTTTGCAGCATCCTCATGGTCACGTGATCAAATTTCGGATGCTTAGCCATTGCCATGTCTTTGTGATGTTTGCACTGTCCCAGGGTCATGTGATCACCTTTTGCAACCTTCTGACCAGCAAAGCCAATGGGGAAGCCCAATTTACTTAACAAACATGTTGCTAACTGAACAGCTGCATTGATTCACTTAACAACAATAAAATGGGGCAAAACTCACTCAATGAATGTTGTGTCTGCGCCCCCCTGAGCCGGCCCCCTGCCAGAAAGTGACTCGGAAAGTGAGGGGGAAGGGACTTACCTCTGGAGCACTGGCTTCCCTGGCTCAGCTTCAGGAGCCAGAGGCAGGCCAGGTGGAGGAGATAACGAGGCCTCCGTCCCCTGACTCTTTCCCCCTCCCAGGCCACGCCTCCAGACCCAGCTGATGGCAATCAGGCCTGGCTGGACCCTAGTTTTCGTAGGCAGGAGAGATGGGAACAACAGAAGCAGGGGTGGGGAAGGCCTAGGAAGTGCTGAGTCATGGAGCCACACCCCACAGGATATAAAAGCAGCAAGGGCTGCTATACCACTTTGTGGCAAGCAACTGTTTAGAGGGAGAATTAGAGCTGAAGTCCTGTTTGTTCCTGGTTTCCTGGCTGACTCATCGGCATCAAGAGAGATAACAGAGACACTTGGCAGACGCTTGCTAGTTTGCTGCCAGAGCTGATAGTTGCTGGTTAATTAAGTCATCGCTCGTGTCTCCCGGACTGCGAAGGGGGACAGATCAATGAATGTTTCACTTAGCACCAGAAACATTGGGATCAATTGTAGTCACACCTTGAGGACTACCTGTGTATATTATTAGTCGGCACAAAGGATTTTTCAGAATTCTTCCTCGAATTTGTGAACAGAGACACTGGATAGATGAGTTCTGTAAATCCCTTCTTTAAAACCTCCAGTGTTGGTTCCCTCACAACTTCTGGAGGAAAGCCATTCCACTGATTAATTCCTCTCACTGTCAGAAAAATTCTCCTTAATTCTAGACTGAATCGCTCTTTGATAAGCTGCCATCCATTACTTCTTGTCCTGCCTTCAGGTGCCTTGGAGAAAAGGTTGACCCTCCCCCCCTTCTTTGTGACTGTCTTTTAAATTTTGGAAGACGGCTATCAGTGTCTCCTCTGGTCTTTCTTTTGTTAGACATAACAAACCAGAGTTTTATACAGATGTCTTTCTTTGGGATACATCCCAAACTCTGCAGTTTGGGAAGCTGGAGGGAGGATCGGACAATGAAAAACAGAATATTTCACATGCCCCCCCCTTGACCCAACTTCTCATCAAGTAAGAACACTGGATACTGTCTGGGAATAATTAATCAAAAGTTCTCTTTCATTGAATTGAATGAGAAAAGCGGTTCTTAAAATTGAATGGAGGGAGCAAAAAATGCAGGGAAATTCAGATATAAATGATCTTCCGTCGGACATTTGAATAATTTCAGATGCTTTGTGCTTCTTGGATGTAAGACAATCAAGCCTTCTCTTTGTGGATGCTTTCTCTTTTGAGCCACCCTAAAGAAATCCCACCAAGTGTTCTAATTAGTTGTGTTTGTCGCTCAGGAATGTTAGCTGTAAATCAGAAAGCTGAAATAATTTCTTCTCTCCTTTATTGTGCAGACCTTGGGGGAACCACAGATACAGTCCAGGGATTTGTGTTGAAATGAAACAGCTTCAACTTTTTTTTTTGTAAAGGAGGGGGGCTATTCAAAAGGTTGATTGCAAGTATCATGTAATTAGGGTGGCTTGAGTATCCACTGTTAATTGGTGCCTCCCGTCACAATGTCTCGGCATTCATGAAACAGTCTCTGTGTTTGGTTTTAATTACTGAGAGTTACAAACAACCCTCAGTGATTACTAAACCCCAGCAATAGGAGAGGTGTATTTGTTTTGTTTTTGTTTTTTATTTTAAAGAGAGCATTTTTTTTTATTTTTTTATTTTTTTTTATTTTTTTTTATTATTTTATTTTATTTATTTTATTTTATATTTTATATTATTTTATTTTATTTATTTTATTTTATTATTTTATTTTATTTTATTTACTTTATTTTAAAGAGAGCATGTATGAAGTCATGTATATAGAATAGAATAGAATAGAATAGAATAGAATAGAATAGAATAGAATAGAATAGAATAGAATAGAATAGAATAGAATAGAATAGAATAGATTTTTTTATTGGCCAAGTGTGATTGGACACCCAAGGAATTTGTCTTGGTGCATATGCTCGCAGTGTACATAAAAGAAAAGGTACAGTGTTGTACCTTCATCAAGGTACAACACATACAACACTTAATAGGATATTCATAGGGTACAAACTTAACACATACACACACATTCACGAACATATTCTGGGTTAGCCCCATTCAGCTGATCCTAACTGTCCCTTCAAAATTCACTATGAGGGTTGGAATGATGGCAGTGATTATTCTTGGTCAAGAATCTTGATGAAAACAATACCTATTTGCTAAATGTGTTATTGTCTTCCAACACATAAACCTAGAATAATCCAGGTTTTCTAGTCTGTGCCCATGACAGGATAGCCTATACCAGTGATGGCTAACCTTTTTCAGACTGAGTGCCCAAAGCGTGCATGCGCGCATGCCCGAACCCCCCAAATGCAATGCGCGTGTGCCCCCATGCATGTGCCCCACCCCCCACGCATACATGCATGTGCTGCCCTGCAAACACACCACACCAATGCATCTGCACACCCCTGCATGCATGCCCCCCTACAAGCATGCCCCCCGCATATGCCCGCCCCCCCCGCATGCACGGCACAGACCCAATGACCAACTGGTCAGTGGGAGGCCCGTGCGTGCATGGCGGAGCTTAACTGGAGTAACAGCTTGTGTGCCCACAGAGAGGGCGCTGTGTACCATAGGTTCGCCATCATGGGCCTATACAATTTTGAGTAAATGGCTGACCAGTACTGTAAAATTGCTATGATATCACTCCTTATTCTTTTCTTTGTTAGGCTAGACATATCTAGTTCCCGCAATTGTCCATTTTATGATTTAGTATCCAGAGCCCTTTTCCTCTTTGTTGCTCTTCTGTGACGCTCTTTGTAGGGTTTCAAAATCTTTTTTTTTGTATATCTTTTTTGGATTGTGGTGACCAGAACTGGACTCAGCATTCCAAGTGTGGCCTCACCAAAGCAGTATAAAGTGATACTACCTTGAAACTATCCATCTGTTGATGCAACCAAGGACTCATTAGCTTTTTTGGCAGCTGCAAAGCACTGTTGGCTCATACTTCAATAGTGGTCTACTAGGATACTTAGATCTCTCTCAGAGTTACTACTATTGAGCCAGGTACCACTAAATTCCTAACTTTCCCTTCCTATTTTGGGAAGTCATCTGGATAAACAAAAAAATCCAGTCAGGAAAAACAGTGGCTCTCGCCATTGGCAAAGTTCTACCTCATATTTAGTGGACATGTATATCACTCTTGTGCTAAATGTTTAACAAATATTCTTTGTTCGATCTTTGGGGGAGCTTTTATTTCTGCCTGATACAATTTTTTTTCAGTTACGGAAAGTTCATTAAGTTCCTATGCATAAAGAACTTGGTCCATGCCATTTTCGAAATAAATATAAGCACATTCTCTTGCAATGCCCTTGTACACAACTGGGTGACCTGAATTAATAATATCTTTCTTGACCGACAACCATTCTGGTTTGGAGGAGATTTTTGCCCCCTCCAAATGGACAGATCACCAAGTATCTCCAGCAGGGTCATGATATTTGTTGAAATTGCTGTTAGACATTTAATTGTCTCTGAGTCTTGGCTGTTTGTTTCTCCCTCCAGCTGATCTACATTTGATGTGTATTTTATTCATCACTTCTTGACTGTTTTTAATATGTGGGCTTCTTTTGGTTCCAATGTTTTGGTCTTGCACCGTAGACATCAATAAAATAAAATAAATCAGTGCTCCCTCTCTAATCTATAATGTTGACAAAAGCTTCCGCGTATTCTGACATCTTGTTTTACTGCTGTCAGCTAACATCTAACCAGGAATATCATCTGAGGAAATGTTATGACACAAAATAATGATGACAAAATACCTTGCCCAAGGATATAAGCTGACTCTGACATTTAATAGCAGGGATGACTCAGAATTGAAAACTAATTAACAGCTGTAGATGCATATGACCTAACAACCAGGTAGAGTCAAACTGAGTTGAGTTTCTAGAATTCTTTTCAGTGACCGTTCCTCCTTTGCGTCACGTGACCACAAGGGAAGTAGGAAAGGCATTCGACAGCATTTGGAGTCACTGCCCACTGCTTCTTCCATACGGGTGAATTCAGTGGTGAAATTCAAATTTTTTTACTACTGGTTCTGTGGGCGTGGCTTGGTGGGCGTGGTGTGGCTTGGTGGGCGTGGCTTGGTGGGCATGGCAGGGGAAGGATTTTGCAACATCTCCACTCCCACATCACTCCAGGGGAAGGATACTGCAAAATCTCCATTCCCACCCCACTCCAGGGTAAGGATACTGCAAAATCCCCATTCCCTCCCCACTCCAGGGGAAGGATACTGCAAAATCTCCATTCCTACCCCACTCCAGGGGAAGAATACTGCAAAATCCCCACTCCCTCCCACCCCACTCTGGAGACAGCCAGCGGTGGTATTTGCTGGTTCTCCGAACTACTCAAAATTTCCACTACTGGTTCTCCAGAACCTGCTGAAAACACCCCTGTTTGAATTGGGTCTTGTTTTCCCCTGGATTTTCTCCTCATTGGGGAAAAAATAAGGGTTCACATGGATTGGGTCCATTTTCAAACATCTTTCTCTTGCCAGATTCTTCCTATTTTCCAGCACCGCCACTGCAGTTGATGCCATTCTGTCCATTTTTGGGGGGAGAATTGTCACCCTGGTGCATGGAAAGAGTTTCCTTCCCATAATTTCTTTCAGGTCATGGTTGTCCCAACATTGCTTTTCCAAAAGGCAACTGGACTTTTTTTTTTTTTTTGCTTTGAAGACATTTTGCTTTTTATCCAAAAACCTTCAGACTGAATGGTGGGGAATGGAAGGATTTCTATTCATTGCAATCATCTGGACATAGGCATTCTCTGAGGGAGATTGAAGCCATTTGGAAATTGATCCATGCCCTCAGGCTCACCTGAATGGTGCAAATGGGTGTGGAACCTTCCTGGAACTGCTGAAAGGACTGTGTTGTAAACTGGATGTAAATAGTGTATCCCTCCCCCTCTATTGAGAGAGAGAGCTGTTTCAATGAGAAGTGAAGCATCTTCAAAGAAAACAAATAGTTTCCAACATTTTCAAACTTGAATAGAATAGAATAGAATAGAATAGAATAGAATAGAATAGAATAGAATAGAATAGAATAGAATAGAATAGAATAGAATTTTTTATTGGCCAAGTGTGATTGGACACACAAGGAATTTGTCTTGGTGCATATGCTCTCAGTGTACATAAAAGAAAAGATACGTTCATCAAGGTACAACATTTACAACACAATTGATGGTCAATATATCAATATAAATCATAAGGATTGCCAGCAACAAAGTTACAGTCATACAGTCATAAGTGGAAAGCGATTGATGATGGGAACGATGAGAAGATAAATAGTAGTGCAGATTTAGTAAATAGTTTGACAGTGTTGAGGGAATTATTTGTTTAGCAGAGTGATGGCCTTCGGGAAAAAACTGTTCTTGTATCTAGTTGTTCTGGTGTGCAGTGCTCTGTAGCGTCGTTTTGAGGGTAGGAGTTGAAACAGTTTATGTCCAGGATGCGAGGGATCTGTAAATATTTTCACGGCCCTCTTCTTGATTTGTGCAGTATACAGGTCCTCAATGGAAGGCAGGTTGGTAGCAATTATTTTTTCTGCAGTTCTAATTAACCTCTGAAGTCTGTGTCTTTCTTGTTGGGTTGTAGAACCGAACCAGACAGTTATAGAGGTGCAAATGACAGACTCAATAATTCCTTCCTAATTAATTACAAACTTGCATTGGATTGGAAGGAATCAAAAACATTTGCTGTTCTAGAATATATATATATATTTTAAGAAGTCATCTCTCATCTGCTGCTGCCGCCACATTTTTGTTATTTGAAAGCTGAGATGGACCTATGTCACTTGTACAACATCACTCAATAAATATATACACTGCTTAATTCAGTTCAGTTCCCCTCATACATATGTGCTAGTTGTTCCTGACTCTAGGGGGCAGTGCTCATCTCCGTTTCAAAGCCGAAGAGTCCAAAAACGTCTCCGTGGTCATGTGGCTGGCATGACTAAATGCCAAAAGCACATGGAATGCTGTTACCTTCCCACGGAAGTGGTCCCTATTTTTCTACTTGCATTTTTTACGTGCTTTTGAACTGCTAGGTTGGCAGAAGCTAGGACAAGTAACGGGAGCTCAGCCCATTACGCGGGACTAGGGATTTGAACCGCTGAACTGCCGGCCTTTCGATCGACAAGCTCAGCATCTTAGCCACTGAGCCACCACATCTCTCTTCATTCAGCCGTAGTTAATACCAAGATGGTATCTGTCCCCCTGACCCCTCAGTAGCATAATGTCTTCACTTGATACCCAAAGTAGTTGTTTTTTTAATTGGCCATATTATATGGGTTTTTTTCCCCTCAAGTGAGCTGGCTATTCACTTGTATCGCATGCTTATGTCAATCATGTCACTTATCACAAATCATATCATACCATAAACCCGGTTACAAATGTACCGGCAAGTACCTTGTTATATGAAATGTCCCCCTATCTGCGTAGCTTTGGATCTCGTAGATGAGAGATATTTGTAAACCAGCAGATATGTTAAGATTCTTTTAATAACAATAAGGGTGCGCATTTTGTATGCGTCTGTATTTTCCCTCAGCAGAACAGTCAGTTTGATTTCTGTGGAACAGCTCTGTGAGTCCCCACCAAGTGGAAGATGATTGACAGAATTAAAAGAGAAAAAGCTGCTCTGTATTTTCCCTACAGGCATATATAAAACATGCAAAACCTGATGGAGTTGGCACAACATCATACATTAATACCAATTTACTGGAAGCTTAGCTCCTGTCTCACTGGTGGAGTCTGAACCGGGCATGGCTGAGAATTTTAGTAGCTCTGCAGCTCCAATGTTTAGGACAATATTTGAGTGAAGAGTGATCAAATGTAACTCTGAAGTTTATAGTCTGGCTCAAGAGGCTGATACAGAAATTCACACATTATGCTAAATCATACTGTGATTTTTGCTTGGATTTGGCTTAATGCGATGTATAACTAAACTATTGTGTTTTGTAGAGTATATGGAAGGATGGCATTAGAGAGCTATGGAACCGCTATGTAGGGTAACTGTGATTCTCAGAAAGGATGCAGCTATTTTAAAGAGTGGCAAATAATTGTTAAGTTTATATCGCCCCACATTAAAACATCTTTTGGAACTGAAATTGGAGCATTTCGTTACCCTGAGATGTATTATAACAGTCAACCCAATAAAACTTCTCTTAGTATGGAGAGGATGATTATCAGAAGTTTAAAAGCTCTGAAGTCGAACCTTAAGCTTTGATGAACAAATTTATCAAATATCCCTTTGCCATCTTTTCTATTTTGTGGATACACTTATTTTGGATAGACCCCGCAGAACTGTCCATTTCAGTAATAAATCCAGGGTCAGTCTTTTGCTTCTTAAATCTGTTTTTCTGCCTCATATGTTGAGAAATTCAGCGGCTTTAAAGACGAAGCTCTAACTCGGAGTCAATCAGTGTGATAAATATTAGGGTCTGAGCAGGGGTGAAATGTAAAATTTGTTACTACCGGTTTCGTGGTTGGCCGGGGTGGGGTGGGGTTAATGTGACTGGGTGGGCGTGGGCAACTTTTTTTTAACTTTTAAAAGCATTTTTTCTACAACTTCTTCGGTGGAAGAGGTTGTAAAAAATGCTTTTAAAAGCCTGTGATGATCAGCTGGGATCGCCAGAGGAGCCTTTTAAAAGCATTTTTTTAACAACCTCTTTGGCCAAAGAAAAGCTTTTAAAAGGTTCTGACAATCACAGCTGAGCCGCACAATCATCAGAGGGTTTCTTTTTACTTTGGGCGAAAAAATGCTTTTAAAAGTAAAAAAAAAAAACCTCTGATGATCGCGTGGCTCAGCTGGACATTTGTGGGGGGGGGGAAGGAAGGCTACCAGTTCTTCAATCCACCCGCCTCCATTGCTACCGGATCAGGCAATCCGGTCCGAACTGGGAGCATTTCACCCCTGCGTCTGAGCTCTCCTTTGGCCCTTGCTGTTTTCTTTCCCCATACTTAATTTTCCAACCATTCGATTAATGCAATTGAAGCTGGCCTTTTGGAGAATAAACATGATGACACCAGCATCTTTTCAGTTTAAAGAGTGCACCTGGGTACCATAAAGACATTTGAAGGGGAAGAAAAAAAAACACCTATGATCAGGTGCTATAAGACAGATAGTCAAAAGCATTTTGGGGGCTAGCAGAATTTCTGAGGAGATTTTTCTGAGTTTTCTGGGGCAGACCATCCTGGGAATCAGAGGGCTTCTGTGGGCCCTATTTTGTGAGTGTGCCCATGGCATGTTATCAAAGATTCACAGAAGTCTGAAAAAAATAAAAATAAAAAATCTAGCCTGCAGCAATTATAGTGAAGAATATAAAATGTATGATATTAAAAACAAAGTTAAAGCCCGTATTAAAGATTATTAGAGGATCATAAAAATGCTGAGAAAAGAGGGAAAGGAATTTAATAAGCGAAGAAAATATGAAATTTTTAAGCATGTGTAATGAAATTGAAATAATTTGTGATAAAACTTCCAGTGGAATATTTGAATATAAGCATGGAATCTTTTGAGAAATAAGAAATGTTTGCTCCTTTTTTATTTTGCTCTTTTATTGAGAATGGACAATGTAGAAATTTTTACTGGTGATGGTAGGTTTTTTTGAAATTGAAATGGAATGTAAGGGAGGTTTTTTTTTTAGATTTTACTTTGTTTTTACTATTTTACTTTTTTCTTCTTGGGTCCTGGACTATGAAACAATATTTTCTTTGATGAAATTAGGGGTACTTACTGTTATATTTGGAATAAAGAAGGGAGGGGCAAGAAAGGGGATAAAAATATGGGGATTAGACTTGATTTAACACTGATTTCAGGATAGGGGGATGGAACAGATTTTATGATAGATATGTGCCAATAATAAAATTTTAAGAGGGAAAGGGAAATACATTGGATAATAATACAATGGGGGTGAAATTTTAATTATGTTTAATTATGCACTTGACTGATATTTTGTTCAAAAATGATTTGTATGTGGTTTATTTTCAAAAATAAAATATTCTAAAAAATAAATCAATAAAAATCATCCAAATCTAATCTGGCAGTAAGATGATAGGCCACCTCTGCTTAGACTGAACTGGCTATTCTGAACCAGCCAGTTCCCCAAACACTACAAACCCTCTGACGTGAACTCGAAAGATCCCTTTATTAGGACTGCCGGCAGGCCTAATAAGTCTGTCCGGCAGAGAGGTGAATAGTTGTCTGCCACACCTATCCATCTCTGCCCCCTGCCGTTTATCCCCAGAGCTAGAGTGGGGCTTCGCTAGCAGCTGTGGCTCTTCCATCCCAAGGACTGGCCCATAGATTTTCACTGCTCTCCTCTCCTCTGCCTTCTCTGCAGCTGCCCATCAGGCACTGGACCCAACTGTTCCGCCTCTTCCACATCAACCACCTCCAGACCTGGAGGCTGTTGACTCTCCATCTGAGGGCTGATGGATGGCCCAGGCTCCACCTCTGTCTCTCTCTGTGCCAGCTCCATTCTTTCTTCCTTCTTGGAGCTCCCAGGTTGCCCTGATGCTGATCCTGACTCCCACGCCTCCTCCTCCTCCTCCTCTGATCTGGCTGCTGGAGGGGCCAGTGGCCAATAGTCCACAACACATCCTTGAGTGAGCAAATAAACCTTCATTCATCTAGGTAATATATTGCTTTCCAATGTCAATCACATTTGAATACACTTCATGGTGATGTTATGCCTACTCTTCTGGAAACAGACTGCTTTTTCAACAGCATCCACTTTTATAGCTGAGTTGTAATCATAAATGAATATCAGCTTAGCCTCCTCTTATCTATATTTATTGTGGAATTGCTCAGTAAATAACACTCCTTTTGCTAGTTTGTTGCTTTTTGAAATGAAACTTCTTTATTGAAGACAGTTAAATTATTGGAATTGCAACTATTCAGAAGGTGAGAGAAAGAGGGAGGAAAATAAAATTACTGATAATTGGACTTCATATATTGGCACCAAAATAGATGTGATAGGAACAGGTTTGTGTGCACTTCTTTTCTTTCAGTTTTACAAAGCTCCAGATGAACAGATCTCTGCCTTTAAAAAAGAGCAACATATAATAATATCGGGAACAACACCAATGGGTTATTTAAAACCAGCAATTGAACAAGGTCCAGCTGAGAGCTGAACCAAATGAGTTTGTCAACATTTTCTTCCTTGTTACTCCTTTTGCAAATGCTGCTTATTCTCAAGCATCGTCTCTGCTCACTTTTCACTGAATAAATTAAAATTTGTCTTCAGTGCCCATTCCACTTCTCTCTAATTTACCAATAATTCTGTTGAACTGGAAAGTATCAGAAAATAACTTTTTCATTGTGGTTATTTTTCAGTTTTTTCAAATATGCATGCTCTTAATTATACAGAAAGATAGATAGATATGGGTAAATGATAGACAGATGATAGGTAGATGATAGATAGATAGATAGATAGATAGATAGATAGATAGATAGATAGATAGATATGAAAAGCTACTAGCTAGCTAGAGAGAGACAGAGAGAGAGGGAGATAAATAGATGAGAGAGATTATAGATAGATAGATAGATAGATAGATAGATAGATAGATAGATAGATAGATAGATAGATAGATAGATGATAGATAATGAGAGAGAGAGAGAGAGAGAGAGAGAGAGATGATAGGTAGTTGATAGGTAGATAGGAAGATAGATAGATAGCTAAATAGCTAGACAGCTAGATAGCTAGACAGACAGACAGACAGACAGACAGACAGAGAGACAGTCAAATTTGCTCTTGTCCTAATAACCTTATACTTTCTGAATCATCCCTTGAGTATTCACTTGTCTGTAACTCCTGACATCTACCTTGAATTCCATCGTGCTCTGGTTTCAGGTTTTTCTTCCCTTTTTTTTTTTTTTAAATAAATTGGCTGTTCCCAAAGGGCAGCTTTCAGAAAATCTTAATGATATTAAAAAGAGACATAAATGCTTTTTATTAATTTTTTTAAAAAAATACCGATGTAGACATTCCATTAAAGAAATTAAAAGAAACTTGCTTGGGAAAGCACATTAGAAATCAGACTTTACTGCTGTTGGGAGAAAACCCAAGTCTTTTGAGCTGCTGCTAGCATCTTCCTGAAAGATATCTGTAAGGATGGGTGGTGGGATGCTTGCTTGCAATTACTTCATATTTTTTACAGATGTACGAGTGTATGAGTGGAAGGCATGATTGAGGTTCATTTTATAACTGGAAGGAATCTGAGTTGGGGAGAATCTATGCCAGAATCTTATGCTATGTAAAGGTAAGGTAAAGGTTCCCCTCGCACATACGTGCTAGTTGTTGCTGACTCTAGGGGGCAGTGCTCATCACCAGTGCTGTCCGAAGACGTCTCCGTGGTCATGTGGCTGGCATGACTCAATGCCAAAGGCGCACAGAACGCTGTTACCTTCCCACCAAAGGTGGTCCCTATTTTTTTCTACTTGCATTTTTACGTGCTTTCAAAACTGCTAGGTTGGCAGAAACTGGGACAAGTAATGGGAGCTCACCCCGTTACACAGCAGCACTAGGGATTCGAACCGCTGAGCTGCCGACCTTTCGATCAACAAGCTCAACGTCCTAGCCCCTGAGCCACCGCGTCCTTTCCTTATGCTATGGGAAGTATGCAAATCCTTATTTTAGGAGATATAATGGCTTGCTGTACTTGCTTTTGAAGGATAATTTCCAAACTACTCCCACTGAGAGAATCTAACAAAAAAATTCCAACTTTGCTTAGCTTGAGCTATGATTTAAATAAAAATAGAAAGGATACTATACTTCTTGCTGCAAAGACAAAATCCAGATGTCTGCTAATTTTAAGGAAACGCCACAACCGAGGTCTGTTCAACATTGATCTCCTCTATATATCCTTCTTCCAGTTCCCAATTTTAGTTAGAAGATGGATAGGTTTTATATATATATATATATATATATATATATATATATATATATATATATATATATATATATATATATATATATATATATATATATATATATATATATTTTGTTTTCTGAGGTTTTCACGGTGTTTGTATATAGGTCTTTGGTTGTTCGGGTTTTCTCCGTAAAATTGGAAGTGTCTTGGCGACGTTCAAGTCTCATTCGTCATCTTCAGGCTTCAGCTTCGTGCTTCTGGGAGCAATGTGTGATCGCAGCTGTTTCTTCCTTTTAACTGCTAGTGGGGGTTTGAACTGATTGGGTGGGAGCTTGGCTGTGCTCTGATTGGATGGGGGTTTTTCTGTGCTCTGATTGGCTGGGGGTGTGTCCTGTGTTGGTGGGGGCTTGGTTGTGCTCAGTCTAGTCTGTGCTGCAGGGGGATTTGAGCTGGTGAGCTGCATAGCTGTTGTTTGGCTTTGTGGTCGTGCTACATCTACATGAATCCTCAGGTTGCACATTGACTTTTCAAGTGAATGGCTTAAAAGGTAGATGTAGATATTTCATGTCTTTCTAAAATGTGAAATACTGCCAGTACCATAGCATCAATACACTATCTATGTTTGAAAAGAACAACATACATATCATGATGTCACCATACAAATTTAGGTGTCTGTATCAGATTTCAAGACCAAATTTATAACTGTATCATGCGGGCATTCTGATATCACCATGACTTGATAAAAATGCCTATGCTGACTAGCACTTGATCTCAATATGTACAATATCCTTTACATGCCAATACTCTAAGACAGTCCATTGTCAAGCATGCAAAGTTGGAAATAATTGATGTTATATTGTCTAAATGAGGTCAAGTGGCAGGTGACTGCAGTTATTGTTTTGCAATTGTATGTGTTGTTATATTTTGTTTTAAAGTTGTCCTTATAGTAATAGAAATAGTAATAAATGACACCTAATTTGCAGAACATCTAGTTAATGTTAAAGAGAAAATAATGGCTACCAACCTGCCTTCCATTGAGGACCTGTATACTGCACTTATCAAAAAGAGGGCTGTGAAAATATCTACAGACCCCTCACATCCTGGACATAAACTGTTTCAACTCCTACCCTCAAAACGACTCTACAGAGCACTGCACACCAGAACAACTAGACACAAGGACAGTTTTTTCCCCAATGCCATCACTCTGCTAAACAAATAATTCCCTCAACACTGTCAAACTATTTACTAAATCTGCACTACTATTAATCTTTTCATCGTTCCCATCACCCATCTCCTTCCACTTATGACTGTAACTTTGTTGCTTGTATCCTTACGATTTATACTGATATTGATTGCTTCCTGATTGCTTATTTGTAGCCTATGACTATCGTTAAGTGTTGTATCATTAAGTGTTAAATTTGTACCCTATGACTATCATTAAGTGTTATAAGTGTTGTACCTTGATGAAGGTATCTTTTCTTCTATGTACACTGAGAGCATATGCACCTCGACAAATTCCTTGTGTGTCCAATCACACTTGGCCAATAAAAAATTCTATTCTATTCTATTCTATTCTATTCTATTCTATTCTATTCTATTCTATTCTATTCTATTCTATTCTAAGAATAAGATTCATACAGAAAAATCTAAATTAGAAAATTGGAAAGCAATTTTAATTTTCTTGCTTTGAATATTATTCCTAGATCCTAACCCTAGAACTCATTTATCTGTAGCCTTTCTCCTTCTTCTCCTTCTCCTTCTCCTTCTCCTTCTCCTTCTCCTTCTCCTTCTCCTTCTCCTTCTCCTTCTCCTTCTCCTTCTCCTTCTCCTTCTCCTTCCTGGAATAGTTTGAGGAAAAAATTCAGGACTCTGCTAGATCTAATGAGGTTGGTTGCTAGATGTTGTGGGTGATATTACTTGAAATCTAACCTCAGAAACGAATGCTTGTACAGAGCAAGAATAGGTCAAAACCTCTTCTCCCTTATTCCAGAGAGCAGGACACCCCGTAATGGATTCACAATAAGGGAAGGCAGATTCTGATTGAAAAACATTCCAGTAGAAAGAACACTTTGACATTGAAACCAATTAACTAGAGAAGTCCTGGGCTGCAGTCAGTGTGCTTAAACAGAGGCTGGACAGCAGCTGCCAGGGATGGTTTAGTTTTGGTTTATTGCACTATCCAGGAAGTTGAACTTGATGGTTGCAGTGGCTCCTTCTAACTCTAGATTGTGTGGCTTTAACCGATGGAAAACACAAACATTTCATGAACATTGTGAAACAAAGTTTAAACAGCTTGAGTCATGTCCTTTGAATAAGACTAATGATGTTGAATGCTACTTCTGCCTAACTTTTGTTGTTGTTGCTTAGAGAACATTATAAAAACCTATGGACCACATCTGAGTGGGAGTAACTGCTTTTCTTATAATTCACTCTTCTATAGCCATTACCCCTATACACAAGCTATAATGATAGGTTTGATCATCTGTTTCCATGGAAATATTTGCAATGCCACAAACCCCAGTAAATGTGCTTATTGGAGTGATTAGATTCAGTGTATACAGAAGCAGAATATTTTTCGCTGCATATTTTGCAAAGGAAATAGATTTACAAAATCCATGGAAGGTGGGTGGGGTGGGGTGGGGGGAAGGAGGAAGAGAAAGACAAATAGCAACTTCAACAAGTCAAGGTTGTGCAGAATGGCTTCCAAAAAGTAAAACCTTTCATACAATTGCTGATTGGGCAAACTTCTATGTTTTCCAAATAATGTTGTACCCTGCCTGCTCTTGGTTTCCTGAATTAGCATGGAGGGTCATCTTATCCAGTCCATGCCAAGGTGATGACAGTGTGATGTGTTTATATTGCCCAAAGTATATGAATAATATCTGTGATCCAGATAGCATTGCAATTGATCTGGCAAGAAGGAAGTACTTAAAAGCTAAAGTTTAAAAGCTTTGCAGTACGGCTCACTGATGGTTAGGACCATCTAGGGGAGTGGTTCTCAACCTTTATAGTGCTGCAACCCCTTTAATACAATTCCCCACGATGTGGCGACCCCCAACCGTAAAATTATTTTCATTTTGAATTTATCGTGCCTGAAGCCATATTGGCTAGCGATCTGAACTGCTTGCGATTGCCTTGAGGACGGAGGCATTAAAGCGGAGACTCCTCCCCTATTAAGCTTATCGCGCCTGAAGCCAGATTAGGCTAGCGATTGGGAGTGATTGCAGCTGGCTTGAGAGGGAGACATCAGAGCAAAGATTTCTCTCTTTTTTAATTGATCACGCCTGAAGCCGAATTCGGCTAGCGATTTGAAGAGCCTGCAGCTGGCTTGTGGAGTCAACCATTGGAGCGCGATTCTTCGACTCGCAAGTATACTTCCCATATTTCCGATGCTCTTAGGCAACCCCTAGCAAATAGTCATTCGACCCCCAAGGGGGTCCCGACCCACAGGTTGAGAACCACTGATCTAGGGAGTCTCTGCTTATGTTCTCACAGCTGGTTCAACTCACAGTGCAGTAGCTGTGTCTAGGAATAGACACTACTCAGTGGTGGCATTGAGATTATGGAACTTTCCCCTAGGAAATGTATGCTTCCTCCTTAAATGTCTCGTTTTTAACTGGACAGCCAGTTGGTTGTCACTTGTAAAATTTGGACTGAGTGGTTCACATTATGTCCAATCTCAGTCAAGGAATTCACCAGATGAATCAGTTGGATCCATCACAAGAGCTTCATAAATGTGCTGTTGTAAAGTTCATAGAAAGAAGATCCCCCTTGACATCTCCTTCAAGTTCTGCAGAAAAGGCAAGATGTAAATATAACAAATTTCTTTTGTACTGTTGTCAAGAAACAAGATGCCAGTGTAGTCACCTGGAGTCAAATTCATCTCTAGGCATCTTTTACTTTTAATCTCTGCCTTGATGTTAGGATTACTCCCTACTGAGGGTTTCAGGGATTGCAATAAATGCATATTTATTTATTTTATTTTATTTATTTATTCGTATTTTTATACCGCCCTTCTCCGAAGACTCAGGGCGGTGTACAGCCAATAAAACGACAAAAATCCCAACAAATTTAAAATACACTATCAAACTTAAAAAACTGATTCAATCGCTGTAACTTAAAATATTAGCTAAAATTTATCAAAACTAAAATCTTGGTAAAAACCCTATTAAAACCCACTAAAACCCACATACATGGGAGCTACGTGTCAAGGTTCCAGACCTGACACTACGCAGAGCTCCCTCAATCCCCTGCATGGCCACATTCTGCACCAGTTGGAGCCTCCGGGTGCTCCTCAAGGGGAGCCCCATGTAGAGAGCATTGCAGTAATCCAGACGGGAAGTGACAAGGGCATGAGTGACCGTGCATAACGCGTCCCGGTCCAGGAAAGGGCGCAATTGGCAAATCAGGCGAACCTGATGAAAAGCTCCCCTGGCAACGGCTGTCAAGTGGTCTTCTAAAGACAACCGTGCATCCAGGAGAACGCCTAAATTGCACACCGATTCCCTGGGGGCTAACGATTCGCCCCCCACAGTCAGCGATGGAGTAAGCTGACTGTGCTGGGACGCCGGCATCCACAGCCATTCCGTCTTGGATGGGTTGAGTCGGAGCCTGTTCGTCCCCATCCAGACCTGAACGGCCTCAAGACACTGAGTCATCACATCGACGGCTTCGTTGGGGTGGTTCGGGGTGGAGATGTACAATTGAGTGTCGTCAGCATACAGCTGACAGTTCACCCCGAAACCACGGATGATCTCTCCCAGCGGCTTCATATAGATGTTGAACAAGAGGGGTGAGAGAATCGACCCCTGTGGCACCCCACAAGTGAGTTGCCTAGGGGTCGATCTCTGGCCCCCTGTCAACACTGTCTGCGAGCGGTCGGAGAGGTAGGAGGAGAACCACTATAAAACGGTGCCTCCCATCCCCAAGCCCTCCAACCGCTGCAGCAGGATACCATGGTTGATGGTATCGAACGCCGCTGATAGATCTAACAGGACAAGAACAGAGGAACAACCTCTGTCCCGTGCACTCCAGAGATCATCAACCAACGCGACCAAAGCCGTCTCTGTGCTGTACCCAGGCCTGAAGCCAGACTGGCATGGGTCTAGATAAACAATTTCCTCCAGGTACTGGGGGAGTTGCCAAGCCACCACACTCTTTACAACCTTCGCCAGAAAGCGAAGATTGGAGACTGGATGATAATTAGCTAAAATAGCTGGGTCCAGGGAAGGCTTCTTAAGGAGGGGCCTCACCACCGCCTCTTTCAAGGCGGCTGGAAAAACTCCCTCCCTCAGAGAAGTGCTGATAATTCCCTGGAGCCAGCCTCGTGTAACCTCCTGGGTGGCCAGTACTAACCAGGAGGGACACAGGTCCAATAAACATGTGGTGGCATTCAACCTCCCCAGTATCCTGTCCATGTCATCGGAAGTCACAGGATCAAACTCAGCCCAAACAATGTTCTCAAGACGTGCCCGCGTCATCCCGTCCGGATCTACCCAATCTGTGTCCAACCCATCCCGGATCTGAGCGATTTTATCGTGCAGATAACTTCCAAATTCCTCAGCCCAACCTTGCAAGATGTTTCATGTACTTATGAATTCTTAAAAAGATTTCTGAGCGCGCTAACCCATAACAGTTGACAGCACCTAGCCAACCTTGGCACCTATCTTCAAGGTCAGAACTGATTAGTTCTTGAATGGAAAGCCGAGGCCAAGTCCTGTAGTTACAAAATAGACTGGTGTATTGAAAAACACCCTGGAAGAAGACAGTCACAAACCAGGGGTGAAATGTTCCCGGTTCGAACCGGATCAGCTGATCCGGTAGTGATGGCGACGGGTGGTTTGGAGAACCAGTAGCAAAAATCCCTGCACCCCCCCCCCCATGCCCAGCTGAGCTGCGCGATCATCAGAGGGTTTTTTTTAAACTTTTAAAAGCATTTTAAAAGTAAAGACAGTCACAAACCAGGGGTGAAATGTTCCTGGTTCGAACCGGATCAGCTGATCCGGTAGCGATGGTGACGGGTGGTTCGGAGAACCAATAGCAAAAATCCCTGCACCACCCCCCATGCCCAGCTGAGCTGCGCGATCATCAGAGGGTTGTTGTTTTTTTACTTTTAAAAGCATTTTTTCTTCGGCTGAAAAAATGCTTTTAATAGTAAAAAAAAAGCCTCTGATGATCGCGCGGCTCAGCTGGGATGTCAGAGCCTTTTAAAAGCATTTTTTCTACAACCTCTTCGGCCAAACAGGTTGTAAATAAAATACTTTTAAAAAGCTCTGGTGATCCCAGCTGAACTGCCTGATCGTCAGAGGCTTTTTTTTCTTTTAAAGGCAAAAAAAATTAAAAAAAAATGGACAGAAGCTGGGGCGAATGACAAGAACTCACCCTGCTACATGGTGCTAGGGTTTGAACCACCAGAGCGTCATTAAACTGTTGGGCCACCACACCTCCAATTAACAAGAGCAGTTTAAACACTCAAGGAATTACACAAACTTAGTATAAACTTTTGACACCTCGTGAAAAGTAGTGAGATACGATATTCCTCAATCCTCTTAGTAGATATTTACAAACCTGTAGGTTTGTAAGGCCAGAGGATTCCTGAAAGCCTTACAGGTAATCTAGGCAAAAAGACAGATAAGAAGTGGGGCTTTTTTTTAAAAAAAAGAAAAAAAGACGATAAGCATTTCTTCTTTTATCTAAGGCCAAACAAGAAAGACAGAGCAGATATAAGATATGATGTTGTGATTTCCCTTTCATTCTTGGTAAAGTGGATTTATGAATTTAAGGGCTGGATGTTCCAGATATGACTATATACTGTATCAGAAGAAGTACCCTATTTTTTGGAGTATAAGATGCACCGGAGTTTAAGACACACTTTAGTTTTTGGGAAGGAAAATAAGAAAAAAAGCTGATTGGCAGGTGGATTGGCCTTCTGGAATACCCCCAATCAGCTGTTCCCAGAGGTGAATTTTAGCAATAGGTTTCTTGGTTGTGAACTCTTTGTCTTGTTTTTGTTTTTGTTTTTTGCTTTTTTTTCCTGCCTCTGAAACTTCTGAAACTCCATTTCAGAAAAAACTTTTTTCTGCCTCTGAAAGCCTCTGAAACAGAGGCTCTGAAAAAGCCTCTGAAGCTCTGTTTGGGGGCTTTTTTTCTGAAGCTCTGTTTGGGTTTTTTTTTTCTGAAGCTCTGTTTGGAGGCTTTTTTTCTGAAGCTCTGTTTGGGGGCTTCTTTTCTGAAGCTCTGTTTGGGAGCCTTTTTTCTGAAGCTTCATTTCTGATGTTTTTTTTCAGCCTCTGAAACCTCCGTTTGAGGAACTGGGTGGAGCTACATTCGTAGTATAAGACACACCCAGATTTTCAGCCTCTTTTTTGGGGGAAATAGGTGCATCTTATACTCCGAAAAATACAGTATCTACTCTTTCTTTTCATTGTAGATGCCACTGCAATTAATAGAGAACTTCTTGCTTGGCTCAATAAACTTCCAGAATGATGGTTAAAATATCCAATCTATTCTATCCACATTGCAATGGAGTGTCTTATCATCGTCATATTACTCTCCTGCTATTCTGTTTATTGCCCTCAGACCACCTTACCTCCTCCCTTTTGTATCCTCCCTTTAATGAGCCATTAGTAAACATTTTTTCCCAGTCGAAACCCAACTTTTTTCTTTAATGATTCCTTGAAAGTAAGAGAGTTGGTAGTGTTACATGAAGAGTGTCTTACAGGCTCTGGATTTCATAATTATGGGTATGGCAAAGAAAACATAAACATTCTTTATGGAAATCCTCTTGAGGCTGCAGTTCTCTATTAAACATCAGATTTTATAACTCTGGGGATATTTTCAGGCATGGCAGCTTGCTGTTCTACTCGTTTCTTTAATCTTGTTTTTCTCGACAGAATTAAAATAAAGTAAGAGGTGTGTGCAATCTGAAATCGTGAAGCTTCCTGTGACTTTTTCACTTACCTGGTCTTGATTATGCCAAAGACAGGGCAAGAAAACACAAGAGCCTGCAAAATAAATAAATAAAAAATAAATAAATCAGATGAAACCAGAGCTATGTGTGAAGCATTTCTTCAGCACTCCAGTTTGCTGATGCTTAAATTATCTGATACTGTTACAAAGCATTGATTTCTTTGCTGAGGTTTTAAAAATAATTTCATAAGAACTTAGGACTTGCCAGCTAGGCTTTTCTTAAGATGAACCAGTCAAAGATCAAAAGAAGAATTCTCTTCAAGGGGAAATTCTTCCCTTTGCCAATTAATTTAGATCTTTAGGTGAGAGTAGCGAACAATGGGAAATTTAATCCAACCTTAGGGATTTCTCACCGTTCCGTTTTCCATGTCTGAGGTGGGGCAACCTATGTGGATGGCAGAATCTGCATGACTGGAGACCTGTCAAAGCAGGGGTAAAATGCTCCCGGTTTGGACCAGATCTCCAGATCTGACAGCAATCTTGGCTGGTGGTTTGGAGAACTGGTAGCAATTGCGGTGTGAGGCTCCGTCCACCGGCCCGGCTGTCATTACTTCTTGGTTTTAACCAGAAAGTAATGTATTTTGTGCATGTGCAGAAAGTTTTTGTGCATGCGCAGAGGGTGTGCATACCCATGTGATACACACACGTGCGTGGTGCATGCACTACTTACCTTCCTTAAAGTGCATGCACTTTAAGGAAGGTAAGTAGATTTCACCCCTGTGTCAAAGGGTACATGCTGCTATAGACTGTCTGTCCAGATTTTGGCATCCAGCTATAGTAGCCCCCATCTTGGATCTCTACTAACTTAAACTTTCGAGAAGGCGAAATAAATAGCATGTTGAGAAATCCCCAGCCAGGCAAAGAGCAGGGATCATGTGGGGAGTTAGCCTTTGAGTCCTTGTGTAGCCACAACAGACCAAGGGTTGACCCTCCATTAAATTCCATCTTTTGTTCCCAAGGGAAGGTGAGCAGCCTGGGGAGATCCTTGTACTATAGGTAAGATTCCCCTCGCACATACGTGCTACTTGTTCCTGACTCTAGGGGGTGGTGCTCATCTCCATTTCTAAGCCAAAGAACCAGCGCTGTCTGATTACAATTCCATGGTCATATTGCTGGCATGACTATACACCGAAGGCGCATGGAACACTGTTACCTTCCCACCAAGGTGGTCCCTATTTTTCTACTTTCATTTTTACATTCTTTCAAACTGCTAGGTTGGCAGAAGCTGCGGCAAGAAACAGGAGCTCACTCTATTACGTGGTGCTAGGGATTCGAACCACCGAACTGCCGACCTTTCTGATCGACAGTCTTAGCCACTGAGTCAACACGTCCCCTTTGAGTACCATAGGTAGAACACAATAAAGTAGTCAACCTTTCACACATAGAACTGATTGCTTGGATCTGACAAATAGGATGTCAGATTATGGGCCTGGATTCTATGCTGACACCAGACAGGAGAATAAATCTCTCCGATATTCTGGATCCAATCTGTTTAGGTCTCTTTAGATAAGAATTATCATCTGGAAATGCTTAGAAGCAACGTTAGTAAGATTGGCATTACAGATTCTATAGATACCAGACAAACATTCTTTTTGTGCTATTTTAAACTGTTAAATGTGACCGTTTCCTGAGTCATTCATAGTGATGGCCCTGATACAGGTTGGGACTCTGATCTGCCATGTATAAAAATAGGCGGGGTGGTTGCACAGGAGTACACAGGAGTTTCCTAGTATGATTTGATTGCTTATTTAGTATCCTATGACTATCACTGAGTGTTGTATCTTATGATTCTTGATGAATGTATCTTGTCTTTTTATGCACATGAGAGCATATACACCAAAGACAAATTCCTTGTGTGTCCAATCACACTTGGCCAATAAAGAATTCTCTTCTCTTCTCTTCTCCTTGGAAAAGATGGAACACGACATTTATTTATTTATTTATTTATTTATTTATTTATTTATTTATTTATTTATTTATTTATTTATTTATTTATTTATTTATTATTCACATTTCTATACTGCCCCTCTCCGAAGACTCAGGGCGGTGTACAGTAAATAAAACGACAATAATACAAAAACCATTTAAAATACCATAACAAAAACTAAAAAACTTATTAAACTGCTGTATACTTAAAACTATTAGATAAAAATACAAAGATAAAACCCCTGTTAAAAACCCATTAAAATCCCTAATTTTTAAAATCAATCAATCAGGCCAGCCCCGCTTGGTGGAAAAAGAAAGTCTTGAGCTCGCGTTTAAAGGTCTGAAGATCAGGGAGAAGACGGAGTCCCACCAGCAGCTCATTCCACAGAGCCGGGGCCCCCACAGAGAACGCTCTTCCCCTGGGGGCCGCTAGCCGACATTGGTTGGCTGACGGCACCCTAAGGAAGCCCTCCATGTGAGAGCACACTGGATGCACCGTACAATGGGAGTGTCGTGTCCCACTCCTCTGCTGACGACCGGATCAGGGAAATCCGAATCAGGCGTGCCTCTGCAGCTCTGCCAAAGTCCTAGCAAAATTCTCAAGGCAGGCAGGAGACCAGAAAGTGACTTCAGCAAGATATGTTAGACTTTGCCTGACTCAGAGAATGCCAGAAAGCAGATCCTTTATATAGGCCATTGGCTCCATGACTCAGCACTTATCCAGGCCTGCCCCTCCCTTCCTTCTGTTGCCGCCGCCTATCAATTCTTCTGAAGCGAGGGTCACTCCAGTCTGCAGCTGTTGGTAATTGACTTTCCTCAGGCTCACATGCTGTGGGGGAGGGGGAGGGGTCTAGTTGCTCCGTTTGCCTGGGCATGGAGCCAGAGCTGGGGGCTGGAGGTACTTCTTCCTCCTCAATCTGTCTGGGCATGGAGCCAGGGCTGGGGTCGGGAGGCATACTAGGACATTCCTCAGAGTTCGGAAGCAGATAAGAAGGCCCCGGCTGCGGTGAAAGCGGGCGAGACACAACAGGGAGGGAACTGGCGGCAGCAGGCAGTCCCGTAAATATCCCGGTCCGATGCCATGGTGCGCTTTAAAGGTGATAACCAACACCTTGAAGCGCACCTGGAAGACCACCGGCAACCAATGCAGCCTGCGCAGGAGAGGTGTAGAAGAAGATTAAAGAAAGTATTAAGAATCACCACCCAGTCAGTTAGAGTTAGATTGGCCCCAATAATTTTTCTTAATTAAATAAATAATAAAATTGTAGCATAGGATTGGCATAAGAGACTACTGAAGATGAGATGAGACCATTTCCTCAGCTAGCACATTGTAGTTTATTTTGAGGTGGAGTTTCTCTCTTTACCTATTACTAGAGGTGTAAGTCATTTTAGATCCTAGATTAATCATATTATGGAGATGGTCTTTTAAAGCACCCATGTTGTAGATTTCAGTTCTGTAGCAAACCATGAGTACTTGTCTCCCGTGCTCCTTCCTGGTGCTTACCACATTTGTAGGTGAAGCACCATCTTTGTTAAAGAACAAAAGGGAAACCAAGTCACTCTGTCAGCACAACGTACATTACAGAGAAGGTGTTTTGGGGAAAATATATGAAGAGAGAACTATGAATACCAACTTATAAAATAGCAAATGTCAGGACATAAATGGAATGAATGAATGAATGAATGAATATGACTGAATTAAATATATAGCTAGTCTCTAATGTACTCCCAAATACTTTAGATTGAAAAAATGTAGTTAAAGGATATTGCAATCAGCAGCATAGAAAATCAATACTGGTCCAGGATATTTTCCCCAGGTTATTTTTATTGTTCTATTTATATCTCGCCTTTGTTATTTTTATAAATAAGTCAAGATGCCAACATGACTAATAGTCCTTTCTTGGGCTGAGAATGACTGGTCTAAAGTCACCCTGCCAGTTTTACATGTCTAAGGCAGGACTAGAATTCACAGTTTCCTGGATTCTAGCCTAGTACCGTCACCCACTAAATGAGACTGGCTCTTTGCCAATTCCTTCATCACTTGTCTCTCTCACTGCCCTCTTCGGCTTCCAATTTTCAAGAAACCGCATCATGGCCTCGCAGTACAGCTCTGGTTGTAACATTGCTGCAACTTTGAAACTTAAATTGGGTGTCAACCCTGAAATTGACCTGACCGAAGCCATTTTGATAAATCGCGGGAACTTGGTTGGTTTTTTATTTATTTATTTATTTTATTTATTTATTTAATTTTGTCATAACAATATACACAAGCATCACACAAAAAGATTATATAATATATAAACATATATATGAGGAGAAACAAGGAAGTATAAGCATATATATATATATATAATATATATATATATATATATATATATATATATATATATATGTTTTCTGAGGTTTTCGCGGGTGTTTGTATGTAGGTCTTTGGTTATTCGGGTTTTCTCCCGCGTAAAATTGGAAGTGTCTTGGCGACGTTTCGACGAAGTCTCATTCGTCATCTTCAGGCTTCAGCTTCGTGCTGAAGCTGCTCCCAGAAACAATAGGACAGGAACGGTAGGTACGTTTGTGCTCTTATGCACGCCCCTTAAAGTCCTCTTAGGAATGGGGTGAGGTCAACAGTAGATAGTTTTTGGTTAAAGCTTTTGGGGTTATGAGAAGAGACCACAGAGTCAGGTAATGCATTCCAAGCACAGATAACTGTTACAGAAGTCATATTTTCTGCAATCCAAATTGGAGCGGTTGACATTAAATTTAAATCTATTGGTAGCTCTTGTATTATTTATTTTGTTTTCACCAGATCTGTGCCAATATGATATATCTAATAAAGCTATTCTTTGAGGAATCTACCTACCTTGGAGTTTTGCTTGCTATGGGACTGTTACTTGGAACCCTGACACTGGGGACATGATAAAGATAAAGGTTTCCCTGTCAGTCATATCTGATTCTAGGGTATGGTGCTCATCTCCATTTCTTGGCTGAGGGAGCCAGCATTGTCTGAAGACAATTTTTGTGATCACGTGGCCAACATGGCTATACACCAAAAGTGCACGGGATGATGCTATCTTCCCACTGAAATGGTACCTATTTATCTACTTGCATTTGCCTGCTTTCCAATTGCTAAGTGGGCAGAGCTGGAGCAAGGAACAGCAGCTCATCTCATTGCACAGAGCTTGGGTCTCAAACCCAGGCTGTCAGCTCTGCAGCCATCTTTAACTGCTGAGCCATGGCACCCCGGGGACACTATATCTGCTTAATATTTGCTATACAGTACTGCTGTATGGCCCAGGGACATGGTGGCTCAGTGGATAAGATGCTGAGTGTGTCATTCGAAAAGTTGGCAGTTTAGCAGTTCAAATCCTTAGTGCCGCGTAACGGGGTGAGTTGCCATTTCTTGTCCCAGCTTCTGCCAACCTCGCAGTTTGAAAGCACATAAAAAATGCAAGTAGAAAAATAGAGACCATCTTTGGTGGGAAGGTATAATAATAATAATAATAACAGAGTTGGAAGGGACCTTGGAGGTCTTCTAGTCCAGCCCCCTGCCCAGGTAGGAAACCCTACACCATTTCGGACCATTTAGTCATGCCAGTCACATGACCATGGAGATGTCTTTGGATAGTGGCTCTTCGGCTTTGAAACGGAGATGAGCACCACCCCCTAGAGTCAGGAATGACAAGCACATATGTGCGAGGGGAACCTTTACCGTTACCTTATCTTACTACTGTATGAGGGAAGACAAAAATATATGTTTATTTTATTTATTTATTTATTTATTTATTTATTTATTTATAATTTAATTTTTATACCGCCCTTCTCCCGAAGGACTCAGGGCGGTTTACAGCCATATTAAAAACACAGAATATACAAAATATAAATAACAGATTAAAACGAATTTAAAACGAAATATTTAATGGGCCTAATTAGCTAAAATGGTCATAGACTGATATAAAACCCTTTAAAATTTAAAATTATAATAAGTTAATTAAAACACACTTAGGCTAGTCCCGCACGATTAAATAATAGAGTCTTCAATTCCCGCTTGAAGGTTCGGAGGTCGGGGAGTTGGCGTAACCCCAGAGGTAACTCGTTCCAAAGGGCCGGTGCTGCCACAGAGAAGGCTCTCCCCCTGGGGGCCACCAAGTGACATTGTTTGGATGATGGCACCCAGAGCAGGCCCACTCTGTGGGAGCGCACAGGTCGTTATTTCGTTACATTAGGATACATGTTATTTCGTACATTAGGATACACAATATTTATTTCTTAGCTTTCGTTCTACCTTTCATTCAGGAACTCAAGAAATTGCACAGAATATGCTTTTCTCTCACAACCAACCCACAACTTAAATTGTGCTGGGAGAGTGTCTGGTTCAAAGTCACCCAGGGAGCTTGCATGACTGAAGATGGAATAGAATGTAGGTTTTTCCTGTTCCTAATCTAACACCATAACTGCTATATCACACTGACTCTTAGAGCAACATAATTTAATGTCATGCAAGCTCAGATTTCTTTCATGCAGAGTCAAATCTTATTCTTAACAAAATGATTTACTTATGTGTTCAAACATTTATAAACAACCTACAGTACTTCAAAAGAAGTGCCAACAACTAATCTTATTATTCCTGCTTGGGAAAAAAAAATAGAATGTATGTCTACTCACTTACCTGGGAAAGAGTCACATTGAGAGTTCTATAATATGTACAAGCCTTGATTCAAGTTTTCCATGAAGGAATATTTCCCATAAGATTATATTTATATTTATATTTATTTTTAATTTAAGAACTGGAGCAAACACACCTTTCTCATTTTATATCCAGGCCATTCTGCATTGTTGTAGATTAATTTCAAACCAGATAATGAGAAATTAAGGGACGCGGTGGCTCAGTGGCTAAGATGCTGAGCTTGTTGATCAAAAGGTTGGTAGTTCAGCGGTTCAAATCCCTAGTGCCGCATAATGGGGTGAGCTCCTGTTACTTGTCCCAGATTCTTCCAACCTAGCAGTTCGAAAGCGCGTAAAAATGCAAGTAGAAAAATAAAGACCACCTTTGGTGGGAAGGTAACAGCGTTCTGTGTGCCTTTGGCATTTAGTCATGCTGGCCACATGACCACGGAGACGTCTTTGGACAGTGCTGGCTCTTCGGCTTTGAAACCGAAGAGCCAGCGCTCTTAGAGTCAGGAATAACTAGCATGGATGTGCGAGGGAAACCTTTACCTTTTAATGTGATATTTGAGATGGTTTTCTCAAGTATATTTGTTGGCTTTCTTCTTGGATAGCAATTGTCTTATTGTTGCAGTGCTTCAACAAAAGAGAGAGAAAATTGGGCTATTTCTATTCATTGAAAAGGGGCCAGAAAAATTTGGGCAGCTAATGAATGTTTTGTTTTATAAGTGGTTGTATGTGGTTTTTGTCAACTATCAGTAACAATGGAAACAGGTAAAGAAAAAATTCCTCAGACTGGGTGTAATGAAGGAATAATTTTCTACTGGAAGACTGGCAGTGCAAACCCATAAAAATTCCCTGGATATTTTGATCAATAGAATTCTAGCCTTAAAATTTCATTGTTGCAGCTCACATCACTTCATCTGCCTCCAAGGCAGCCTAGGGTAAAGCCAGAAGGAACTGGTGGCTTTCATGTCCCTTCTGATGTTTAGTTGTCTCTGGAGTATTCTTAACTAGCAATAGTTAAATTCCGAAGCATTAACACTGCCGGACCATTCAGTTTCAATCTGATGAAAAAATAACTTATTCTCCACAATTATTTTCAAGAAGAAGATACTTTCAGCAGAGTGTAATTTCTTGTACTAACTGAGTTATAGGCTTGATAGTTTATAAATGAAGATCCTGGCCTTTGTTGAATATTTCTAGTAGCATGGAGTTTGCCCCATCTTTGAATTTCCTATGCTTCTTTTCTGTCCCAGAAACTTCATAAATTAGAACAAGAGCTAGAATAATTAAATAAAATAATTAATCACTGGAACTCCTTGCCTCCAGAAATTGTGGGTACTCCATCATGGAGGTTTTTAAGAAGAGATTGGACAACCTTTTGTCTGAAATAGTATAGGGTCTCCTGCTTGAGCGGGGGTATGGACTAGAAGACCTTCAAGTCCCTTACAACTGTATTATTCTGTTAGGTGACAATCCTTCACATTGAGCTGACAAATATGTACAAGATTTATTTATTTATTTTATTTATTATTTAAATTTATATGCCGCCCTTCTCCGAAGACTCAGGGCGGTGTACAGCATAAATAAAACAAATGTACAAAAGAATTAAAATACAATATATATTTAAAAATCTAATTCCATAAGCCGAGAATTTAAAATAGGAAGATAAAATTATAAAATAGCCCTGCTAAAACCCCTCTAAAACCCCTCAATTAAAATTATCATTAGGCCAGCCCTGCTTGATGGAAGAAAAAAGTCTTGAGCTCGCGCTTAAAGGTCCGGAAATCGGGGAGTGTTGTTCACTGCTGCTCAGAGGAGACTAAAAATCTATCAGATGTTGGGGGCAATATAATGATCAAAGCCCTGCTTCTATTTTATGTGCATTGGTTATAGGTACAAAAGGGGTGTGGCTTTAATCATATGATCCCTGGGAAGATGTGTCAGGCAACAAGCTATTGTCCTCCACTTGCCACTTTAACAAGAACATTCATAGAAATATGTCAGGAAAATATTTTAAGAGCTGACCAGCTGCCATGATGCTTTAATGCTGTGATACTGTAATACCTCTAGCCCCAGAGTCTTCTTTCGTTGTGGATGTTACTTGGATCCTTGGATAATGATGATGCAATGGAAGGAATGGGTCAGCAGGGTTATTTGACTGTTATCACTTTAAGAGTCTGTTTATAAGAGAGGCCCTGTTGGGGCATATCTGTGTGTGTGTGTGTGCTTCAGTGCTGTAAATTGCTGATTGATTGATTGACCTTTGCCTAGTATGTGTATGTATATTCTTTTGTAGAAATAAACCACTATTCATTATTACAAACCTCTGTTTATTTGCTCCTGGGTTATCTCACATAGTCACACTATGCGCGATCTGACAAAATAACCCACCAAAGGCTTTGAAAATGCAGTTGAAAAAAGAAAGAAAATTAAGGTATTTGTTGGGCCCCGAACCAAGAATGAGGAATGGTAATCCTTCCAAGGTGAGTCCTTTCTTGTTTAACATCTATAAATATAATCTTGCCAGACTGAAGACTGCTATCTGCATCTACAATATACTCCAAAAACTGTTAGAGAGGAGCTATCATCACTCTCTTTCTCTCACACATTATATCCAGGATGAGTTTCCTCTTACTCCGCACTACATCCCTCCTGGGAATCCATCTCCTCACCACACCCATGATTTTTGCCACTAGTTTGCCCGAACTGGTCTGAGCCAGCTGAATACCACCTCTGATCTACAGGTGACAAAAACACAGGTTCAGGTCCTTCTTCTGATTTCTTCTGTTCTTTTTTGCCCTAAAAGATGGCTTGCTGCTCCTCCCAGGCCCAATAATTTAATAATAATAATAACAGAGTTGGAAGGGACCTTGGAGGTCTTCTAGTCCAATCCCCTGCCCAGGCAGGAAACCCTACACCATTTCAGACAAATGGTTATCCAACATTTTCTTAAAAATTTCCAGTGTTGGAGCATTCACAATTTCTGCAGGCAAGTTGTTCCACTCGTTAATTGTTCTAACTGTCAGGAAATTTCTCCTTAGTTCTAAGTTGCTTCTCTCCTTGATTAGTTTCCACCCATTGCTTCTTGTTCTACCCTGAGGTGCTTTGGAGAATAGTTTGACTCCCTCTTCTTTATGGCAGCCCCTGAGATATTGGAACACTGCTATCATGTCTCCCCTAGCCCTTCTTTTCGTTAAACTAGGCATACTGAGTTCCTGCAACCGTTCTTCATATGTTTTAGCCTCCAGTCCCCTAATCAATTTCCTATAGATTATCATGCACTTCCTTGGCTGGTTGTGTTCCAGATGCCTTATGGGTGACAAAGCATTGAAATTATCCCTAGTGACATATACTCGGGTGGAATGTAAAATGTGTTACTACCAGTTCTGTGGGAGTGGCTTGGTGGGAGGGTAATGTGACTGGGTGGACGTGGCCATTTTTTTTTACTTTTAAAAGCATTTTTTCTCAACCTCTTTAGCCGAAGAGGTTGTAAAAAAATGCTTTAAAGGCCTCTGATGATCAAGCAACTCAGCTGGGATCGTCAGAGGAAAGGGTTCTGAAGATCCCAACTGAGTTGCCTAATTGCCAGAACCTTTTAAAAGCATTTTTTAAACAACTTCTTCAGCCGAAGAGGTTATAGAAAAAATGCTTTTAAAGGGTTCTGACAATCCCAGCTGAGCCGCGTGATCATCAGAGGCTTTTTTTTACTTTTAAAAGCATTTTTTTGGCCAAAGAAAAAAATGCTTTTAAAAGTAAAAAAAAAAAAGCCTCTGATGATCGCACAATTCAGCTGGGGTGGGGGGGGAGCAGGTATTTTTGTTACCGGTTCTCCGAACCACCCGTCGCCATCACTACCGGATCGGGTGATCCGGTCCGAACCGGGAGCATTTCACCCCTGCATATACTTCCATATACGTACAAAGAATAAAACAATACCAGATCAACTTCTATTTCTTTTTTTTTTTTCAAGAATTGTTGCATCTTGAATGTTGTTAATGTTAGCAGATTAGCTGGGAGATTGCTGTTCCGTATTGTGTGAGCCATGAATAATTAAGATTCATGGAAATGAGGTTTATGTAGTAACACCTAGGAAAAAAGCGCTGAACCTTGAGACATCAGCTACCTTCATTCTATGAATTTCCTAAATTGCTTTAGGCAAGTTAAAGCCTCTCATCCTGGACATCAACTTGTATTATTATTATTATTTTTGGCCTGTTTGTTTGTGAAGAGATCAGAAAAAGGCATTTCTTATAGTTTTTCTAAAATGTTGTATTCAGTCTGATTTCAAATAACTCTGGTGCGTACCTGAAGAGTTAGGTTTCACATCTCCCAGGTTATTTCATTGTTTCCTTATTTTACTATTCCTTTTCCCCTCCTTCATTTAAAAACATTTTTGGAAACATGTAGATTTTAAAATAACTATTTAAATCTCTCCAGGTAATTTCACTTATTATGGAGATTAGAAATACAATACTACTACTAACAACAGTAATAATGAACTAAAGCATTTTTAAACTTCAGTTTAGAAATGCGGAGTAGCTTCCAAATGGGACAAGCACAATATCTATTAAGGCACTAAACATAAAGGTAAAGGTTCTCCTCGCACTTTTGTGCTAGTCGTTCCTGACTCTAGGGGATGGTGCTCATCTCCGTTTCAAAGCCAAAAAGCCAGCACTGTCCAAAGACGTCTACGTGGTTATGTGACTAGCGTGACTAAATGCCAAAGGCACACAGAACGCTGTTACCTTCCCACCAAAGGTGGTCCCTATTTTTCTACTTGCATTTTTTACATGCTTTCGAACTGCTAGGTTGGCAGAAGCCGGGACAAGTAACAGGAGTTCACCTTTTGGTCAACAAGAGGAGGGACTGGGGGAGGGATGAGAAAAAAGCGACACTGGGCATTAAAGGTAGAGGTTTCCCTGTCTGGTGATATCTGACCGTAGGGCACAGACAGTATTTTGCATGCTTTTGAACTGCTGGATAGGCAGGAGCTGGGGAAGGAATGGGAGCACATCCTGTTGCTCAGTGCTTGGGTTTCGAACCCAGGGCAGAATCTTTAATCACTGAGCCATCACTACTACTTATAATTTATTCCTTATTATCCTTCTCTTATTGGTATCATTATTGTGATTGTATTACTTTATTGTTGTATGCGCTTATGCATCAGAGACAAATTCTTTGGGTGTTCAATCACACTTGGACAATAAAGTATTATATTCCTATGTCTATGCCTAGGCCTAGGCCTACTGTACTCTACTCTACTCTCTATTATTCTATTCTGTTGTGTTCTGTTCTGTTCTGTTCTGTTGTGTTCTGTTCTGTTCTGTTCCCACTCCCACTCCCAATCCCAATCCCACTCCCACTCCCAATCCCACTCTACTCTACTCTACTCTACTCTACTTCAAGGTTCACCAACCTTTCGGATCTCAGGAACCACTAAATTTATAATTTTAAATCCCATGGACCACTAGTATGATCTGCCTAATGACTGGCTGGGTGGGCATGGCAAGTTGGTCATGTGACTGGGTGGGCATGGCCAACTCAATGTCACTCAAAAGGGGAAATGAATCTCAACAATTGGATAATGAATGACATTGAGTTGGCCACGCCCACCCAGTCACATGACCAACTTGCCATATTTTAAGGCATTTTAATCCCTACTTCTCTTTGCTGAGTGGCTGGCATAATTTAATTAGCAGTTCACCACGCCTGTGGAAATCCCTTAAGGTTGTTGACTTTGTGTTTCACTCCCGCTGAGAAAAAATCATAGAATGGCTGTTTTATCTAGCTGTGCATGAGAGGTCCCCTGGGTCAGAATAAAGGAAACTAAGGTTCAAAACATGCCATCTCAAAAGACTGCAATAAAAGAGAGGGAAGGCGCATCAACATCACCACAAAAAAAAAAGGGAGATTAAACCCCATGGTGATTCTGAAATAGACTCTTGTTTTTCATCCGAATAATTTTAAGCTTCGTTGCAGAAGTCTTGTATTTCTGTAATTGGGGCTTCTTTTTCCAGTAGAAGTTTCTCGCTTGTTGTTGTTTTTTAAAGACCTCAGTCTGAATAGATTGAAATCATTAAAAGATGAAAGAGTTGTTGTTGTTAGTTGTGAAGTCGTGTCCGACCCAACCCGACCCCATGGACATTGTTCCTCCAGGCCTTCCTGTCCTCTACCATCCTCTGGAGTCCATTTAAACTCATGCCTACTGCTTCAGTGACTCCATCCAGCTACCTCATTCTCTGTCATCCCCTTCTTCTTTTGCCCTCAACCTTTCCCAGCATTAGGCTCTTCTCCAGGGAGTCCTTCTTTCTCATTAGGTGGCCAAAGTATTTCAGTTTCATCTTCAGGATCTGGCCTTCTAAAGAGCAGTCAGGGTTGATCTCCTCTAGGATTGACTTGTTTGTTCGCCTTGCAGTCCAAGGGACTCTCAGGAATCTTCTCCAGCACCAGAGTTCAGAGGCCTCGATTCTTTGGCGCTCAGACTTTCTTATGGTCCAGCCTTCACAGCCATACATTGCAACTGGGAAAACCTTACCCTTGATTATACGCTCTTTTATTGGCAGGGTGATGTCTCTGCTTTTTAATACGCTGTCTAGATTTGTCATAGCTTTCCTCCCCAGGAGCAAGCGTCTTTTAATTTCTTGGCTGCAGTCCCCATCTGCGGTGATCTTGGAGCCCAGGAAAATAAAATCTGTCACTACCTCCATTTCTTCCCCATCTATCTGCCAGGAATTGAGAAGGCTGGGTGCCATGATTTTAGTTTTCTTAATGTTGAGTTTCAAGCCAACTTTTGCACTCTCATCATTCACCCGTATCAAGAGGCTCTTTAGTTCCTCTTCACTTTCTGCCATTAGAGTGGTATCATCTGCATATCTGAGGTTGTTGATATTTTTCCCGGCAATCTTAATTCCAATTTTTGATTCATTCAGCCCCGCTTTTCTCATGATGTGAAAGAGTAAAGAAAATAATTTTCCATTGCTTGTTTGTTTGGTTTTCAACCGGGATCTTGTCTCCACTCCCCCACTTATGTAACCTTGCGCTTGGCAGTAGCCCTATCTGACGAACTAAAAACATTACATGCATTCCATAAATGTAGCCGACAAAATACCAATTATTCAGATAAATTTCTGTTTATCCTGGAGAGGAAAGAAACTTAGGGGTGAGTGGCATTTTTTAAAAATTACAGTGACAACTTTCTCTTCGAGCCGTCCACATTGATAAGTAGCATATTTGTAAGCTGTACACTTAATGGCAAAAAGATTTTGTTAAGTCCGTGATGGGGAAGTGATCTAATGAACTCCTAAGGAAAAAAGAAAGAAAGAAAGAAAGAAGCAAAGAGAAGTCAAACCGTTGCCCTCTTCTGTTGCTGGAATTTAAACGGGTCCATATTGTGCTTAGCGTTGCTGCTGGGATCAAAACACACAGCGTAACATTTCAGGAATTTTGCAGCAAGGGAAGAAGTGGAAGATACAGAATATTGGATGGCTGTAGGAAAAGCAGGAGGGCAAGCAATGTGATATTCATTATGACGACATCATACAAATCACACAGCTCGCATAATTTGCACAACGCTATAATACACCTGTTGTCCTTGTGGTTCATACCAGATACTTAAGTAAGGAAGGAATGGAGAAAAGAAGTTTCCTTTGTGCACTCTGAGCTTGGTTGTTTTCCTGCAGATGTTTTCTTACCCAAACTAGGAAACATCATCAGTGCTAGTTATCTAATTACCTAGTCTGGGTAATGAAACATCTGCAAGAAAACAAGCAAGCTCAGAGAGCACCAAGGATCCCTCATTTCAGCACTGAGTGTTGTGACCCAGGCCCAAGTAGGTAGTAGGAAACTTAGTCAGTGTAAAAACAAACAAACTTTATTTGAACAGCTGAGAATTACTTCATTCGCAGCATAGTTCAACTAAATTAAAGAAAATACCTCCCAACACAATTCCTCAATCCTATCACCAACCTTGATCCAATTAGGCAAACTGCCAAAGGCCTTTCTTGGCAAAAGTTCAGAAGACACCGATACAAAACAAATACAACAGGACAAAGCTATCAACGTTGTTTTCCAGCAAAGAGCCCAAATGCCGTTGCTGGTCTTTTAAGCCTTATGGGAGAGGCCAATAGTCTCTTGGCCTTATTCCCAAGTCATCTTTGTTGCTTGAGCTGCTCTTGCCTTCTTGCAGCTCTTCTCATGCATGCATTAGGAACAGGCTCCTCCTGTTCCTCTGCCTCACTACTGTCAGTCTCTGGAGGCTCCAGAGTCCGTACCTCATGCCCCAATGGCCCTGGTCCCACCTCAGCCTCTGATGCAGAGTCCTCATCTGGGCCTTCCCCAGCCTCCGGTACTGACCCACGCTCCTCCTCAGCCTCATCGCTTTCCGACTCTGTTGCCAACTCTGCAGGCTACTGGCGGACCACAACACTGAGTTACAAATATTCTCCTTTATTGGATGGAGAAAGATTGCATACCTCTGTTCTCAAACAGGTTTGGGGACATTTTGGTGTCTCGCACATATGTGCTAGTGGTTCCCGACTCTAGGGGGCAGTGCTCATCTCTGTTTCAAAGCCGAAGAGCCAGCGCTGTCCGAAGATGTCTCCGTGGTTATGTGGCCAGCATGACTAAATGCCAAAGATGCACGGAACAATGTTACCTTCCCACCTTCCCACCAAAGGTGGTCCCTATTTTTCTACTTGCATGTTTTACATTTTTTCAAACTGCTAGGTTGGCAGAAGCTGGGACAAGTAACGGGAGCTCACCCCGTTATGCAGCACTAGAGATTCAAACCGCTGAACTACTGATCTTTCAATCGACAAGGAGGAGAAAATTAGGTAGGTTTTGTGCACAACACTAGTTAAGACATGAAGAAATAATTTGAAATGTGATTCCTTCTTAACTTTACAGTGAAGATATGAGAGGCTTTACATATTAAAATCATATGGCTAAAATGATATATCTCCCTGCTGCAAAGTGACAGCCAGCATAACAGAGGGACGTCTCGGTGAAAATGAAGAAAATACCAAATATTTACATATACAAAATATTGAAACGCGACTTAGTTTTCTTTTGCAATATCTACGAAAAACCTTCACATTTTTCCTGCATGTGCATTGGTTTGATTTCAAAAGTTCTGACAGGTTAAAAAAAAAACACCATGTTTTACATACTCTTTTTAAAATTTAATTGAGAACGGTTTTATTTCTCCAATTGAATTTACCCCCTCAGTCATTTGTGTAGCTGTTTATAAGAGTGTGATTAACTGCACAATGCTATATACTAAGTCATAATTTCTAGGTTTCTCACTAAGTTACCTTGCTGCTGCTGTTGTTTTAAAAAGAGATATAAGCATTTTGTTTTGCCAATTATTTTCTTACAGGTTATGATTAGCTTGTTCATAAAAAAATTCTATACTATTTGTACAAATGTCTTGGTCTTTAGCCAGTTCATAACATAAACTGATGAAAAGGAAAAATGAGGGCTTGTTAAAGTGAATGGCATTGATCCTTTCTGATTTCCCCTAACCCATCAATTGATCTTTTCTCAGCAATATGCTTGGCTGAAGGGTGGTCGATTATGACAATGCAGCCAGTTTATATTGAAAGGTCAGAATCTCCTTTAGTCAAAGATGACATAGCAGCAAAATTATATGTCAGATTCTTTCTACCTCACTGTGAAGGGGAAAAAAAAGACTCCTAAATTCCATCGGTTAGGAATTTGCTTGAGAAGGATGCATATGTCAAGCACAAACAACCAAAGCCATACGTTGTTGTTGTTTTTTATTTGCATTTATATCCCGCCCTTCTCCGAAGACTCAGGGCGGCTTACACTATGTTAGCAATAGTCTTCATCCTATTTGTATATTTATATACAAAGTCAACTTATTGCCCCCAACAATCTGGGTCCTCATTTTACCTACTTTATAAAGGATGGAAGGCTGAGTCAACCTTGGGCCTGGTGGGACTAGAACCTGCAGTAATTGCAAGCAGCTGTGTTAATAACAGACTGTCTTAGCAGTCTGAGCCACGAGAGGCCCAAGTTAAGTACCAATTAAACTGATGTATTGCTAAATCACCTATGCACAAGAATCTAGTCAATTTAAAATAGAATAGAATAGAATTCTTTATTGCCCAAGTGTGATTGGACACACAAGGAATTTGTCTTTGGCGCATATGCTCTCAGTGTACATAAAAAGAAAAGAAACATTCGTCAAGAATCATAAGGTATAACAATGATAGTCATAGGGTACAAATAAGCAATCGAATCATACTAGGAAACAATCAATATAAATCGTAAGGATACGAGCAACAAAGTTACGGTCATACAGTCATAAGTGGAAGGAGATGGGTGATAGGAACGATGAGAAGATTAATAGTACTGCAAACTTAGTAACTTGTTTGACAGTGTTGAGGGAATTAATTGTTTAGTAGAATGATGGCGTTTGGGAAAAAACTGTTCTTGTGTCTAGTTGTTCTGGTGTGCAGTCCTCTATAGTGTCGTTTTGAGGGTAGGAGTTGAAACAATTTATGTCCCAGATGTGAAGGGTCTGTAGATATTTTCACAGCCCTCTTTTTGACTCATGCAGTAAACAGGTCCTCAGTGGAAGAGAGGTTGGACTTAGTCTGTTTATGGCTACATAGCTACTCTAGGCTGATTCCTTTTTTGACTCCTCCCCCGACGCTTTGCCACTTCTCCTACAATATAAGACACATAGCCATGCTGTTGAGAACTTCTGAATATCCTGTTAAAAAAGTGGAGAAGATATTTATATTTTGCTTGACATTTTATAAGAAGACCTCAAGGTGATGTACATGGTCTACTCTTATTTTATCCTTCCACGACAGACTCAGGAGGAAGATTGGCTTAATGTTATTGAGCGAGCTCACTAATGAAATGAAAATGCGAGCCTGGACTTATCTAGTCCCAGCCCAACAGTTTAACTACATAATTGTACTATATTGCTTTGCATTATTGGCCATTTGCTAAAATATTAGTTGAATGAAGATTCTGGAAATTGTGTGTCTTTGCGAGGGGAAGACGACAGATAAAAAACATTCAGAATTATATAGGTTTGCTAGTCTGTTTTTACTGTCCACTTAGAGAGCAAATGGAGGATTTAAATGGATTAATTCAATGAATTATTTAAGTAAAGGTCACCTCGTAATTTTATTTAATTCAGTATTAATGTAGCTCAGTCATAAGGCTTCTGGTTTTATGCAGTTTTTGCACCCCTTGCATTTTTTTTTTAGGTCACTTACGGTCATAATTTTTCACATTCTCTTAATAAAGTATTTGAAAAAGTTCCAAAATTGTGTTTATTTCTTTGATTTATTCCTTTGATTTATAGATCCTCCCATCTCAAATGCATAACTCTTGGAAATATGCTTCGATATACTTGGAAACAATTGTATTTCTTCACGATTGCTTGTGATTTTTCCCCCTTCATTACTTAAAAAAAAAATCCAAACAAACCCAAAACCATTTCCTCTAACTGAAGTCTTAGATGTTCTGCAGGAAGGGATGATCCAAAATTCCAGGGACAAGACCTATTATCCCATAATAATACATTCATGTGCTAAATAGGAGACTTTATATGCACATCTTCTAATTGAAGTACTTGCAGCTATTTTATTATTTCAATGAGCCCTTAAAATATTGGCGTTGAGCAGATGTCATCACCACGTAAGGCTTGAGGTTACTTTCTCTGGAATGGAAGGATTTATTTCAGCTCCCTTTAGGAAGTGAGCAGTTTTCGGCAGTGGTAGTGAGCCATTGGACTTTTGCTGAGAGTCACTTTGGTTTTCAGAATGACTGCTGTGATGCTGTGAACGTCAGTACAACAAGCTATGACTACTTTGTTGTCCTTTGCCTTTATCCCCCTCTCCAGCTGCTATGCTCAAATTCTGAGCACACTCTTGAATGTCACATAGATGCCTCTTTGATTAAGGTGTGCGGCTGGCCAAGTCTATCAAGCAGAGGATTATGGCTTGGGCGACGTCTCAGTTGTAATTGAATCATAAAGTCTGGAAAAAACCCTCGCAGACTCTCACACACGGATTATAAAGTTCAAAGCGATCAATCCAGGAAAGAACCGAAAGGCAAAGCAAGTGCCGTGGTGGCACAGTGGTTAGAATGCAGCATTGCAGGCTAATTCTGCTGACTGCCCATTGCCAGCGGTTCGAAGTTGACTAAGACTTCCATCCTTCCGAGGCTGGTAAAATAAAGATCTAGATTGTTGGGAGCAATATTCTGAGTAAATCGCTTAGAGAGGGCTGTAAAGCTTTGTGAAGTGGTTGATAAGTCTAAGTGCTTTTGCTATTGCTATCGTCAAGGTTTCTTACCACCATGACTTTATTGACACCATGGCACTCCTATCGGTTTGAGATTTCATCCAGGGTTTTCTTTTGACAAGTCTTGCAGAGAAGGATAGATACTGTAAATCGAGTGTATTTGACTGAAGTAGAGAATAAAAATGATGGTCCATTGATTGTTCTAATGGCTTTTTATAGAAAAAAAAACATTGCTTTTTAAAACAACGTTCTTTAATGTCTGTAGTCTTAAACCAAACTCTCAAGAAACTTTTTTTTTTTTTGAAACTCCTAATTCTCAATTCTTTTTATGTCAACCTCCTTCGTTTAAACATTTTAGACCTACATTTCCTGATGCAAAGTTCATTCTTATACCACTATTTTTTGATATACAACTTTTGGGAACAGGCCTTATTTTCATATTCTCTTCTCCTCCTCCTCCTTTACTTCCTCTTTTACCACTTCATGTGTTTTTAAAAGGTAAAAGGTAAAGGTTCCCCCGCACAGGCGTGCTACTCGTTTCCGGCTGTAGGGGCGGTGCTGATCTCCGTTTCTAAGCTGAGGAGCCAGCGCTGTCCAAAGACGTCTCCGTGGTCATGTGGCTAGCATGACTAAATACCGAAGGCGCACAGAACGCTGTTACCTTCCCACCAAAAGTGGTCCCTATTTTTCTTCCTACTTTTTTTACGTGCTTTCGAACTGCTAGTTTGGCAGAAGCTGGGACAAGTAATGGGAGCTCACCCCGTTATGTGGCACTAGGGATATGAACCGCTGAACTTCCGACCTTTCGATCGACAAGCTCAGCATCTTAGCCACTGAGCCATCGCACCCCTTTTCATGTGTTGAGGCAGATGCAAAATTGTGGTTCTTGCTCTTCTGGAGACCTCAACCATTGTTAATTGATTCTACTGTACGGTGTCCCTGAAGTTGCCTCTCCATCTTCTTTTGGATCTGCCTTGTGTTCTTTGACCTTCTCCTCTTTTTATATGTGCCTGGTATGATATTTCATATTGATCTTTCTAAAACACCAGATCTTTATGCTTGTCTATAGAAATTTAGTCCTGAAGGAAGATGGGAGTTTTCTGGTGAGGGTTTTTCAGTGGTGATGTCCTGCCCTTGAGAAATTGTCCAGTAATTTCTCTTTCTTGAGGGAATCTTTCTTGAGGGAAATGCAGTCACTCAATTTCTTTGCCCAATAATTTGGTGGAGATTTTTAGAAGGCTATTTGAGTAGCTCTATTTAGGATTCCCGGAAGCCTGTTGCCTGCCTATGGAGATAACGCTGTGTTTGATGAACCCAAATCCCCTTCTCAGGTTCCTCTCTTAATGAATAGTTTGTATGGCACTTGAATTTTTTTTTTTAAAAAATAAAATAAAATCCTGAAAGGGTAAAAAAAGTGGGGCCAGAGATTCAGGAGATTAAAATGAATGATGAGGATGCTGTCAAACATACAGGAAAGCAAATGTCTTTTAAGATCACTCCATAGATTTAATGAGTGCACTAATGCGTCTCTGTTCCATCACATTTGGTGCGTTCAACAAAGACACAATGACGATGACAGCATCAACAAAAGAAAGAACACCGCAACCTTGAAGACTGTGCCAAAGAATTAATAGGAAAAAAAAAAACTGGTTAAAAAGAGGGGCTAGCAACAATGTGCACTTGAAGAATCACTTAATGTGGAATTTATTAATATATAGAAAGCAACATGGAAGGCCTTGAATTGTTAACCTTATATACATTAAGTAAAATAAAACAAGACTTTCTGTTTTCTTTTCTTTTCTTTTAAATGACAGAATGTGGGGCTGAGAAGTTGCTCTTAAATAAAACCTCTCAAAAGTATTTTTGAAAGCATTGCATTGAACTGAGCCCAAGTTATTTGATATTGGAAACTTGGAGAGAGGCCAGCATGAAGGATTTTGCTTTAAGACGGACACATGCTTGCACATCTATAAAAAAAGTATTTGCAACTGTTGCTTAGGCACAAAATTCACTGTCAGAATTGTGTGGGTGGAGAAATTAATTTAATGATGCCAAGTTAAGAAGCTATGGAGCCATCCTATGCAAATCGGCAAATAGACCTCTGGAGGGTCTATGACAATTCGCCACGGACAACTCGCCACAGCCAACTTGCCATGGCCAACTCATCTTGGCTAACTTGCTACAGCTAAACAGGACAACTTGCCACAACCAGCTTGCTGCAGGAAAAGAGTTACCTAATATTGTTGTGGTCTGCCAGCAGCCCATGGAGCTAGCAGCGGAGTTGGACAGTGAGGAGGCTGGGCCAGTCCTGGACTCTGGGCCAGAGTCCATGGGCCAGAATCCATAGGCCACAGTCCATGGGCCAGTCCTGGACTCTGGGGAAGGCCCGGATGAGAGCTGTGCATCGGAGGCAGAGATGGGGCCAGGGCCATCTGGGAGTGATGCGCTGACTCCGGAGCCTCCAGAGGTGGACAGCAGAGGCAGAGGAAAAGGAGGAGCCTGTTCTTAGTGCACACATGCAAAGAGCTGCCAGAAGGCAAGAGCAGCTAAAGCAAAAAAGAAGACTTGGGAGTAAGGCCAGGAGATAATTGGCCCCTCCTATAAGGCTTAAAAGAGCAGCAATGGCTCTTGGGCTCTCTGTAGGAAAGCAGATTGTTTCTAGTTGGCATGTCTTGTTTCTGAACTTCGTGGGGTTCTTGCCAAGAAAAGCCTTTGGCAGGGTGCCATAGAAGACAAAGGTTTGTGATAAGGCCAAAGGACTTTTTCTGAAGGATTTGTTTTGGAATTAATTTGGACTGAGCTGAGAATGAAGTAATTCTCAGCTGTTCTAATAAAATACATTTGTTTAGGACCGATTGTGTCTGGTAATAACTACCTTGGGCCTAGGTCACAACAAATTACTGCAGGTTCGAGCCCGGCCCAAGGTTGACTCAGCCTTCCATCCTTTATAAGGTAGGTAAAATGAGGACCCAGATTGTTGGGGGGGCAATAAGTTGACTTTGTAAAAATATACAAATAGAATGAGACTATTGCCTTATACACTGTAAGCCGCCCTGAGTCTTCGGAGAAGGGCGGGGTATAAATGTAAACAAAAAAAAATAAAAAATAAAATATCAGAATGGAATGGAATCATCAAAGAAAGGATGCAAAAGAAGGGACAGCGTAAAATATGAATGGCAATCTTTTTTAAAAAAATATTTATTTATTTTTAATAATTAAATAGAATTTTTTAATTGTCCCACAGCAAGTTGTCCCGTGGTGAGTTATCGTGTAGCGAGTTGGCCATGGCGAGTTGACCGCAAGCTACGGCAAGCTATCCCATTCTGACCTCTGGAAGAACTCCAGATGTCTGGGTTTCATAGCCAGCTCCAGCTACCAAGAGAACCTTGAAAAAAAGATCTAATGTCAAAGTTTCCCCTGCCAGTTGAGATCTTTGCTTTTGATGGAGAAGAGGAAAAACTGACTAATTTGATAGATCCTGGAATAAAATCCCCCTTCTTTAGGGTGGGATTCCCCTGTCCCTATAGTTTGAGGAGTGAACTATAATAACTGTTGCAAGAAGAGTGACAGACATATCATCGACATTACCAAACTTGGAACAATCAGCTAAACTTAATTCAAAATTAAATCCTAAAGGACATTAAGCTCAAGGTGGATTGAGAGGCTACAATATTATATGTAATGTAGGCATGTTGCAGATTGATCGATAGAGCTGATAGCTATATGATGCTCTACTAAGCATCTAAGATCAATATCTGAAATTCTGATGTGACTGTAGATCTGGGGTGGATTCAGCTGGTTCGGACTGCTTCGGGCGAACCGGTTGTTCCTCCAATTCTCTCCGATGATCAGCTGAGCCCACCCACCCGCCCCTGCACTAAACTGACCTATATTTTCTTTGTTTGAAGCCCAGCTGATAGGCACGGCAGAGCGTGTTGCTGCATCTCAGCTGTTTTACTCACCAGGGCTGCAGAAGTTTTAGAGCTGTTTTCAAATGTACTGTGTGTGCACAGAGCATGTGCGATCATGTATTCAGAGAACCGGTTGTTACACCAGTTAAATCCCACCACTGCTATAGATGCTATTTTACCTGATATCAAACAGCAGGAACCCATGTCTTTCACTCATTTATAAACCATGGTACCCTAATACCTGAAATTACCATTTGCATGATTATCATTATTGCTTTAAAACAACAATGAACCATTGGAACACAGAAACTCAGTTCATTCCCAAAATTTGCTGGGTGACTGGGTCAGTTGGTTCTTCTCAAAGGATTGGTAGGTGCTGAGATAGATGAGCTCTAGCTCAGCAGGAATCTCCTGAAAGAAAGGCTATGATTGAAATAATGTCATTGAGAGTTAAGTGAGAACCCATCAATTGTGGTTCGGTTAGCCATGCTTATTCATAAAAAGAAACCCTGGCTGTTCTTCAAAGGACAGATACAAAAGCTGAAGAAGCTCAAACACTTTGGCCACCAAATGAGAAGAGAGGACTCCTTGGAAAAGACCCTGATGTTGGGAAAGATGGAAGACAAAAGGAGAAGGGGACAGCAGAGGATGAGACGGTTAGATAGTGTCATTGGCGCATGTGTTTGGGCAAACTCCAGGAGACAGTGAAATATGTCTCCTGGAGTTTGATAGCCTGATGTGCTATGGGCCACGTGAAGAGTGGGCCACAATTTAGCAAGTGAAGAACAACAAATTCATACAACCAACTCTCGAAAACGGAGGGATGGGGGTGGGGATGGGGGGCAGGAGAATGACATCCCATGAAAAAAAAAAAAGTAAAAATTGTACACCGCTCAGAATTGCTTTGCACGAGATGGGCAGCCCTATAAATGCAGATAAATAAATAAGGAGCAAAGATGCAGAAATCCAAGCCAGGAGACTTGTTTTGCACTTAAAGTTCGCACAGCCTGAAGGATCATCAACTTGTAAGACAACATGCCCTGCTAAACTTTATTTTGCAGCTTATCTGAAAAACAGCACGGTTCACGCTGAGAAATGCACTACGATCAAATTTTCTGTCGTTGGAGAGTTCCCTGCGTCAGCCATCCCCCTGCCGTTTTTTCTATTCACGCCTTCTAATGGCTTCTCTCTTTGTGCAGCAGTATTTTCCTGGCCCCACCTTCCACACACATTTATTTTCTTTCTTTTCTTTTCTTTTCTTTTTTTAAACTTATGCCATACTGACCAGATTTAGGAAATCCATGGATTAAAATGCACATAAATAGATAAATAAAACGACTACTTCAGCTTCAACCGCAACAATACACGACCACACAATAGATACAAATTCAAGGTAAATCTCTCCAAACTCGATTGCAGAAAATACGACTTCAGCAACTGAGTGGTCAATGCCTGGAATGCACTACCTGACTCCCTGGTCTCATCCCAAGTCCCCAAAAAACTTTAACCTTAGACTGTCTACTGTTGACTTGACCCCATTCCTAAGAGGCATGCATAAGAGCACCAGCATGCTGTCGTGTCCCACTCCTCCGCTGACGGCCGGGTCAGGGAAATCCAAATCAGGCGTGCCTCTGTAGCTCTGCCAAAGTCCTAGCAAAGTCCTCAGGGCAGGCAGGAGACCAGGAAGTGACTTCAGCAAGATATGTTTAGACTTTGCCTGACTCAGAGAATGCCAGAAAGCAGGTCCTTTATATAGGCCACGGGGTGTGGCTCCATGACTCAGCATTTATCCAGGCCTGCCCCTCCCTTCCTTCTGTTGCCTCCGTCTATCAAGTCTTCTGACGCGAGGATCACTCCAATCTGCAGCTGTTGGCAATTGACCTCCCTCAGGCTCACATGCTGTGGAGGAGGGGGAGGGGTCTAGTTGTTCCGTTTGCCTGGGCATGGAGCCAGAGCTGGGGGCTGGAGATACTTCCTCCTCTTCAGCCTGTCTGGGCATGGAGCCAGGGCTGGGGCCGGGAGGCATACTAGGACATTCCTCCATGTTCGGAAGCAGATAAGAAGGCCCCGGCTGTGGTGAGATCGGACGAGACACAACACATGCCTACCATTCCTGTCCTAATGTTCCCTTTACCTGTATTCACTTTATGAATTCAATTCATGCTTATACTTATATATATTATCTAATACGTACTCAATAAATAAATAAATATTGAATACAGTGAGAAGTTGATCAAAAAGAGGACTACAGTTGAGGGCATTATTAGCTGGGAAAATATATGTTTGGTTATACAATGAATGGGCTTAATTGAATTGGTACATGATACTAATGAGACAAATCTAATCCTGACGGAATTTTCATCCATTAAACCTCACTTGAAAAAATAATGAGGAAATACTAATCAAGGAATGGGCTAAGTGTGCTAGCTAGAAAGTAAATTGCTCTGAGGTTGCAAAAATTACTTTGGCTGAAACCGAAATGTACTGTTCACAAGATTTAGATTTTCCTAGGTTTCGGAACAAAGTTAGATCAGAAGAATGTTTCTCTTTATGCTGCTTGTCCTTCTTCAACTTGGCTTTTTGTCAAATTGTCAAACATCTTCAACTACTGTAAGTATTGGGGTTTTAGTGTAAGAATTGCTGCTGCAGATGAATGAGAATTTTTGCATTAGTTCACTAGAAAGAGATTGCAGAATTCAATTGATCATAAAAATAGAGGTATAAATTTAAACAGATAAATGCATAGATGGATAGATGGACAGGCAGGCAGGTGAGCAAGCAGAGTTACAGTTGCAGTTCAGCTTTTATATCTCAACCCAAGTCTTAACCCAGCCATTGTGAGTTGTGAGTGGTTTTTAAGTTGTGCAATATGAGAATCCAGCCAATTTTAATTTAGCAGTTGTTTGGTAAACAAACCATGGTGGATTGCACAATGGGAACCCAGCTACTGAATTTCATCATTTATTTCAGTGTTGTTGATGTTGAGCAGAAACAGTTCTTCAGGGTATTTCAAGGAAAGTTTCACAATAAGGTCCATAGTTGCTGTTGTTGTTTTTCCCATAGTTACATTTCGGTGTTGAGAGGTTTGAAAGCAGAAACTTCATGTAAAAAAATCAGGGGATTGAATCATTTGTCAAATGACCAAAGCTCTTCATAAACTGCATGGTTAACAAAAAGATTTCTTTTTTTTTGTCACAACAATATACACAAACATCAACATAAAATAACTACATATCATATAAGCATATATATGAGTAAAAGTATGTAAAAACTATATTAATGTGATATAATGAAAGGAAACAATAGGACAGGAACGGTAGGCACTTTTTTGCTCTTATGCACGCCCCTTATAGTCCTCTTAGGAATGGGGTGAGGTCAATAGTAGACAGTTTTTGGTTAAAGCTTTTGGGATTTTGAGAAGAGGCCACAGAGTCAGGTAGTGTGTTCCAAGTGTTAATAACTCTGTTGCAGAAGTCATATTTTCTGCAATCAAGATTGAAGCAGTTAACATTAAGTTTAAATCTATTGTTTGCTCTTGTATTATTGCGATTGAAGCTGAAGTAGTCTTCAACAGGAAGGACATTGCAATAGATGATTCTATGAGTTAAGCACAGGTCTTGTCGGAGTCGGCAGAGTTCTATGTTTTCTAAACCCAGGATTTCAAGTCTGGTGGTATAAGGTATTTTGTTGTTTTCAGAGGAGCGGAGAACTCTTCTTGTAAAATATTTCTGGACACGTTCAATTGTGTTGATGTCAGAAATGTGGCATGGGTTCCAGATAGGTGAGCTGTATTCAAGAATAGGTCTAGCAAATGTTTTGTATGCTCTGGTTAGTAGTGTAGAGTTTTTGGAAAAGAAGCTACGCAAAATTAGGTTTACAACTCTTACAGTCTTTTTTGCTATGTAGTTGCAGTGGGCTTTGGCACTTAGATCATTTGATATGAAAACTCCAAGGTCTTTAACAGGGTGGGGGTCATCTGTAAATTAATTTCCAAATCTGTAATCTGTAAGGTAATTTCCAAAGCAATAAAACAGAACTGTATATATTATAACATCGGAAGGATTTGATTGTTTTTTATTAATGAAATGAAATACCATTTATTTGGCCAATGACCAAAATCAAACAGATGAACTAAAATACTAGCATAACAATGATATTCTTCCTACTCTGTATAAATATGAGCTTCCCTGATTCAAAAGTCACATATACTTCTGTAACTGTTTTTATTCATATGATTTGTTCTATTGTGGAGCCTGCGAATTGATCCAGTAGAAATCTCAGTAATGTTTATGCAAAGACGGCTGTAATATTCTCGATTTCAGCTTTCTATCAGATTAAGAGCTCATTCGCCAAAGCTGAAGACAGATCTGAGACCTAACCGGTGGTTGTGGTTTTCAAATCCAGAGGGTTAGACACTGTATCTTTGTCTCAGAAATTGTTGTGACCCAGGTTCCTGGACCCGGACTCCTGGACTCAGATGATTCAGAAAGTGAGGGAGAAGACCTGGCAAGCCCTGCTTCTCTTGAGCCCTTTCCCTCCCTGGCACCCACTCAAAGGGAGGAGGAGGGGCCGGCAAGACCTGATTCCCTGGAGCCTTCTTCTGATTTGGCAACGCCCCAAGAACAGTTTTGGAGTGATGCAAGGCTGCGCAGGCGTGACCGGCGTGCGCAGCAGAAGCAGCGTTGGGATAAAGCCAAGTCATAATTGTCATGCAGTGACATCTGCAGAGACTATAAATAGGAGGTGGGACTTCCTGGTTTTTTGTCTTGGACAAAGCAATGAATTGGCGCGGGCAAACTGTATCAATGGAGGGAAGAATATATTCGTGAGTAATTCTGGCCTTATCTATAATTTCCTCGTTATCTCCAGAAACTTGGCAGGCCCGTGGGTAGACATGGCCAGGACATATATCTATGTAAATAAAAGGAGAAAAGAAGGCCTCTGACTGACTCTTTGCTGGGAGTATTGGGGGAAGGGAAACAGAACAGAAATCTTAAGTGCAATTTGATATCGGCAGCATATTCTTGTGATTAATGGACTCAATCTCCAATCTCTAGATTAAGACTGACTATAATGCAAACATCACCGCTAAAACATCTGCCCTATTTTGTGATATATATTTTTTCTAAATTCCCCCCTAATTTTTATTGCTTTGTATCACTTTGTCAAATGAACCATTCTACTGAATTCCAGATATAGTCTTCTGTGAAATTTGAATTCAGTTGTTGCCCTCCTTTGACTTTTGAGTTTCTTTCTTTCTGTTCTTGGAAATGACATAATACGACTTTCTTGTATACTGCACCATTATTATTCTCATGGTGATTAGTCCCTTGGGAGTCTAATACCATCTAATGAATTTGTGGCTGAAAAAAAAGCAGAAACTCTTGGCTCACGGTGGAGTCATTTAACTATTATACCATAGTGGCCATAGTGGCTGTTCACCATAGTGAACAGAATAGAATTTATTGGCCAAGTGTGATTGGACACACAAGGAATTTGTCTTGGTGCATATGCTCTCAGTATACATAAAAGAAAAGATACGTTCATCAAGGCACGACATTTACAACACAATTGATGGTCAATATATCAATATGGCATGCATTGTGAACAGAACATTATTGCATAAAACTTTTTCATGTATTTCCCATTAGAAGTCCAAAAGTTGTAGAAAAAGATTCTAGGATCACATTCTGCTGCATTCTGATTATAATATGAACTCTTAGAAATTCTGTTTATATAAAGCACCATACAGAGCAAACAAAGAGTACACTCACCATGTGCTTTACTGCTTAACTGCTTAACTGTAACAGGAAACAGGAAACTCTACTCAGAACAAAAGAGAATAAAGTATATATCATAGATCCAAACTTGCAAATACCGTCATCTACTGGCTGGAATACTATTGTAGTTGTTGCATAGAAATGCATTCCAGCAATGAATTTCCAACATGAACTGAATAGATATTTGAGAAGTGATCCTTGGGATTCTGAAATGCAGATTCCAGCAGTCTCTGATAACAAAGCTCCTTCCTGGTTTGTATAAATATGAACCTTCTTAGGGGATCATGCTTTTGAGTGAAGAGAGGTTAAACTAGGAGGAGCTATGTGTTTTGTGGGTGGAGGCAAATATATGAGTCTATTACCCCTTTTTGTACAGAGAGAGAGAGAGAGAAAGAGAAAGGGAGAGGAGGGGAGAATTAGAGAATGTATAAATAAATAAAATCTGTCTCCAAGGTTCATAATAGATCCAAGGTTCTAGATGTCTCTTCTTTCTCTTGCCCCCATGTATTGTGATGGATTGAAGACTATTTCTTGAAGAACTGTGGGAGAAACATCAAAATATTATTACTGTGATGGATTAGCACAACTTCAAATCTTTGCTCCTCACCTTGCCCAAGGTAATCCTCCCAGGAGTCCAATTTGGACCATTTTCAGAATTGTGCCCATGTGTCCTTGTGCAGAGATGGAATAAGAGTGAAAATGATAAAATCCCAACCTACCACCCCAAATAGATTGAAAAGTTCAGCTATGCTACTTCCAATAACTTCAACATGTCATTTACCTGGTGTCTTGTGGTGCCTCAAAAATGTCAAAGGCTGAGTCGTGTCCCTCAGTTCTTCAGAAGATGCCAACTCTTGGTCTAGACTGAATTTCTCCAATCTTTTCAAGATTTCCAACTAGTTTGCTGATAGGCAAGGATCTGGCAAATTACATATAACCCATGAATAGCACATCAGGCTGCCTATTCCCAAATTAAGAAAATGTATGAAGCTATGGTGTTGGAGAAGACTCCTGCAAGTCCCTTGGACTGCAAGCCGATCAAACCAGTCAGTCCTAGAGGAGATCAACCCTGATTGCTCTTTAGAAGGCCACATCCTGAAGATGAAACTCAAATACTTTGGCCACCTAATGAGAAGGAAGGACTCACTGGAGAAGAGCCTAATGCTGGAAAAGACTGAGGGCAAAAGAAGAAGGGGATGACAGAGAATGAGGTGGCTGGATGGCATCACTGAAACAGTAGGCATGAGCTTAAATGGACTCCAGAGGATGGTACAGGACAGGAAGGCCATGGGGTTGCGACGGGTCAGACACGACTTCACAACTAACAACAACAACAACATGAAGCCCCCTTATAACTGTGACCAGCGGTTCACACACATTAAAATGCAAAGCAAAGGTTTGCAACCCTACCAAGGGTTACATTTTTTTTTGTTTACATTTATACCCCGCCCTTCTCATTAAAAAGAGAAGCTGAGTTTATCCACCTGTAGAACATAGCAACTCTATTGCTGAGTTGTAATTCCTCAGGAAATATGCACTTTCAATGTCTGAGAAGAAAACACCATGTACCCACAAAACAACAAAACACACAGGGCATTATACCTTGATTCTGCAATCAACTGCATTTCTTTAAGTTGCAGATAGCAAATGCAATTTAGTACTGGCTTCATATTTAATGCTGCCCCTATGCTAGGAACGAATACTGTTATGCTGGAAACCCATCTGATGTTTCCTTACCCAGCATGCTTGCCAAGCTATGTTAATCTCTGTTCATAGCCAACTAGAAATAAGACAATCCAATGACAGCTGGATATATTTTAATCCTTCTCTTAAAGTCTTGCTTACAATTTTCTGGTTCAGATGGCTGAAACACAGTTTCTGCTGAGCTCTGTGCATTAGCTTCTGGATTTATAACCCTTTTTAGGAGTTTTACCGATCTTGGTGCTTACTCCATGCCGACTACTTTATTACTCTCAATAATCGGTTTATATACCCTACAATGTGAGAATGTTTTTTGTGTTTTTTTGTTCAAAATAATTTTGGAAAGCTATTATAAACTGAACGGTGATTTTGAACAGTGTGATGGAATTCCCCATCCTGTCGTAGGTCAAACTCAAAAGGCAAATGGGGATTTCTGGAAGAAAACAATCTCAATCTAATTGTCCTTGCAGTATGTCACAAACAATGCAGCCCATTTCCAAACCTGTTCCAAACCCTTTCCAATTGTGAATGATTGAGATGGTTTAAAAATGAGAAAAAGATGCTAATAGCCCTAAATGTTGATGATCACCAATGCCATGTATTGGAAGTGTTACCATTTCAGACAGGAAGCTGTGCTGAGAGTGGTGAGGACAGCAGAAAAGATTATTAGATGTTCACTTCCTTCTATCCGGGACAAGTCATATAAGAACTGCTTGAACAGGGTCTCCAGTATTGCCTGGGATGCTACACATCCTCTCCATAACTGGTTTTCTTTGTTACCTTCTGGGAGGATGCTTTGTGGTATCTGAAGCAGAACAACTAGATTCTGTAATAGCTTTATACCATATAGTATCAATCTTGGACTAAATGGACTAAATACATACATACATACATACATACATACATACATATATATATATATATATATATATATGGACTACATACATACATACATACATACATACATACATACATACATACATGTTGTTGTTGTTAGTTGCAAAGTCGTGTCTGACCCATTGCGACCCCATGGACAATGTTCCTCCAGGCCTTCCTGTTCTCTACCATCATCTGGAGTCCATTTAAGCTTACGCCTACTGCTTCAGTGACTCTATCCAGCCACTTCATTCTCTGTCGTCCCCTTCTTCTTTTGTCCTCAATCTTTCCCAGGATTAGGCTCTTCTCCAGTGAGTCCTTTCTTCTGATTAGGTGGCCAAAGTATTTTTATTTATTTATTTATTTATTTATTTGAATTTATATCCCGCCCTTCTCCAAAGACTCAGGTAGGCTTACACTGTGTTAAGCAATAGTTTTCATCCATTTGTATATTATATACAAAGTCAACTTAATTGCCCCCAACAATCTGGGTCCTCATTTTACCTATCTTATAAAGGATGGAAGGCTGAGTCAACCTTGGGCCTGGTGGGACTTGAACGTGCAGTAATTGCAAGCAGCTGTGTTAATAACAGACAGACTTAGTCCGTTGAGCCACCAGAGGCCTCTGAGAGTTTGAGTTTTATTTGAGTTTCATCTTCATCTGGCCTTCTAAAGATATATGTAAATACACACACACATTCTTTTGAGAGCAGGCATCTGAATTTCATTTTTAATGTGTGCTAGTGTGTACACAGAAAAAGTGATAATGAAAGTTTTCTTCTCTAAAAAGAAGGAAGGAAGGAAGGAAGGAAGATGTTGATTCATTCCTGTTTTTTACTATTATATAGATAGACACTTAAATAGATAAATATAAATAAATAAATTACAGTTGGTCTCTTGAGAAAAAAGGAATCCTTTACTACATTGCAATTTTCATGGATTTTTTTTTTCCTTTTAAACCACAGATTATATGAAAAAGCAGTAATTTAATATTTTGGCTTGAAGTTTTGGAAAAAAGGAAGACATCTATAATAAACAATTCCTTTGCCACAAGCCTTCTTTTAAACTTAGGAAGAAGTAGGAATTTTAACTGTGGTTTTGTACAATAATTTAAACATGTATTCTGTCACATTATTGAGAAAATTAGATCTTGGGCATTGTCCTGCATCCATGCGCTCATCTCAGCTACAAAATTGTATTGTTTTAATGCAATTAGCAGCAGAATTTAGTGGAGATGTCAACATGCTGGAAAATTAACCGTAAATTTAACCAATGGGGGTGGAAAGCCACTTTGTTAGATGTTATTGTAATCAGTTCAGGCAGCTATATATGAATTGAAGAGGACCATATATGATTTAGCAGTTTCTCCTCTGATTAATGTAGTAACGGATTATATTTTCATGGCTATTTGGTGAAATTTATTCAAGACATGTTTTCTCTCAAAGTGGCAAGGTTTTGATGGTCCTTATTTCCCTTTGCAAAATGCTGATGAGTGCAGCCAAAAAAGTTTTTTTTTTTAATTCTCAGAGAATGAAGAAGCAATAACCAATTATATGAGGGTTTATCATAGGCATCGGAGTTCAATTTTAGCACCATTTTAATTTTTTTTTTGTTTTTGCAATCCGATGTGAAGAAATTGGACATTATGTTAATAGCACATTATGAAGAAAGTATTGTTGCATTCCTTAATTATTCAGACCGCTAACCATAGACACGATTCTAATGTTTCATTCCATTGTTCTCAGCGCTCCCTTCACAGGATGAAAAGTGGCCATCTGATTTTCTTCCTGCAGAATTTCTGAGAATGTCTGTCTACTACTTATGAGATGTTTATGAGATTTTATCCTATACAGCAAGATAGTCCCGTATCTTTTAAAGCAGCGGTCACCAACTGGTGGTCCATGGACCACTGGTGGTCCGTGAAAAAATGTTGGTGGTCTGCAGAAAAATTATTTGCATTTTTTATATTGCACTAAGTCAGGGGTCTTCAAGCTATGGCTCCTGGGCCAGATACATGCAATGAATGTCTCTGTTGCTGCAGAGGGTCTCCCCCTTCAGAGTCTTTTTGTGTGAGTCAGAGGGAGGTGGGCAAGTGAGGAGTGGCTGGGAGGGGAGGGGCGAGTAGAGGCCAGTGAGGCGCCCCTCGATGCGAGTGACATCGAGTTAGCCACCCCCACCCAGACACATGACCACTTAGCCATGCCCACTCAGCCAGTCATTAGGCAGATCCTATTAGTGGTCCACAGGATTTTAAATTATGAATTTAGTGGCCCCTGAGGTTCAAAAGGTTGGTACCCCCTGTTTTAAAGGATAATCCTTTTGTCTTCTGCAGCAGGGTTTTATCCTGTACAACTTATTTCTTTAAGAAGGATTCTTTCGTTTCTTAGATCAGCCCAATGGCCTGAGTAGGTGTTGAAAGGGACCTTGGAGATCCTCTAGACCAGTGATAGCTAACCTTTTTGCCGTCGCGTGCCAAATGCGGGGGGAGCACAGGGGGTCACACATGCCCACACCCATAATTCAATGCACCCTGCTCTCCCGTGCATGTGACTGTGACCCTCCCCACGTTCCCCACGCTTTTGGCGTGTGATGGCTCAGTGGGCCTGGCGATGGCCTGGTAGGCCTGTTTTTTTGCTCTCCCCAGTCTCCAGAGGCTTTCTAGGAGCCTGGGGAGGGCAAAAGTGACCCGATTCCCAACTTCTGGTGGGCCCAGAAGGCCCGAAAGTCAGCTGGCTGGCATGCGCATGAGCGCTGGAGCTAAGCTGGGGCAACGCTTGCATGCCCACAGATATGGCTCCATGTGCCACCTATGGCATGCGTGCCATAGGTTTGCCATCACGATTCTAGACCAACCCTTTGCTCAAGCAGGAAACCCTATACCATTTCAGACAAATGGTTGTCCAATCTCTTCTTAAAAGAGATGTCCAGCATTCAGCTAGATGCAGACCTATACCTGAATATTGCTTGCCTGCCTGGAACCCTCACTGTATTTCAGACATCAATACATTAGAGAGGGTCCAGAGATATTTTACTAGAAGAGTACTCAAATCTTCTGCTCAAAATAAAATTCCCTATCCCACCAAACTTGAAATTGTAAGTCTGGATAGCCTCGAACTACGCCGTCTACGTTCCGACCTATGCTTAGTTCATAAGATTATTTACCAAAATGTTCTACCTGTAAATGAGTACTTTAATTTCAACCGTAATAACACAAGGGCTATCAATAGATTCAAACTCAATGTAATTCGCTCTAATCTTGATTGTAGGAAATATGACTTCTGCAATAGAGTAGTAAATGTCTGGAACACTCTACCTGATCCTGTTGTTAGTCTCTGTAGTTCCCATACCTTTTACCTTAAATTGTCTCCTGTGGACCTTTCATGTTTCTTATGAGGTCCCTAAGGGGGCGTGCATAATAAGCGCACCAGCATGCCTACCGTCCCTATCCTACTGTCCCCATTTATATGTAATCATTCTATGTGTTTATGGCTATGTTTTGCCTATTTATATCCTTTTTTTTCCTGCCATTTTTTTTCATGTATCCATGTCTATGTCTATACTGTTACTTGTTTCCTTGTTCTTGTTGATAATAAATAAATAAATAAATAAATAAATAAATAAATAAATAAATAGTATCTTATTTATTTTATTTATTTATATATTTATATTTACATTTCTATACCGCACCATCTCCCGAAGGACTCAGGGCGGTGTACAGCCAATATTAAAATACACATACCAATACAATATAAATATAATAAATAACATTATTACCTCAGGTAACATTATTACCTCAGCAGGGAAGAAGTGGCATTGTAGTTTTTTTAAAAAAACAACTACAACACAATGGGGAGAGCCAAAATGCTACTGGAATTTGAAAATAACACTTTCAATATTTACTTATTTGTCAATTAAACAATTTTAATAGCATCTACCAAAAGAAATCCTAGGTAGTGAACAAGATTTAAAACTCGAATGTTAGTATCAACCGCCATTAAAACAGAAAAAAAGAACAAAGCTGAAAATCTCATACCCATGAATCAAGCATAACCACATATACCGGTTCTATTAATACCCTGGCCAGATCTTCATTTGCTTTTGTGAATATGCCAGAATAATTGTTGAACAATTAGCCATGAAAGTGAAATAAAGATTGCAGTCTAATCTAGAGTGCCATCTTCTTCTTTTTTTAAAAAAAAAACACCTTTTCTCTGGCATTAAAATCAAGTGTAAAAAAGAAGCATAAAGATTCAAGCTGAGATATGAGTACGTCATATTTTTTCAATCTTAACACCAGCTTCTCAAATTCATTCCGTCAAAGAATATCGTTTATTTTATTTATTTATTATTATTATTATTATTTTTTAAAAAAAACCAGGACAGCAAATAATAGGTTTTTTTCTGACTGTTAAATTCCTGCATTTGTAGAATCCTGTTCCATAAATCCTCTGCACAAATAAACATTTCAAGAAACATGTTATAGAAAATAGGTTGCTGTACCAGTGTGTCTGGTTCACTTCAAGAAACTAATATTCTAGATTTCATAGTTGCAAATACACAAAACAGAAAACACAATTGGAAACCGAATCAAAGACATTTGCTTTGTTGGTCTGTTCTCTTCAGCAACTGGACTTTTTTTCCCCCTTTCCAAATGAAAGAATACTGTCATTCTTATCTCTTACAAGAATGGTTGTTAAATATATGGAAATTGTCTCAAGCAGTAGGTCAGTTAATTACAGCATTTTAATGCTTCCCTTGTAGAGCAGCAATTAATTTAACAGCATTTTGTTGGGATTTTTTCCCCTCTCTCTCTCTCTCTCAGCATTATCAGTTTTAAAATCATCATCATTTGAGGCAAATAGTGTGGTTTTATTTTATGTGATTGTTTCCTTTTAAGATCTTTATTTAACAAATGTCAGGGCTGAAGGTCTTTTTTCTTTCTTTCTTTCTTTTTTTAAAAAAATAATAACCGTCTTCTGCTTTATTATTAGCAAAACCGGAGGCGCATTGAGAAGCTGAACAAAATTGGTATGAGCATCCTGTTATGTCTAGATTGAAGACTTCAAGTAAGACATGCCGGAGATCTCATTTGTTTTTCACTTATCTCTGGAATGGAGACAGGAGACATGGTAAATAGGTTGAACTAAGGGGCCATGACAGTATTAATATACATGCAGGCTTTGCAACATTTTTAATTAGCTGAAGTCAGCCTTCCTTAGCAAGGTGAGCTGGAAATGGCATCTCCTGCTGCTTAACTCTTTGTTTTGCCTTGTCCAAAAAGAAAAAAAAAACAGCAACTGAAAATAGATCTAGAGGAATGCAGAGTTTCCTGGAAATTGCATACATATTTTATATCAGAGAAATATATGGCTATATTTTGGCTAACATGAAAGAAACGTAGATCGCTGTTGCAATGGTTGGAAGATTGAAAGTATTTGGGGGGGGAGGGTGCTTCCTCTTTTTTTCTTCTAAACTGGAGGAGTTCTCAAAATAGAAAATCTTTTTTTCTATATCAAGCGTGTCCAATTTTGGCAACTTTTAAGACCTGTAGACTTCAATTTCCTGAATTCCTCATGCTGGCTAGAGAATTCTGGGAGTTGAAGTCCACAGGTCTTAAAGTTGCCAAGGTTGAACTCCCCTGCTCTATATTTATTTATTTATTTTATTTATTTAATCAAATTTTTATACCGCCCTCTCTCCCGAAGGACTCAGGGCGGTTTACAGCCCAATAAAAATACAAATATAATACAAGATAAAACACTAAATTAAAAAACTTATTTAAATAGGCCAAAATTTAAAATTACAATTAAAATGATAAAAACCCCATTAAAATTAAATTTAAAACTAAAATTCTAGTCCAGTCCTGCACAGATAAAAAGATGTGTTTTAAGCTCGCGGCGGAAGGTTCGAAGGTCAGGAAGTTGGCGGAGTCCTGGGGGAAGTTCATTCCAGAGGGTGGGAGCCCCCACAGAGAAGGCCCTTCCCCTGGGTGTCGCCAGTCGGCACTGCCTGGCGGACGGCACCCTAAGGAGTCCCTCCCTGTGAGAGCGCACGGGTTGGTGGGAGGCAATCGGTGGCAGTAGACAGTCCCGTAAGTAACCCGGCCCTGAGCCATGGAGCGCTTTGAAGATGGTTACCAAAACCTTGAAGCGCACCCGGAAGGCCACAGGCAGCCAGTGCAGTCTGCGCAGGAGTGGTGTCACATGGGAGCCACGAGGGTCTCCCTCTATCACCCGCGCAGCCGCATTCTGAACTAACTGGAGCCTCCGGGTGCTCCTCAAGGGAAGCCCCATGTAGAGAGCATTGCAGTAATCCAGGCGAGATGTCACGAGAGCATGAGTGACCTTGCATAGGGCATCCCGGTCCAGGAAGGGGCTAATTATGATGATTATTTTTCAACTGGTTGTGCAAAAATATTAGACAGAATTTCCATTTTTTTTGAAAAGTCAGTAAGATCAATAAAGTCCCAGTGTTTAATTGCATAGCTTATCCTATGTGTTTCAGATGAGTAAAAAATATAAGAATGGACAAACTGCACAGAACGCCAAATTAATTGTTCTCACTGATAGTTCTAGATCAGGGGTCTGCAACCTTAAACACTCAAAGAGCCATTTGGACCCATTTTTCACAGAAAAGAAAACACCAGGAGCCACAAAACCCTTCCTGTGCCTGACTATTTCTTGAGCAGCCACAAAACTAGCATATGTAGTTGAATTAAATGTTCTGTTTTCTTCTGAAACTTTTCTTTTCTTGGATTTATCCATGGTTGGCCTACCGGGGGTTGAAAAGCTCAATAAATCATGTGCCAGCGGGTGTCGCACATTGGTGGTTGTGACACATATTTTGAGTGCCAGGGAGCCACAGCAGAAGGGTGAAAGAGCCACATGGGGCTCCAGAGCTGCAGGTTGTTGATCCCTCTTCTGGAATGCTTCTCTCCTTGATTAAAGGAGAGAACTCATAGAGAACTCATAGACTTCTCTATAAGAACTCTATGAGAACTCATAGAATCATCTGTTGTAATGTCCTTCCTGTTAAAGACTACTTCAGCTTTAATTGCAATAATACAAGAGCAACCAATAGATTTAAACTTAATGTCAACTGCTTTAATCTAGATTGCAGAAAATATGACTTCTGTAACGGAATCATCAGTGCTTGGAATACTTTACGTGACTCTGTGGTCTCTTCCCATAATCCCAAAAGCTTTAACCAAAAACTTTCTACTATTGACCTCACCCCATTCCTAAGAGGACCATAAGGGGCGTGCATAAGAGCACAAACGTGCCTACCGTTCCTGTCTTATTGTTTTTCTTTTTTCTTCTTATATATATATGCTTATACCTCCTTATATTTCTTCATACATATGTTTATATACTATATAATCTTTTTGTGTGATGCTTATGTATATTGTTGTGACAAAATAAATAAATAAATAATAAAATAAAGGCTCAGTAATAAAATTGTTTTAGTCTGTTTACAAGCCCAGTTTGAGGAGATAAGACCCACACTGGTTGCTCAAAGAGAAATGCATCTAAGGATTTAACCATTTCTTCTTTTTCTTTTTAAGCTTCCTTTTGTTCTCTTCCCTTCTTAATGGATTTGGGCCATTGTTTAGGTAGGCCTTTAGCTAGGCCCTTTTGAGGTACATGGTACTTATACAGGGTAACTCAGCTGTATTCCTTCTTTATGGAACCCTGGATATTCCTACAAATCCTATCTTTCTGCCTCTTTGTAAACAGATCAAAACAATCTTGTTACTGAGCCTTTATCTCCATCTGAATGAGGCCACTATGGCGGTTCTGAATATGTATTTTAATTAGTTTATTAATAATGGTTTGTTTTAATGCTTTGTTACTGTTCTACTGTTTGGCATCCAGAATCCGTGGGGAGGTAGCCTAGAAACGCCGTATTTATGTATGTATGTCTGCATAAATAAATAAACGTGGAACCCTTTTTCAAAAGATCAGGGTAATTTCCCTGCCTGCCCAATGCACACACCTTTTTTAATTGGTGACTGACAGAAGTGAAGAGCGCGTAACAAGGAACACCCAGTAGGATTACGATGTGTTTGCAAGGGAGAAGTCAGCAGCTTCTGTTCTCTTGCTTCCCCTTTGCTCTTCCCTTTGAAGCTGTGACAGAATTGTAGCAAACGCCCAAAACAAAAGAAAGCAGACTTATTAGAAATCTTCCTCCAGCAGGGAACGACGCGTCTTCTGCCTTTGATTTAACAGGCTTCCTCCTGATGTCTTCTCAGATCTCCTGACCATGTGAACACGCCAAAATTTTTGATGATGTGTTGTTGGTTCAAGTGGGTTAGAGGAAATAAAAAGAGAGGGGTGGGGGAACTCACTCAAGCCCTGAAATTTTTCACTCTGTTAAGTGGCGTCATTGAAGTTTAGACTTTTGCTGATGAAAGTTGAGGGGTCACCAACAACTATTTATTTATTTATTTATTTTTATTTATTAAGTTTGTTGATCATGTACAGGTGTAAGTATAAACATGGGCATGAACGAGGAATGTGAGTACAAATAAATGGGGACAGTAGGACAGGGACGGTAGGCACCAGTAGTGGGTTTCAAATCCTGTCATTACCAGTTCGCTCATGAGCGTGCATGCATGCGCTTGATGCTTCTGTGCATGCACAGAGATTTCTGGGTAGGTGGGCTGAGCCTCCTGCTGCCGCCGCCACCGCTACTGGTTTGCCCCAATCCTGGGCGAACCGGTAGCAACCCACCACTGGTAAGCATGCTGGTGCGCTTATGCACGCCCCCTTTACGGACCTCTTAGGAATGGGGTGAGGTCCACAGTAGACAGTTTAAGGTTGAAGCTGTGGGGGTTTGAGGATGTAACAATGGAGTCAGGTAGAGCATTTCAGACATTGACCACTCTGTTGCTGAAGTCGTATTTTCTGCGATCGAGTTTGGAGCAGTTTCCTTTGACTTTGTATCTATTGTTTGCCCGTGTATTGTTGAGGTTGAAGCTGAAGTAGTCATTGACAGGTAGGACATTGTAGCAGACAATTTTGTGCACTATGTTTAGGTCAGACCATAGGCAGCATAGCTAGAATTAATTAGAAAAGAGATTTCTAATTATTCTTGCACCTCACACCCATTGCTGGCATACCTGTAGCTTTTTAAAAATGTTTATTTTTACATTTATTATTATTTTTCCAGCCAGTATAGTACAGTTGGGCACTCTTTTGGTAGTCATATTGGACAGTGGGGGAAATGCAGAAAAGGTGAGATTGTGGTTGCAGGAAACTTGGAGGTGGTATTTATTTATTTGTGGAATTTAGAAGGCCACCCAATTCATAATGCGTGACTCTTGGTGGCATACATTAATAAAAACCCTGCCAGAGTTTGCAACAGCAATCAAATCCAGAAAGCACACACAGGTAACTGATTCAGCAGGATTCATTAGCTTCTCTTTATATCCATAATAATGGATGAAATAAATATACAATACCAAAAGCAGAGGACAGAACGGTTTTCAGATTCAGCTCAGAGAGCAGACTAGTTTCAGCTTTCAATTCTCAGCACAGCACTCAGAGCTAAGCACAGCTAAACCACACCCAGGCTCCTTACTGTCTCAGCTTCCATTGGCTGACCTTGTTATTAAGCCCTATTCATTGGCTGACCTTGTTAATATGTCTCTGCCAGTCATGAATACACTGACAAACCCTAAACAAGAGTTTTCCTGTCCAGTCGTGTCTGACTCTAGAATGCAGTGCTCATCTCCTTTTCTTGGCTGAGGGAACCAGCATTGTCCAAAGACATTTTCCGTGGTCATGTGGCCAGCATAGCTATATACCCTAAAGGTATAACACAGAACGCTGTTAACTTTCCATCAAAGTGGTACCTATTAATCTACTCATATTTGCATGTTTTCGAACTGCTAGGTAGGGTGAGGTAAGGGAGCTCACCCCATTATGTGGTGTTTGGGTCTCGAACCTGGGCTGTCAGCTTTCCAGGGAACTCACCCCATTATGCAGCACTCAGGTCTTAAACCCAGGCTGTCAGTTTAACTGTTGAACCATCGTGGCCCTTCAAAACAAGGAATACCCATATGATATAATATGAGAGAAACCATTTTGTGCTTAGCTGAGGCTAGAAAAAACAAATACTTGCTCTCCAAAGAGAATGGACTCGATCATCATCAGTGCATAGGAGCAAAGTTAGGTGAATCAATTTGTACCTCAGGGAGGTGCTCGTTTCAAGGGCAGGTGAAATAACAGAAAAGGGAGATCTCCTAAGTCTTATTAGATGTCATGGCCTCACAGAGGAAACATGGAGCTTGCCAGTGGTGAAATGTAAAAATTGTTACTACTGGTTCTGTGGGTGTGGCTTGGTGGTGGTGGGGTAATGTGACTGGGTGGGCCTGGCCAACTCTTTTTTTAACCTTTAAAAGTATTTTTTCTACAACCACTTTGACTGATCAGACAACTCAGCTGAGATCATCAGAGCCCTTTAAAAGCATTTTTTTTTACAACCCCTTCGGCTGAAATGCTTTTACAAGGCTCTGAAAATCAGAGTAAAAAAAATATTTTTAAAAGCATTTTTTGGCCAAAGAAAAAATTCTTTTAAAAGTTAAAAAAAATATCTGATGATCATGTGGCTCAGTTGGGCATGGGGGGAGGGCAGGGATTTTTGTTACCGGTTCTCCAAACCACCCACCACCATCGCTATCGGATCAGGCAATCAGATCTGAACTGGGAGCATTTCACCCCTGGAGCTTGCCCATCCTGTGTGATCTAGCTATTTTATGAAAGATGACATATCAATTTAAATATTGCTTGTGCAATTTACATGTGCCTTCCCCCTTTGAAATGGCAAGAAATGGTGTTATGAGTTTTCAACAGCCTTGGGAAGATTAGGAAGCTATCAATTGTCCACTCCTTATTTATTTCATTATATCCATTATATGCTTATCACGTATCCCTTTCGTGAGTGGAACTACCAGCTGATTGTTAAATTTTTCTGAGATTTTGTGAACTGGTTGACACCAGAGGTGAGTCTCTACTCTAGCCTGCCTGTCAACTCTTCTATGGCTAGTAGAGTGGCGCAGCAACAGCAATTGAACAAGTGTCAGTCCTTGTCAGTTCTTAAACAAACTTTTAGCAAGCATTACACTGAATGCATAAGGGATGTGGTGGCTCAGTGGCTTAAGATGCTGAGCTTGTCGATTGAAAGGTTGGCAGTTCAACGGTTTGAATCCCTAGTGCCGTGTAACGGGGTGAGCTCCCGTTACTTGTCCCAGCTTCTGCCAACCTTGCAGTTCAAAAGCACATAAAAAATGCAAGTAGAAAAATAGGGATCACGTTTGATGGGAAGGTAACAGCATTCCGTGCACCTTTGGCGTTGAGTCATGCTGGCCACATGACCAGGGAGACGTCTTCGGACAGCGCTGGCTCTTTGGCTTTGAAACGGAGATGAGCACTGCCCCCTAGAGTCAGGAACGACTAGCACATATGTACGAGGGGAATCTTTACCTTTACACTGAATGCAACCATTAAATAGTTTCAAGAAAGAGTTGTTTTGAGCCACTGCCCTATTGTTGAATATTTCTTCCATCATCTAGTCAACCCTGTTCATGCTTAATAAGTATGTCCAACCACATTACATGACTTATTTTCCAATTTAAGTATGCATTAGGATTATATCAATAATTTTCATGAACTCCTATGTTCCACTGATATTCCTGGTACTATTTGGGGCCTGTGAAAAAAACCAAAGGCAGGCCAGCTATCTAATCACTAATTTCTTGATTAATTCCTTCTTTTTGACAGAAGCATGGTCCTTTAAGCCTGGGACTGCATTTTTATAGCAGGAACATTGTTGCTTGTACTTTACATATAGATGGCATATTGCACAGGAAGAGCACAACATAAAGTCCTTCATTGTCATTGGTTATGGCAAAAGGCAATAAATCATTCACATTTTCCTTTATGAATTGTAAAAACTATCATAAGTTTAGAGATAACTCAGGCCAAGATGGTAAATTTCAGAGTTCCCCCCATGAATTTATAGCGAAAGGTAGAAAAATGACTGCTTATGCACCTTGGAACGGTGGGGGCCAGGAATCGTACTATGATGTCGTGCAGTACTTTGCCTTCAATTTGCACTCAGAACTCCCAGGGACATCAAGGACGGTACATAATCCAGGGAATAAATTTTCTGAAGAATGAGGAAGGAAATATGCATGAGAATTTGCAGTCATGTGAAAAACCATTTTACACATTTTAAAGCAGCTTCTTCTTCTTCTTCTTCTTCTTCTTCTTCTTCTTCTTCTTCTTCTTCTTCTTCTTCTTCTTCTTCTTCTTCTTCTTCTTCTCCTCCTCCTCCTCCTCCTCCTCCTCCTCCTCCTCCTCCTCCTCCTCCTCCTCCTCCTCCTCCTCCTCCTCCTCTTGAAAGAGTGCAGAAAAGAGCAATTAAAATGATTAGGGGACTGGAGGCTAAAACATATGAAGAAACAGTTGCAGGAATGTCTAGTCTAGTGAAAAGAAGAGCTGGGGTGACATGATAGCAATGCTATACTATCAATATTTGAGGGGCTGCCACTATTCTCCAAAGGACCAGAAGGCAAAACAAGAAACAATGGCTAGAAACTAACCAAGGAGAGAAGCAGGCTAGAACTAAGGAGAAATTTCCTAATGGTGAAAACAGTTAACCAGTGGAATGACTTGTCTTTAGAAGTTGTCGGTGCTCCATCACTGGAGGCTTTTAAGAAGAGACTAAATAGCCACTTGTCTGCCAATTATTGAGTCTGTCATCTGTACCTCTATAACTGTTTGGTTGGGTTCTGCAACCCAACAAGACAGACACAGACTTCAGAGGATAATCAGAACTGCAGAAAAAACAATGGCTACCCACCTGCCTTCCATTGAGGACCTGTATACTGCACGAGTCAAAAAGAGGGCTGGGAAAATATTTACAGACTCCTCACATCCTGGACATAAACTGTTTCAACTCCTACCCTCAAAATGATGCTATAGAGTACTGCACACCAGAACAACTAGACTCAAGAACAGTTTCTTCCCGAACACCATCACTCTGCTAAACAAATAATTTCCTTAACACTGTCAAATTATTTACTAAATTTGCACTATTATTAATCTTCTCATCATTCCCATCACCCATCTCCTTCCACTTATGACTGTAACTTTGTTGCTTGTATCCTTATGATTTATATTGATATTGATTGTTTCCTGATTGCTTATTTGTACCCTATGACTATCATTAAGTGTTGTAAGTGTTGTGCCTTGATGAAGGTATATTTTCTTTTATGTACACTGAGAGCATATGCACCAAGACAAATTCCTTGTGTGTCCAATCACATTTGGCCAATAAAAAATTCCATTCTGTTCTATTCTATGCTGGAATGTTATAGGGTCTTCTGCTTAAGCAGGGGGTTGGATTAGAAGACCTCTAAGGTCCCTTCCAACTCTATTATTCTGTTATTTATTTCCAAGCCCCAAAGAAACTTTGAAACGATGAACTATAACTAGCATTATAATGGAACATTTTAAATTAAATTAATGCTTCCCATGAATTACATGGTTTTTGCTATCACAAGGGAAATGGAAGGATATGGAGATTGTTCTTGCCTCTTAAACTGGTCAGTCTCCTACCCCAGGATGGATAAAACTCATTTATCCATTGAGACCTGGGTAGCTCCCCTCATGGGGCCGCCTTCTGCTCATATTTGACAAAGCTTTATGTCTGCAATCAAAAGCTCAGGAATTTATTTTTTATTATCTTGGCATTAAAGGTTTTTACAGCTCAGGAATGAAAAACGAACCTTGCCGCTATTTTCTTTAAATACTGTTTGTTCTTTATTTACTAAGAATAAACTGAAAAAGAAACCACCATAATTTCAAAATTAGCTGAGACAAGTATTCAGAGAGCTGAGGGAGATATATTATTTTATTTAATACCGTGGGCAACCAATATTTGGGGCAGCCAGTAAAATGGAACATATCAGAGGTGGGTTTCAGCAAGTTCTCACCAGTTCTGGAGAACCGGTAGCGTAAATTTTGAGTAGTTCAGAGAACCAGTAGTAAAAATTCTGACTGGCCCTGCCCCCATCTATTCTCTGCCTCCTGAGTTCCAGCTGATCAGAAGGAAATGGGGATTTTGCAGTAACCTTCCCCTGGAGTGGGGTGGGAATGGAGATTTTACAGTATCCTTCCCCTGCCATGCCCAGCAAACCACGCCCACCAAGCCATGCCAAGCCCACCAAGCCACACCCACAGAACCTAGAAATTTGAAGGTCCCTACTGTTGATAAACCATTAAAGAGCATTTCACCGAGGCAGCCATCAGTGGCACCATCTTGTAAAAGAGTACAAATGTACAATGACCATAAAGGCTTTGAATTTGAGAGACAGGGTGAAAGAGAAGCAAACGTTCTTGTAAGTTAGATTCCTGCACTTCTCAGAGAAAGGTATGGCAAATTAAAACATCTTTGCAAAAGTGGAGCCAAGACTCTGACAAAGACCAAGGAATTAAGGAGTAGACTGTTTCCTCTGAACTCTTCCAGATAGGAGAGGATGAGAGATGACCCATATGTGCTCTGGATCAGGGGTCTCCAACCTTGGTCCCTTTAAGACTTGTGGACTTCAACTCCCAGAGTTCCTCGGCCAGCTTTGATGGCTGAGGGACTCTGGGAGTTGAAGTCCACAAGTCTTAAAGGGACCAAGGTTGGAGACCCCTGCTCTGGATGGCTTCTCCTCATAAGGAGAATGACAGTGTTTTTCTGAAAGTTTGAGGACCAGGAGATGAATGAGTTTTTCAAAGGATTGCAGTTTTCACATTCTAATTCTGTGGTGTTTATACTTGTGACGAAGGTTAGAACTCAATTCTTTATACATTTGTTTTCTTTTTATTAGATTCTCTTATTTTGTTCTTCTTCCTTTTCTTTTTTTCTTGCATACCAGCCTAGAATTTTTCAATGCTCTTGGGACCTCTTCAATTTTTTAAAGAAAAGTGTCATCTACTTCTCAGTAATGACAAACGCACATAGGTAGCCATTTACCACATCCAATGTTGAAGAACTAGTTCAGATATTCAAATTCTTATGAAGTAGTAAAAAGATGATTTTGTATGCAGGGTACAAACGTTAGTTTCTGATTATTGAATTTGGTCACTTCTTTACTTTTAATACTTTTTGGAAGTCATTTCTAAACAGCTATGTTAGCATTGTCTCTGTCACCCTTTGTTCTGCTATTATCACCACAATCACTCATTTTAATCATGGAGATTAGAAATACCTTTGTAAAGGTGATTTGACATCCAGAAAACTGTTGGAATATTCTTATGATTCTCCTATTTTAATCACCAATATAATTATAACGCAGCTGGTCTTAAACAAAGTAAAAAAGAAAACAGCTGTATCAACACTGAATCACACTTGCACAGGAGTAGGTATCGGTACTATTGTATTATCAAGATTATAATAGCATAAAGATTTGTGTAACGTACTTCTATGAGTATTTGTTTTCAAGTTCAGTCCTATAATATCTTCCGAATGGTTCAAAGTCACTTTGAAATCAACAGGATGTAAGCTCAGCTGTAGCATCAACAGTATTGACTGGTATATGGGTAAATAAAAATAAGAACGTTCAAGGTCTTTCAAACACTTATGTAACCTAATTTTTAAAAAACTTATTTACCACATGGCAACGTTACATTAGCCAGGAGACTACAAGTTAATATAGAGTAGTTATTTGGCTGCATAAGACTGCTGGCCCATTCAGTTTACACTCATGCACCATGGATGGTGCACCATGGATAGCACACCATGGGGGACAAGCTACCTCTGCACCCTCTAGTCTGATAATGAAAAGGAATTAAAACCAATGTGGGAACAAAACCAAACTCAAAGTAAGAGTACAGAAAAGCTGATATAAAAAACCATGCTGTGTCCTTCTCCATTTGGGGGCATGTCATACTGTATGTAAGAACTTCAACTCCGAGGTGTCAGGGTTCCTACGGATGCCTTAATTAAATCATGGGCCTTGAGCCGAGTTTCAACAGAAATCCAGTTATTTATTAGGAGCAACATGTCAGCAGGTACCCAAATGAAGTCAGCTCTGCCCCATGTAATTTACGGCCCAACTATGACCCTGTTTCCCCCCTCCTCCCAGGATGTGTCATAAATCACATTCTCCAACGGAGCACTTTTGCGGGCTGTAAAGATCACACCTCTCCTGCTGGTTCCAGTAACCTGGGATACAGCTTTGAGAAAGGTATGCATGGAATGTGTCTGTCATGCTGCTCCATCAGTTTCCACCCACCTCCTTCCTATGGCAACTTGAGAACAGGCCAGGAATGCTTTACGAGTTGACACTATGATTCTCAGCCACAACTACTCAAATAGGTGGAAGGCTGCTCTCTTCAGAGGTCAAGTACATAATAAGAATTCTGCTTATTAGAATTAGATTAGATAGACCCAAATGCTATCAATTGCCATATCTTTTTCCTACAACATTCGATCTCATGCTTTCAGACTAAGGATTCTCAATTATTGCAAAACCACAGGAAAGGGATGGAAATATCTACCTCTGCAATATAGAAGAAAACTATCTGGTACCTTAACCTACCATAGGAGGCTGAAAATATCAATGCGAGCCAGGTTGTATCAATCTATAGAGCAATTTATTCCCCAACTTTATCATTTGTCATCTTCTGTGTCCCATATTGTTGCCAGGGCTCTGTGCAGCAGCACTTGAAATTCACCAGATGATGACCTGTGCTATAAACTAGATCTAATGAGCACCTAATTCATCATATTAGAGTGCTTGCAACGATATAGTCTATCAATAGTATGTGATGGTTAGGAGTATCATATACTCCTATTAAAAGTATGCATACGTTTAATACTCCCCTACACCCTCTAGAAGGGATGGCTAAGACACTGAGCTTGTCGATCAAAAGGTCGGCAGTTCAGCGGTTCGAATTCCTAGTTCCACCTAAAAGGGTGAGCTCCCGTTACTTGTCCCAGCTTCTGCCAACCTAGCAGTTCGAAAGCATGTAAAAAATACAAATAGAAAAACCTTTGGTGGGAAGGTAACAGCACTCCATGCACCTTTGGCATTTAGTCATGCCGGCCACATGACCATGGAGACGTCTTCGGACAGCGCTGGCTCTTCGGCTTTGAAATAGAGATGAGCACTGCGCCCTAGAGTCGGGAACAACTAGCACATATGTGTGAGGGGAACCTTTACCTTTATCTTACACCCTCTAGCTTTATACATATTTGTTTTCTGAGGTTTATATATATATATCTTCTGTTTTATATCTTCTAGCTTTTTTAACTTTTTATTTTTATCTTCTGTGCCTTTTAATGACTGTACACCCACACCCCTTATGCCATAACCTTATGGTTATGACTGTAATAAAGATTTGATTTACTTAGTGTGTGTTTAAAAAAAAAAAACTATTGGAAAATTCTTCTCATATACCACCAAGAAGTGTCAACACAAGACCCCTGGTTCTTTTTCAATTCAGTTTTCCACCTTACAAGAGACCTATCCATGCATACATCATTAAAACATCATTAAAAAAGGACAACAAAGAATGTTCTTTCTGCGCCAACTCAGTAAGCTCAAACTGCCCAAGGAGCTGCTGATCCAGTTCTACAGAGGAATTATTGAGTCTGTCATTTGCACCTCTATAACTGTCTGGTTCGGTTCTGCAACCCAACAAGAAAAACACAGACTTCAGAGGATAATTAGAACTGCAGAAAAAATAATTGCTACCAACTTGCCTCCCATTGAGGACCTGTATACTGCACGAATCAAGAAGAGAGCCGTGAAAATATTTGCAGATCCCTCGCATCCTGGACATAAACTGTTTCAACTCCTACCCTCAAAACGACGCTATAGAGCACTGCACACCAGAACAACTAGACACAAGAACAGTTTTTTCCCGAAGGCCATCACTCTGCTAAACAAATAATTCCCTCAACACTGTCAGACTATTTACTGAATCTGCACTACTATTAATCGTTTCATAGTTCCCATCACCCATCTCTTTCCACTTATGACTGTATGACTATAACTTGTTGCTGGCAATCCTTATGATTTATATTGATATATTGATCATCAATTGTGTTGTAAATGTTGTACCTTGATGAACGTATCTTTTCTTTTATGTACACTGAGAGCCTATGCACCAAGACAAATTCCTTGTGTGTCCAATCACACTTGGCCAATAAAATTCTATTCTATTCTATTCTATACAGCCAAAAAAACATCTGCTATTGCTATTAATAATAATGATATTGCAAGAGGTAGCTTTATTTGGACCAGCTTACATCCTGCAATGATATCTGTAAAACCATCAAACCAAAACATCTGCCTATCACAAGTCCTTGGGAAGGACTAGGTAGATGAATAAAAATGCCAAATCCAGTCTAAATATCTGGTTGCGAGAACTGATAGGATGTAAAATAGAGAAAATCATAGAAAATGAAGAAGCTAAATTGCCCTGGAACTTTAGAATTGAAACAGGCAGGCTACATAACAGCCCAGATTTTCAATAATGAAGACAAAAATGTCGGGCTAGCAGATGTGGCAGTACCTGGAGACAGCAGAATAGAAGAGAAAGAATTAGAGAAGATAACAAAACACAGAGAAATAGCAGGAATAGAATGACAAAAGCAAGCAAAGGTAATGCCAATAATAATAAGTACCTTGGATCAGGGGTGAAATCTACTTACCTTCCTTACTGGTTTGGAAGTGTGCGCACACATGTCACATGTGCATGCGCATGCACGGAAGGTAAAAAACACATTACTTCCTGGTTAAAACCAGGAAGTAATGACACCCGAGTGGGTGGGCGGAGCTTTGCTCTGCCATCGCTACCGGATCACCAAACCACCAGTCACGATCGCTACTGGATTGCGCAATCCGGTCCAAACCGGGAGCATTTCACCCCTGCCTTGGGTGCTATCCCAAAACAACTGGAGCACCACTTGAACACCATCGGCATTGACAAATTCACCATCAGTCAATTGCAGAAGGCGTTTTTACTCAGAACAGCTTCCATCCTGCGACAATATCTGTAGCACCACCAAATATCCACATCTGCCTATCCCAGGTCCTTAGAAAGGACTTGAAAAGTAGACAAAAATGCCAAATCCAGTCTGAACAACTGGATGACTCTGTGATGAATCATCATCATCATCTTCTTCATCATCATCATCATCACTTCATCAATCATTATTATCATAATTCTGTCCACCAGAAATTACATGGAAATATTCAACACTAGGAAGAACAAAAGCCCAAGAAATATGAATTACCCATAATAATAAATGTACACGTAATAACATGTACATTTGGATGCTAAGTGCTCAGTGGTGGAAGGAAAGGTGAAAATAGTTCCCAGGGGGAACAATGCAATTCTCTCACTCAAATGAACTTCCTACATTAATCAAAGATTATTCCATCATGAATCTATTCCATATTATTAACTCTGCAACAGTAAATATAACTCTAATGGAAGCTAGAGATGTATAAATAGCAATCAAGTCCAGTCATTTCTCCCTTCGTTATGATAATGATAATGACATCAAAGCTCAGTTTAAAAACAAAAAAGGAAAAAAAGAATCTCTTTCAATTCATATAAATAGACCCCTAACCACAGGAAATGTTTACTTCTTTTAAACATATGTCCTTTGATGTATTTATCAGTTAAAACAAATGTTTCACAGTCACATATGGAAACAATATTTCTGTTTGATACAAAAAAACTAAATCTGATAACGTTGGATTTTAGACTCTAGGGAGATTAAGCAGATAAACAGGAAAATCTATTTTGTGTTGTGTTTTTATTTATTCGAGCTGCTAGGATGTGAATCTCCTCAGATTATTAGCCTTAATAACTAAGAATGCAATAAATTACAAATGAAGGCGATATCCTAAGGATACCATCAAGCGGGGCTAAAGAGGCAAATAATGTAGGAAGCATAAATTGAAACAGAGACCAACCCAATGTGCCAAGCCATAATTTGCTTTATTTATGGCTTATTGATTAAATCAAAATTGGCTTCAGATAACATGCTAAGTCGTAAATCTTGATTTACAAATTTCATATGGCTAAAATGTAGAAATCCAACCAATCCTGTCCTTCACTTTCCTGCCTCCAAGATACTTTAGGATTATACTTCCCAGAATTCTTAGGAAGCTGAAGTTGAACTGAACTCTAGAAAATGCCCTACATAAGACAGGAACAATTGAAAGCTGTATTTATAGGTTGTGATTTATCCTCAGAATTCTTTCTTTCTCTTTCTTTCTTTCTTTCTTTCTTTTGTCAGTCATATATAAGATAACAGGTAAAAGTATAAACATAATTTGGATACATGAAAAGAGTAAGTAAAAAGGAATATTAGGACAGGGACGGTAGGCACGCAGGTGCACTTATGCACGCCCCTTAAAGACCTCTTAAGAATGGGGTGAGGTCTACAATAGACAGTTTATGCTTAAAGTTTTGAGGGTTTGGGGAAGAAACCACAGAGTCAGGTAGTACATTCGAGGCATTGACCTCTCTGTTGCTGAAATTGTATTTTCTGCAATCGAGTATGGAGTGGTTTACCTTGAGTTTGTATCTATTATTTGCTTGTGTATTGTTCTGGTTGAAGCTGAAATAGTCATTGACAGGTAGGACATTGTGGTAGATAATTTTATGTACTATGCTTAGGTCAGATTGAAGTCGGTGTAGTTCTAAGTTGTCTAAGCCCAAAATTTGGAGTCTGGTCGCATAAGAGATTTTATTGCGGGTAGAGGAGTGGAGGACTCTTCTTGTAAAATATCTCTGGACTCTCTCAATTGTATTTATGTCCGATATGTAGTCTGGGTTCCAGACAAATGAGCTGTATTCAAGAATTGGTCTAGCAAATGTTTTGTATGCTCTAGTTAGTAATACAATATTACCAGATTTAAACTGTCCCCAACAACATACTGCATGTTTGTTGTGACCCAGGTTCCCGGACTCAGACTCCTGGAGGAGGATGATTCAGAGAGAGATGAGGAGGAGCTGGCAAGGCCTGCTTCCCCTGGGCCCTCTCCCTCCCTGGCACTCACCCAGGAGGAGGAGGAGGGACTGGCAAGGCCTGATTCCCCCCGGGCCTTCTTCTGATTTGGCAACACCCCAAGAACAATCTTGGCTTGAGGCGAGACTGCGCAGACTTGACCGGCGCGCGCAGCAGAGGGGGCGTTGGGACAAGGTCAAAGAATGATGAGTCACGGAGTGACACCCATAGGGGCTATAAAGCAGGAGGCAGAGCTTCCTGGCTTTTTGTCTTGGACAAAGCAGTGAATTTGCACGGGCAAACTGTTTCAATGGAGGGAAGAATATATTTGTGAGTGACTCTTGCCTTATCTATAATTTCCTAGTTATCTATAGAGACTTGGCAGGCGCGTGGGTAGACATGGCCAGAACATCTCTCTGCCAGAAGGAATCCAGCCAAATGTAAATAAACTTGAAAAGAAGGCCTTTGACTGACTTTTTGTTGGGAGTATTGGGAGAGGGAAACAGAACAATGTTATCCACAAATCACCTTGATGAAGGCTCAGTTTATATATGGCAGCATTGGCGAACCTTTTCAGCACCAAGTGATGAAATGGGAGCTGATGTCGGAAACCAGAAGAGCAGCCGTCCGGTGCGCATGGGTGGTTGCTCTTCCGGTTTCTGATGCGCGCATGCACGCCGGCCACCTGGTCTTCTGGTTTCTGGCACACATGCCCACGCAAAGACCAGCTGGCCGGTATGCATGAGTGCTGGGCAGCTACTCTTCCAGTTTCTGGTGCTTCCGCGTGTGTGAAGACCGGCATGCTGGAACTCAGAAGAGCAATGGGTGAGGACTTGTGTGCTCAGAGAGACAGCTCTGTGTGCCATAGGTTCGCCATCACAGATATATGGGGTTACATATATGGGGTTAATTCTAAAACAATAGGTCATTCTAAAGTTGCCAGTTGGATCCGAACTGACACCATTGTTAATTTTAAGTAACAGAAGAGTGTATGTGTGTGTGTGTGTATTTAAGGAACAGAAACGTCAACTCTTTTTTTTTTATGAAGTGTAACATTTTATGCAGATCAGCATCTCTAGTTTGACAAATCTGCCAAGAATCCAAATTTGATTTAGAGTTTGATGTTCTTTGCAAATATCTCTCTCCGCCCCCAGATGCTGGAGACTATAAAACACATTATATGCCTTTTTTTCAAGCAAGGTAAAATGTGGCCTCTCGTTCTCTGGGATTAAAGCTAAAACAAAACCAAGCAAACAACAGAGTTGCAAAATAGCCTTTCAAAAAGTCCATGAGGTTGCCATAAATCAGAATGATGGGAAATATAAACAAAATGGGATTTATTATGTGTATTAAGTCTGGGGGAAGAGGAGTGTCAGGTCTTTGAAATGGAATATCCAATGCCAGCTGGAAATAGTATAATTCAATTACTTTTCTACCAACTCAGTCCTATTGAAATCAATGCTTATAGTTAGAACCAGCCCCAGTATAGGAAATAGATTTGTTGGCTGAATGTAAACAATCCAAGATTAAGTCTTTGTTTCATTATGAAACTTGGTAGATAATCGTGGACAAATCAGTATTGTTTATTCCAGTATACTTTCTAAGAGTTATTAGAATAACATAGTCTCCTAAATGGAAACATTTCTGCTTGATCAGAAAAAGGGTCCAAGGAAGTCTAGCCTACAGATAACATTGGGATCAATAAGATGGATGGAAGACCAACAAGCTGGACATCAGCATTGGAGCATTCTCCAACTCACATCTGTCAGGAATTTTGAAATACTGCTTCAGTGCTAGATGTCACAGATTAACATCTTAATTAGCTACCCCTGATAGCCTTGTGTACCCTGAATTTGTCAATTGTAAACATTTATGGAGATTATCATCACCCAACCAAATATCTCCTTTGGTTTTCCAAAAGGAGAACTGAAGAAGCTTCTTGGATGAGAAGCAAAATGTCTTCAAGGAAAAACAGAAAAAGTCTCTTGAAAAAAAAACACCTTTGGTTCAAACATAAAAGCCATTTAAAAATAGCCAACACAACCCCATCTCATAATAGATTCATTGGAAAAATATACAAGGAGTCGTGATGGCGCAGTGGTGAGAGTGCTGTACTGCAGGCTACTTCTGTTGACTGCCGGCTGCCTGTAATTTAGCAGTTCAAATCTCACCAGGCTCAAAGTTGACTCAGCCTTCCATCCTTCCGAGGTGGGTAAAATGAGGACCCAGATTGTTGGAGGCAAGAGGCTGACTCTGTCAACCGCTTAGAGAGGGTTGTAAAGCACTGTAAAGTCTAAGTGCTATTGCTATTGCTAAGAATAAATGATTGTCTCAAACCCTTCTATCCTGTTGAGTGGTGAAATCCAAATTGTTTTACTATCGGTTCTGTGGGCATGGCTTGGTGGGCATGGCAGGGGAAGGATACTGCAAAATCTCCATTCCGTCCCCCACTCCTGGGGGAAGGATATTGAAAAATCCCCATTCCCACCCCACTCTGGGGCCAGCCAGAGGTGGTATTTGCCGGTTCTCCAAACTGCTCAAAATTTCCGCTCCCAGTTCTCCAGAACCTGTCAGAACCTGCTGGATTTCACCCCTGATCCTGCCCCATCAAAAAGTAACAGTCTCTGCTTACGCTATTCAATTCTTTCCCCCCCTCCCCACAAACTCCCGCATAAAGAAAACACAATGCTGCTCTTCCTGATTGGTTCTTTCAAGCTCTTCCCTTAGCAATATCAGCGTATCTGATCTGATTCCTTCCAGTGCACCTTGCCAAACTAAATATTTTCACATCTCTCTAGTCATTCTGTGCATAAGTCATAGCCATGAGGGCAGGCAGGTTCAGGTGCATTAGCAGGAGGAGTGATGTCGCCCACATGTCCAGTGAATTGATTCAGAACTCGGTATAACATAATATATGGTATAATGGTCAGAAGTATTGCACGCTCACCCTCTCACCTAACCTTCTGGCTCTTGTTACTCATTACTTTCTAAATGTGTCCTCTTTCCTTGAATAACCCCATCAACATCTTCTGTTAAGATTAGCTGCACGTCAGTGGGAATAAAAGCCGAGTCTGCTTCTGTTGTTGTGATGTTGAACACAGTGACCGAGAAATAATATAAACTAGTTATAGAAAGCATTTTGAAAACTAAATGAAAGGTACTGCAAATAATGCTCTGTCTGCTAAGGAAATCTACTACTGCTTCCCTTTGTTCTTCTTTAATACCAAGCAGGGGTGGGCTGCTGAGGGTTTGCAGGGGTTCGGGAGAACCTCTGGCTAACATTCTGTGCAGTTTGGAGAACCTCCAAATCCGACTCCTGGCTGGCCCCGCCCTCCCCTCCCAGAAGTCCCCACGCAGCCCATTTTGGATGCAGGGCGCACATGGAGGCTTGGGGAGGGTGAAAAACAGGCCTACCAAAAGTTGAGGAAGGCCTGTTTCTGGCCTCCAGGGGACCTCCAGAGCATGGGGAGGCCATTTTTGCCCTCCTGGAGGCTTGACTAAAGCCTCTGGAGCCCGGGGAAGGCAAAAACGCCCCCGCCCCTGCCATGGTGCAGGAGGCTGACTAGGCCATGCCCACCATGGCCATGCCCACCCAGCAACTGGGCAGAGAACCCCTAGCTAAAATTTTTGAAGCCCACCCCTGATACCAAGTACCTTGCGGGATTCAATCCATTTCCCCCTGTATGAATTATATAAAGGTCAATCAGACTTGCTTTGATCTGTGGCTTCACTTAGATGACTGGAGCTTCTATCCATTCACAAAGCTAGCTTGTTGTCGCTGTTGTTGTTGAGCAAAGTCAGGCATCATGGTTGGAACCCTTCTTCTAGTTGGAATCAAGGTGTGGCCAGGATTTGATAAGACATTTCAAAGAGATGCTATTGTTGTGGTCCACCAGCAGCCTGAGGACCTGGCAGTGGATTCGGACAGTGAAGAGGCTGGGGAGGACAATGGGCCAGTCCTGGAGTCAGGGGAAGGCCTGGACAAGGGCTCTGCATCGGTGGCAGAGATGGGGCCAGGGCCATCTGGGAGCAATGCGCGGACTCCAGAGCTTCCAGAGGCAGACAGCAGAGAGGCAGAGGAACAGTAGGAGCCTGTTCCTAGTGCACACATTCAAAGAGCTGCCAGAAGGCAAGAGGAGCTGAAGAAAAAAGGACAACTCAGGAGTAAGGCCGGAAGATGATTAGCCACTCCCATAAGGCTTAAAAGAGCAGCAACGGTTCTTGGGTTCTTTGTAGGAAATCAACATTGATTTCCGTGCTTCTTGTCAGTGTCTCTTGAATTTTGTAGGTGTTTTGCCAAGAAAAGCCTTTGGCAGGTTGCCAAAGACATCAAAGGTTGATGATAAGGCTCACGGACTGGTTATTAAGAATTTTGTTTTGGACTAAGCTGAGAATGAATTAATTCTCAGCTGTTTTAATAAAATAAGTTTTTTGAGGACTGAATTGTGTTTAGTAATCACTACTTGGGCCTTGGTCACAACAGGTATCCCAGTTGAAAAACAAATAACTCTTTGAACACCAAGACAGCCCTGGATAAAAATATTTTTAATTTTTATTTTAAAAAGGCTAAAAAATACTAAATATGTGTAACAATATTGATGCTGCTATGACATCTGATGTAAAATTGGCTGGTATCAGCTGCATTTGCTTTATTCCCCATCATCTGCCTTTGTCTAACTGCATTACACAAGGGACACGGTGACTCAGTGGCTAAGATGCTGAACTTATTGATCAAAAGGTTGGCAGTTCATGGTTTGAATCCCTAGTGTCACAGAACGGGGTGAGCTCCCGTTACTTGTCCCAGCTTCTGCCAACCTAGCAGTTTGAAAGCTTATAAAAAATGCAAGTAGAAAAATAGGCACCACCTTTGGTGGGAAGGTAACAGCGTTCCGTGTGCCTTTGGCCTTTAGCCATGCCGGCCACATGACCATGGAGATGTCTTTGGACAGTGCTGGCTCCTCGGCTTTGAAACAGAGATGAGCACTGCCCCCTAGAGTCAGAAATGACTAGCACATATGTGCAAAGAGAACCTTTACCTTAACTTCATTACAAGTAGTCCTCCACTTACAACCATTTGTTTACTGACTGTTAGACATTACAATGGCATTGGAAAAGGTGACATAGAATAGAATAGAATAGAATAGAATAGAATAGAATAGAATAGAATAGAATAGAATAGAATAGAATAGAATAGAATAACAGAGTTGGAAGACCTTGGAGATTTTCAAGTTCAATTCCCTGCTTAGGCAGAAAACCCTGTATCATTCCAGACAAATGGCTGTCCAATCTCTTCTTAAAAATTTTCCAGTGTTGGAGCATTTACAACTTCTGGAGTCAAGTTGTTCCACTGATTAATTGTTCTAACTGTCAGGAAATCCCTCCTTAGTTCCAAGTTTCTTCTCTCCTTGATTAGTTTCCACCCATTGCTTCTTGTCATGCCCTCAAGCGCTTTGTAGAATAGCTTGACTCTTCTATGTGGCAACCTCTGAGATATTAGAAAACTCCTATTAGGTCACCCCTAGTCCTACTCTTTTCATTAAACTAGACTTACAACTGGTCCTCCCACTTATGACTGTTGCAGTCACAATCACAATCATGTGATCAAAATGTGGGCATGTATTTAGGATGGTTGCATTGTCTAGGGTTGTGTAATTGCTACTCATGACCTTCCCAGCTGGCTTCTGACAAGAAAAGTCAATGGGGGATGCTAAATTTGTTTAATGGTCAGATGACTTGCTTAATTGCAGTGATTTGCTTAACAGCCATTGCAAAAAGAGTTGTAAAGTGGACATGGCACCTTGCTTAGCAATAGAAATTCTGTTACCAATTCTGGTCGTACGTTGAGCACTACCTATCTTGTGTCTTGGAATATACTCTCCAGAAATGCTTGTCTGGAAATCCTCATTACGAAAAGAAACACCCATCTTTTTAATAGAAAATCCATTCAGGAATTGCTGCTACGATTGATTTCTAAAATATTGGATAGATTTTTCAGGACTGTTGCTATTAATAGCTGGCTTGGAACCTTGGGATGACATTTGAGTAAAAAGGTTTGATAAAAATGAGTATTTTCCAGAATTCCAGGAATTTGAAACTCATTCTTACATTGGGATGTCTCTAGCATCTTCCTATGGTGACTCTATACCAGCAGTCACCATCTGGTGGTCCATGGACCCCTGGTGGTCATTGAGAGATTTTTGGTGGTCCACAGAAAAATTATTTGCATTTTCTATATTGCACTAAATCAGGGGTCTTCAAATTACAGCCCCTGGGATGGATACATGCAATGAACGTTTGTGTTGCTGCAGAGAGTCTCCCCCTTCGGGGTCTTTTTGTGTGGGTCAGAGGGGGACAGAAATTCTGACTTCGGGTCTGCTTCAGACTCCTGGTGTGTGGCTTTGAGCGAAAGCTGGAGGGAAGTGCCGCTGGTGGCAAGGAGCCAGAGGGCCTCATTCCAGTGGGACTGCATCATGGCCTGGAACTGGCTGACCATCTCAGCCTGCTGAGCCTCTAGGTGCCAGTACCTGGCCTTGCACTCCCACAGGTATTTCCTCTGCTTGGAAAGCCTATGGTCCTAGTCCTCAGTGAGGTGCTTCTACTGAGCCTCCTTGGTCAGATCCAATTTGAACTGAGCTGCTTTGTCAACTTTTTCTTGTGGTGGCTGCTTAGCTACAACAACTGCTTCCTGTTAGGGCCCTAAGGAGCCCAGACAGGGAAGCAAGGAGTGGCTGGGAGGGGAGGGGTGAGTAGAAGCTGGCAAGATGCCTCTGATGTGAGTGACATCGAGTTGGCTACACCCACCCAGTCACATGACTATCTAGCCACACCCACCCAGCCAGTTATTAGGCAGATCATATTAGTGGTCCGCGGGATTTAAAATTATGAATTTAATTTAAGTTCTGAAAGGTTGGTGACTCCTGCTCTATTTAGCTTTGTACACATGTTCAACTATTCGATCCAGGCCTTCTGAATAGACATACTGTGAGTCCAGAGGTGTAAGAGGTAATGGGGAAGCTTAGAAAAAAGAGGAAAAAGAATAGAGACATAACATTGAAGAGACAGCATGTAAGTTAGTTGACAGCTCAGCTCAGCCCAGGCGGAGAGAAAGCTAGGAAGAAGCATTTGAAATCATTCAGAGAGATTGTGCCTTAATTAAAGGTAAAGGTAAAGGTTCCCCTTGCACATATGTGCTAGTCATTCCCGACTCTAGGGGGCGGTGCTCATCTCCGTTTCACAGCTGAAGAGCCAGCGCTGTCCAAAGATGTCTCCGTGGTCACGTGGCCAGCATGGCTCAATGCCAAAGGCGCATGGAACTCTATTACCTTCCTGCCAAAGTGCTCCCTATTTTTCTACTTGCATTTTTTATGTGCTTTCAAACTGCTAGGTTAGCAGAAGCTGAGACAAGGAACAGGAGCTCACCATGTTCTGTGGCATTAGGGATTTAGTGGCGAACCACTAAACTGCCGACCTTTTGATCAATAACCTCAGCATCTTAGCCACTGAGCCACCATGTCCCTTGTGCCTTAATTAACTCACCATAAATGAGACTGAAAAATTTCCATTAAGTTTCTAGATTCTGGATTTACTCCAGACAAGCATTAAGATAGCATGCTGACATTTATGTAGCTGGTTCCTTAGACTTGTCCAGCTGTGTAGGCCTTGATAAAAGGTCATTGGCTAAAGCTTTGCCCAGAATTATTCAAAATAAACCACCATAATTGTATCTTAGACCAGAAATACACTTTTCTTTGAGCCAAGAATTGAATTTGGCCTTTGGAAAGTATGCCAGAAGCAATCTCTCAAAAAGTGAGTCGGTCTTGGCCAAAATTAGAGATGATGTGATTTTGAATCCATTTTAATTTTTAATTATATTCATGAAATACAATAAATATGATGAATTGCTATACGTTTAATTCTACCCTATTAAAAATTAAACCTCAGTGGTAAGAATCCCTGGAGATAGAACAAATTCTCTGGGAAGGATACATGTGATTCTGGGACCATAGTTTATTCCCCTTCACTTTTTAAGCACTTTTTCCTTCTTCTTATTTCTGTTCTAAGAAGTTTACCTCCTAAAGAGCATTGAGGATGTTACTTAGTTTGGGTAATGAAACATCTTCATGAAAACAACCACAAACTCAGCTTTCTAGGAAACCCACCAACTCCAAATAAAAACTCTGAAGCAAGCATTTTTCCAAGTTCTATTTACTAGGATAGGTAAATTGGCACATCTGGGAAAACCCAAATCTGAGAGGTCCAGATTTTTCCTCAGGAAATCAAAACCCCGAAAACCATCCCCTCACTCCTCAGTTGATCACATGCTCCAATTGCCAACTGTCCCATCTCGAGACAGTACTCCAACCACTCCTCCTCCAGATGCAGGATCAGCCTGACCTTGACCGACAGAAAGAAAGACAACCCCTCTACTAAATCCCCCCTCCTACTTTCCCACACATGAGAAAGTGGCAGCACGGAAGCTTCCGGCTTAATATGGCTTCCAAAGCTGACACAGAGAGCACCAAGGATCACAAAGTCATCATGCTCCTCCTCCTCCTCCCAAACTCCACTCCTTCTTGTACTGATGATATTACCTACCATGTTTCCCTGAAAAATAAGACTGGGTCTTTTATTAATTTTTGCTGCAAAAGACGCATTAGGGCTAATTTTCTGGTTAGGTCTTATTTCAGGGGAAATACGGTACTAAATGCACCCATCTGGCTGACAATCTTAACTGGGGCTTATTTTGGAGGGTAGGGCTTATATTATGAGCATCCTGAAAAATCATGCTAGGACATTTTCCGGTTGGGTCCTATTTTCGGGAAAACAGGGTAGTTTGGGTAAAGAAGCATCTTCAAGAAAGCAACCACAAGATCAGAAAGCACCAAAGTTTTCCTCCTCCTCCTCCTCCTCTTCCTCTCTGCAAACCTCACTCCTTCTTATTTATTTTATTTTTATTTATTTATTTTGTCGAATACATATTAAATAATATATATAAGTATAAGCATGAATTGAATACATAAAATGAATACAATTAAAGGGAACATTAGGACAGGGACAGTAGGCATGCTGGTGCTCTTATGCACGTCCCTTACAGACCTCTTAGGAATGGGGTGAGGTCAACTGTAGACAGTCTTAGGTTAAAGTTTTGGGGGTTTTGGGATGAGACCACAGAGTCTGGTAGTGGATTCCAGACATTAACAACTCTGTTACTGAAGTCATATTTTCTGCAATCGAGATTGGAGCAGTTCACTTTAAGTTTGAATTTATTGTGTGTTTGTGTATTGTTGTGGTTGAAGCTGAAGTAGTCATTGACAGGAAGGACATTGTAGCAGATGATTTTATGAGCTATGCTCAGGTCATACCGAAGGCGGCATAGATCTAAATTTTCTAAACTCAGAATTTCAAGTCTGGTGGCATAAAGTATTTTGTTGCGAGCAGAGCAGTGGAGGACTCTCCTTGTGAAATATTTCCGGAGGCGCTCAATTGTACTAATGTCTGATCTGCTATGTGGGTTCCAGACAGATGAGCTGTATTCGAGGATTGGTCTAGCAAATGTTTTGTATGCTGATGTCTTGTATTGATGATGTTACCTAGTTAGGGTAAAGAAGCATTTTCAAGAAAAAACCCCACGAGATCAGAGAGCACCAAGGACTCCATTGTCGTCCTCCTGCTCCTCCCAAACCCCACACCTTTTAGTATTGATGATGTTACCTAGTTTGGGCAAAGAAAATAAGCCTGCTCAGAGAGCACCAGGGACCCCCGCATTTCAACCCTGAGCTACAAATGTTCCGCTTTATAATTTTACCTCCTAAATTCTTGATCTATTTCTTGCTCCAAGAATGTAAGCGACAGATAGACCAGCTTACCTTCACGTTTACATTTTACACAAATCAATGGGGGAAAGCTCTCTGCCCAAGTCACTTAGTAGGCTAACCTCTGCATCTAATACAAAGCCCGAAGGTAACAGATAGGTTTGACCTTTTGTTCTCCCTCCCCTCCGCCCCGTCTTCCTTTCCTTTTGTGATGAACATTTTTCTTCCTGCCTGCTGACTTCCCTATTCCCTCTGCATTTCTATTTGGAGCCTTTCTGTTTGTCAGCATGAATGACACTTGACATGATTAGTGCTTTATGGAAATATGCCAAGATTCTTAGAGGGAGCAACTTTAGCCTAGAGGCCTTAGAAAAATCTATTGTAAGAGGCAAACTTCCAGAGTTTCCCTGGAACCAAAGTGAGGTGATGGCAAACTTTCAAGAACAAATTATGAATGAAAGGCAACGATCATCGGTACTGATTCTCCCACAGTTTTAATTAGCCATCCAGTGGCTTCTACATTTTAGTAGAATAGGAATTTCTTATTCATTAATCCAGCTGTCAGGGCTGCTTTCTTTCTGAACCACTAGATCAGGATACATTAAAATGGATACTTCTAGAAGCCAATAGTACAGATCAAGCAATATATACATTTCCCAGGCCTAGTTTAGTAGGAAGAGAAATTTGTTCAGCTGGCACTGGAACGCAATCACAATTATTTTACTGCTTGCCGATCAACATGTGATCTGACACACAGCCATGCTTTGGAATGTTTACGTGAATTGTGCAGCCTAGTTCTCCAATAAAAATGTGTACATTTATGAATCCATTTGTGGCTAAAGTCGTATTATAAAAAATATGTTAAAATTCCCCCAAAGTCATGTTGTGGGATGAAAATGCTTGAAATATTCTTAGAAAAGCAAAACAAAAAATGATTGTCATGGAAATGGTTCCACTTTCATTCGTTCCTTAGCTCTAGTTTTAGTTACATTTCATGTAGACCTATGGAAATCAACAGGATTTAAATTGGCCAGGATTCCAATAAACCCATTGACGTCAGTGAACCTAATGAATTGGCTTTCTGGAATCTCTGCATGTCACTTCCTTTGTTCTTGACTACAAAGAGTTTCACAATCCTATTTTTTTTTAATTAAATGTCCAGATGAAAGAATAAGAAAAGCTTTAAAACTAGATCAAACCAAACTCTTACATGACTCTACATTGATTTTGTTGTCACATCATAGTGACCAAGAAGAAACATGTGAGAAGGTCACAAATGTGGACAGAAAATTGTTTGCTTCCATTTGATGCTTCAGGATTCAAATTCCATTATGATACTTTCTTCTATGATTGATAATCTATTCTTCCTCATTGGTTCTACAACCCAACAAGACAGACACAAACTTCAGAGGATCATTAGAACTGCAGAAAAAAAAATGGCTACCAACCTGACTTTCATTGAGGACCTGTTTACTGCACTAATCAAAAAGAGGGGTGTGAAAATATTTACAGACCCCTCACATCCTGGACATAAATTGTTTCAACTCCTACCTTCAAAAACGATGTTACAAAGCACTGCACACCAGAACAACTAGACACAAGAACAGTTTCTTCCCAACGCCATCACACCGCTAAACAAATAATTCCCTCAACACTGTCAAACGATTTACTAAATCTGCACTACTATTAATCTTTTCATCGTTCCCATCACCCATCTCCTTCCACTTATTACTAACTTTGTGGCTTGTATCCTTACGATTTATACTGATATTGATTGTTTCCTGATTGCTTATTTGTAACCTATGACTATCATTAAGTGTTGTGTCATTAAGTGTTAAATTTGTACCCTATGACTATCATTAAGTGTTGTAAGTGTTGTACCTTGATGAAGGTATCTTTTCTTTTATGTACACTGAGAGCATATGCACCAAGACAAATTCCTTATTTGTCCAATCACACTTGGCCAATAAAAAATTCTATTCTATTCTATTCTATTCTATTCTATTCTATTCTATTCTATTCTATTCTATTCTATTCTATTCTATTCTATTCTGTTCTGTTCTGTTCTGTTCTGTTCTATTCTATTCTATTCTATTCTATTTAGTTTGTTCCCCTTTTCTAGGCATTTAGACTGATGGCCGATGACATATTTGATGGTAGTGACTGCCATCATTTCACTAGATGTTCTGCGAAGAAATGTGTCATTGTATAGTTCTTCCATCTCTCTGTTTTCATAGAATTAAAGTTTTGGGAAATCCGAAAGAGCATATATTTGAATAAACTGTAGTTGTCTAACAAGCAGTATATTTCAGATTTCCCCTTTATGCAATTTTCAGCCCATTTGTTTTTTAAATGAACACACTTTTCAATTCAAATAAAAGAAAAACTGATAAGACCATCATTAGCTTCAGGGATGAGCAGTGTTATTTCTTCAGCCCCACATCGGCTCGAGGTTTTACTTTGCTTAAAAGAAACATTAGCTCATGCTAATAACTCCTGCAGCATCTTCATTTACATATTAGATGAGATAAATATCAAGCAAATTAATGTTGAAGATGAGCTTTCGCTTCACTGTTATTTCTTCGGATGCTATGTACACAGAGTATGTGCAATTTACATGAAAATGGTGGAAATCTATTTAATAAATGAGTCTCCTTTTCCCCCCCCTTCTTGCCCCCCTCTCTGTTAAAATAGCAACAAAAGGGTAGGGGGAGAAGCTAGTTTGGCACCCTAATTCATTTGTTTTTGCATGCAAAGATAAAGAATATATTTTCGTGCACTTTCCATTTGCATGTGCTACAAGTAAAATTAGGCTTGCAGAGATAGTAACAGCTATCCAAATGCACGGCTGGTTATTCCTGTCGAAAATGAAGCCACAGTGTGAAAATGCATGCCCACCAGGTTATTAATCTTAATCATGAGGCTGAAAGCTCTTCCATTTGGAAAGCTGTGTTCCCCAGGGAGACAGCTGCCAAAATGTTGCTAGAAAGCTGAGGGAATCGTGCACAGAGGTGATGGCCTCAGTTCTACTTCCCTTGTGAACTGAAATGTTGAGTGAGGCTCAGATGCGTAACATGTTTGGGGAAGGGGATGAATTTGCGGCTATCACACAGCAGAAACGCAGGACTTTATCTGTGGCAACTTTTAAAATTCCTGTAGTAATAGGAAGCCGAGTAAGCTTCAAGAGAGAGAATTAAAAAGGAAAACAAAACTCTCAGCTGTTTGCAGGGGTGCCATTCAGCAGGTTCTGACAGGTTCTAGAGAACCGGTAGCTGAAATTTTGAGTAGTTCAGAGAACCAGCAAATACCACCTCTGGCTGGCCCCAGAGTGGTGTGGGAATGGAGATTTTGCAATATCCTTCCCCCAGGAGTAGAGAGGGAATGGGGATTTTGCAGTATCCTTCCCTTGGAGTGGGACGGGAATGGGGATTTTGCAGTATCCTTCCCTTGGAGTGGGAAGGGAATGGGGATTTTGCAGTATCCTTTCCCTGGAGTGGGGTGGAAATAGAGATTTTCTGCCACACCCACCAAGCCACACCATGCCCACCAAGCCACGGCCACAGAACCGGTAGTAAAAAAAATTGAATTTCACCACTGGCTGTTTATATTGGGAGTTGACAACATTGGGCAAGAATGAGAGCTTCAGAGATACAACTTGGGCAAGATGGAGTTAAGGCAGACTGGACTGAATCAGGATTTTGTGATTATTATTTTTTAAACCTATTCCAGGTTTCAAACCACGAAACAAATTGCATTAATGAAATCATTATTAGTTTAATGAAAAGAAGGACTAGGGGTGACGTGATTGCAGTGTTCCAATATCTAAGGGGTTGCCATAAAGAAGAACGAATCAAAGCACCTGAGGGCAGGACAAGAAGCCATGGATGGAAACTAATCAAGGAGAGAAGCCACTTAGATCTAAGGCTAAATTTCCTGATAGTTAGAACAATTAATCAATGGAAATTCGAGAAGTTGTAAATGCTTCAACACTGGAAGTTTTTAAGAAGAGATTGGATAACCATTTAAGTGAAGTGGTGTAGGGTTTCCCGCCTGAGCAGGGGGTTGGACTAGAAGACCTTCATGGTCCCTCCCAACTCTGTTATTCTCTTCTGTTATTAATAATCACTGTCATCTTCCTAGTGATTTTCCTGCAGAAGCAGGCTCTGCTTTTTGAATCGGTGAATGCCATCTTTATTTTATTTATTTATTTTGTCACACAGTATATATAAGCATAAGCATGAAATAATTATACAATATATAAGCATATATATGAGTATGAGTATGTAATAACTATATTAATTGGATATAACAAAAGGAAACAATAGGACAGGAACGGTAGGCACAATTGTGCTCTTATGCACGCCCCTTACAGATGAATGGGGTGAGGTCATTGGTAGATAGTTTTTGGTTGATCAAACACAACATCTGGGTCATGTCTCCATTTTGATGAAGATCGTTGTAGATCTATATGTCAGAGTTCGTTGCAATAATCAAATCCAGAAAGCGCACACAGATAACTGATTCAGCAGGATTCATTAACTTCTCTTTATATACAATATAACACATGAACATAAATATAAAATACCAATGGCTGATTCTTCCAACGTGGTAGAGAGAGAAGGAGAAGGTAGGTAGAGGAGAGAAGCAGTTTTTCAGTTGAGAGTTGCAGAGCAGACTAGACCAGACTGTTTCATTTTACAGATGAGCAGAGTTAAGCCATGCCCAGACTTCTTGCTTAAGTTTCTCTTTCCAAAACAGCCCACTTTGGCTGATCCAGTTTCTATTGGCTGACCTTGTTACTGTGTCCTATTCCAGCCAGTCCCCAAAGGCTGACCTGTTGCCATGTCTATCCCAGTTCATGAATATTCTGACACTATAGATTGTGGGTGGGTGGGGGGGGGAACCTAACTGACCGGCTTGTCACCTGGGCCTGAGGTTGGTTTGGTCTGTGTTCAACTCAACACCGCCCTGGTGGGTGGGTAATATCCAGAGGGACCACTAGGAGGAGCAGACTTCACTCTCAAAGTGTGTTAATAATAATATAATATGTCTTACGTCATAGTGGTCACGTGGAATCCATCTGGTTGAGTCTCTTGTTTCTGATAGTTATTGCACACTGGTGTATTTTGCATTTGGGGATACCTTTTGGATACAAATCTGCTCATACTGCTTTTGCTCTGCTGACAAAGATATCTAACGAAAATGGAAAGTTAACATGAAAGCAATTTGGGATAAATTGGTAAGGCAAACATCTGACTCCTGGAAAGAAACACAGGACTGCATAAAAGCCAAACCAGGTAACTGGGTCAAGGGAGAAGTATCTATAGTTAAATATACAGTGAGGTTTTTGCTTGTATTTGAATCAAAGGAAAGCAGAGATATGGGTATATTTAAATTAACACCGGGAAGCAGAACTGTTACATGGGAAACTCCCTCTCTCCAGTCTGTCTTTTCAGGGATTTAGAAACATAGAATAACAGAGTTGAGAGGGACCTTGGAGGTCTTCAACTCCCTGCCCAAGCAGGAGACCATTCCAGACAAGTGGTTGTCCAGTCTCTTCTTAAAAGCCTCCAGCGATGGAGCACCCAGAGCTTCTGAAGGCAAGTTGTTCCACTGGTTAGTTGTTCTCATTGTTAGGAAGTTTCTCTTTAGTTCTAGGTTGCTTCTCTCCTTGGTTAGTTTCCATCCATTGTTTATTTTTATGGCATCTGAATTTTAAAGTAATAGGAGAAAAATATCACTCACCATCAGTTTCAAAGTTTGAAACATTAAAAATTGCTAGAGAAGGCAAAAATTATATTGGTTTACCGGTTTTATTTATTTATTTATTTATTTATTTATTTATTTATTTAATTAGATTTTTATACCGCCCTTCTCTCGAAGGACTCAGGGCGGTTTACAGCCTGATAAAACAGAACAGCAATATAAATACAAGATAAAATAATATTTTAAAAACTTATTCAATTTGGCCCAGATTAAAATATATTTAAAACAATAAAACCCATTAAAAATTAAAACCATATAAAATCTAAAATTCTATGCCAGTCCTGCGCGAATAAACAAATATGTCTTCAGCTCGCGGCGAAAGGTTCGAAGGTCAGGAAGTTGGCGGAGTCCTGTGGGAAGTTCATTCCAGAGGGTAGGAGCCCCCACAGAGAAGGCCCTTCCCCTGAGGGTCGCCAGCCGACATTGCTTGGCGGACGGCACCCTGAGGAGTCCCTCTCTGTGAGAGCGCACGGGTCGGTGGGAGGCAGCCGGTAGCAGTAGGCAGTCCCATAGATAACCTGGCCCTAAGCCATGGAGGTTTTGGTACCAGAAGGTGGGTACCATGATGGTACCAGAGGGTGTTTACAGCCAGTGTGGAAGATATAAAAGTGGTAGTCTAGGACTAGGAATATACAGATTAAAGCCCAGCTTCACCTCAGAGTGAAGTATTCAGCCAGTTCGTACCAGTTCAGCCGAACTGGTAGCAGCAGCTGCAGGTGGGCCGGCTCTGCCCACCCACCCACCCACTCGGGCATAATGTAGCCACATTTTTGAGTCTGGGCGCATGCACAGAAGGCATGCGTGGGAGCAAAGCACATGTGTGGAAGGCTGGGCACATGTGTGGAAGGCACGTGAGCGAAGCGAGAGTGCGCATGCATGATGAACCGGTGGTTAGAATAGGTGAAATCCACTACTGCTTCATCCCTAGGCACTTATGTCATTTACTCTCATTCAGCCCAACTAATTCATAGGATGCTGGGGTGGGACAAGAGAGGAGAGTTAATAGAATAGAATAGAATAGAATAGAATAGAATAGAATAGAATAGAATAGAATAGAATAGAATAGAATAGAATTCTTTATTGGCCAAATGTGATTGGACACACCAAGGAATTTGTTTTTGGTGCATAAGCTCTCACTGTACATAAAAGAAAAGATACATTCGTCAAGAATCATAAGGTACAACACTTAATGATAGCCACAGGGTACAAATAAGCAAGCAAATCATATTAGGAAACAGTCTATATAAATCTTAAGGATACCAACAACAAGGTTACAGTCATACAGTCATAAGTGGGAGGAGATGGGTGATAGGAACGATGAGAAGATTAATAGTAATGCAGATTTAGTGAATAGTTTGACAGTCTGGAGGGAATTCTTTGTTTAGCAGGGTGATGGTGTTTGGGAAAAAACTGTCCTTGTGTCTAGTTGTTCTGGTGTGCAGTGCTCTATAGCATCCTTTTGAGGGTTGGAGTTGAAACAGTTTATGTCCAGGATGCGAGGGGTCTGTAAATATTTTCACAGTCCTCTTTTTGACTTGTGAAGTATACAGGTCCTCAATGGAAGGCAGGTTGGTAGCAATTGTTTTTTTTCTGCAGTTCTAATTCTAATTATCTAGTTATGTCATTGCCTTGAGCACTTGGAGAAAAAACATATTTTTCAATAACTCTTCTGGGCAATTGCTGGGGGAGGGAGGGCGTGGAAAGGTTCATTTCTTGAAGAAATGTAATCACAATTCACAAAAGTCTTTGTAATCAGAGAAACTTGCAGAAGAAAATGTAACTGACAAATATAATTTAACAGCATAGCTCTTTATGCTTTTGTTCCGAATTCTTTAGTATCTAGACATGTTGGAGACACCAAAGGATGGGTTCTGCTTATTTATTTATTAAATGTTTGATTGGAGCAACAGAACCTGCAATTTTGCATGAATTACACATTTTTAAAGGGAAAACTATATATAAAAGAGTGGAAAAAGAAAAAGAAAAAGAAAAAGAAAAAGAAAAAGAAAGAAAAAAAACTTTTCATCTTTATCCACTTCGTAGGAGATAGAAAGAATTTGGTGCTTTCCAGTTGGGAAATTACTCCCACTGGTTCACATGGATATTTTAATATTTAGCAATGTTTCTGCAGGACCAAACGAAGCTACAATTTAAGAAGCTGGATATGCCCAAAACAAAACAAAGCAAAAAAACCTGCATTTCTTCAATCAAGGCTACAAAGTTCCAGAATGATTATCTTTTGTGAAAAACATCAACAGGCCTTTATGACATGGATATGAGAAACTTCATACAGCATTCATGATATCTAACTGGATTTTCATATATATCGACTGTAAACCAAACAATATTCACCAAAGCCCCTGCAAACTTGCTCCAATCACTGCAGCATATTTAACAGAATCGACCTTGTATCAGACATGAGGGGCTAAACACACACACACACACCCTGGCAAATTATGTTAATTCCTTGCAGATGAGATATTAAAATTATCTGTGAATTGCATTTGCAGATTTAGGCTGCAACTCTTGTGTAAATAATACATCTCTTGCTGTCGGATGTGTTGTCGGTTCTTTGTTCGGTGCTTTCATTTCAATCCCTAATGTAATATTTTCTAATGCAAGAGGGGGAGAAAAAGTAGCATTAAAAAAGGATGGGACGTATTTTCCCAGTGTATGTGGCAGATGTCACAGATGATCAGAAGCAGCTCACGGAGTGATGGCAGAATGTATGGTAATAGTTTTATGCTGCTTTGATGTTGTTTTCTGCTTCCTAATGTACATACCTCTGTTACATCATTGCAGGGATTATTAAAGCAGAAAACCAGATACTGTCAGCTATGCGCCATAGACCCTCTAGACAGGAAATGCCCCCCAGTTAAAGCCTCATGTCTCCTTTGCTCTCAAATGGATTGAGACAAGATGATTGGCACCTTGCCTAGTTGTTGTGATGTACGTATCTGATTTCAGGCTGTTTGCTTCTGAGTTTGATTCTTCTAAGTCTTCACAGATCTGGTCAGAGATATATGTTTTTGGTGAAAGGTTTTCAGGTAGATAAGAGCTGTTGGAAGACATATCCTTCTGGGTTCAGTTCCAAGTGGGGAAAAAGACACTGGAAACATGGAGACCACTTGGAAAGATGGCTTAATGGTGGGCAGGAATCACATGGCTTGAGTTCCTGAGTAAAAAAGGCGATTGCATGCTTCAAGGTGTTGGCTGAAGAACCAAAGAGAGGAAAGAAGAGAAACCAAGATGCTGAGAGTGCCTTAGTTTATACCCTCTGTGGGGCCCCACCTTTGTGTTTCCTGTTCCTGTATAAGAAATGTATCCTGATTGGTTGTCAAATTCCCAGGTGGTTTAGGGGTCTTAGCTAACTTTGTAGGTTGTTTCTCAAGCTTGCTTGAGCCTTGCCATGTGGTGAGTTTCTGTTGCTAGATGGGTCCTATTGTGTTGCAGATGATGGGCCATTGACGAAGGTGGTGGTGTGGGGAATGAGTTTCTTCTGCCTCTGGCCCATTGACAAAGGTTGGGGGAGGCCGGAAGCTGCTTTGTCTTTAAAACATGTTTCTCCATTTCATATATTCATAATCATGTTTATAGTTATATCTGTTATCTTATACACGCTTGACAAATAAATGAATAAATAAATAAGTAGATTGAACTTTAGTGTCAGGAGCAAAGAACCAGGAATATTCACTGAGTTCAAAGCAGTGAAGACTTTATTATGCTACCTATACAGAACAATTGGGTCAACTAATGGTCAAAGCTCAATTGGCATTAGATAAGGGTCAACAGAATTCATGGAGAGCTGGACTTGGGTCTTTTGTTTGAGCCCAAAGATTCCAAACTGATTACATGTTTAACTCCACCTTCCAGCTCAGGCTGCTCATCTCCTACATTCAGCAAATTTTGAATTGGTATGGCAAGAAGGAAATTGCAATGGAGCTGGTCCACACCACATTGTAGAAGATTGAGCATCTGTCAGCTTATTCTTCAAGTGTTTGAAGATAGTGGGTTTCTAACCAGCTTAACTTGAGAAAGCACCACTGAGCAATGTCACTGGAGGTCAGCAAAGAGCAATTCTGTCTTCTTAAAATAATGAGACTTGATCTTTTCAAGTGTTCAGCTTTTTCTGGGCCTCATCTGTTGCCTCTGAAAAACAAATACAAAGGCTCTGATCTTCTTTTACAAGCTGGTCTTTCAGAATTTCTGGGTTTACTTGACTTGAGTTCACTGAAGTATGCTAGATAGCCTCTGACATGTTCTTTTATTTTCTTGACCTGAATTCTTCCATTCTCTTGGCTTATGTTGATTTTCTTCCAGTTCATTCATCCACACACTGATTGATTGTGGAAATGAAAAAAAGGAAACTTTCGGTGAGCAAATTCTGTCTTATTTTCTATCTAACAGTTTGCGGTACCAGCAAATGGCGTAGCTACAAGTGTTTGGCTATGCATATTTAATGAAGGGTAAGCTTTTTATTGAACAGCTCTGCGAGTGGCTTGAATCAGAGTGGTGCTTTTATATTTCAAGCTAAATCTTGTGATATTAATCCAAGCAGGTAAGAGTTATGCAGAAGAAACCAAGGGCCACTTTTTGACACGTGACACAACGCAGACCTCCAAGTTGGGAAGTCTCCAAGAAAGAAAGTGAACTATAAAACCAGATCTTATGATCGATATAAAGACAAACGAACTTTTAATTAATGTTAAGTCTGAGTCTTCTTTTGGAATCAAAGTGAAATTGGCTTCCACCCATGATGGCGGTATCTTTGCTTCAGTTAGGACTGCATTATCAGAGATAGTCTTCAGCAGGTTCTGACCAGTTCTGGAAAACCGGTAGCGGAAATTTTGAGTAGTTCAGAGAACCAGTAAATACCACCTTGGACTGGCCCCGTCCCCATCTATTCTCTGCCTCCCGAGTCCCAGCTGATCAGGAGGAAATGGGGATTTTGCAGTATCCTTCCCCTGCCATGCCCACCAAGCCACGCCCCAGAACCGGTAGTAAAAAAAATTGAATTCCACCACTGTGCATTACATACCTCTAATAATAAAGAAAAACTAACAATACAAAAACTAGACAAATGTGTATTTTTTACATCTCAAAAATCTGGAAATTTAACAGGGTTGTGTAGACTTTGTATATCCACGGTACTTTCCTGTGTAGAAAAAGAAGAAGAAAAAACAACCTGTGGGAGAAATTCTTTCCTGGGATTTTCCTTTATGACTTATGAAGTGTGGGCAGCCACTCAGGCTGCATAGGCCTGCAGAATTGAGTCTGCAGTGAAAGAATGAACATTTCTACGCGCATAACTCTTGTCTACTTTGTGCGCAAAAGGAATGCTTTCTAGCCATGAGAAAATAACTGAGATAATCTTCACCTCTGAAAATAAATTCAGTAACAAATTTTTCCATCATCTTGAATTATGAGTAGAAAATGGTGCAAGATAATATTTTGCTAGACCCTAAAACAAAACTCTTTTATACTATTATAGTTCCAATTTTTTTCTTGATCTTTTATCTTCTTTCCCCAATACTTTTATTTTATTTATTTATTTGTCAATCATATATAAGATAACAGGTAAAAGTATAAACATAATTTGGATACATGAAAAGAGTAAGTAAAAAGGAATATTAGGACAGGGACGGTAGGCACACAGGTGCACTTATGCACGCCCCTTACAGACATTTTAGGAATGGGGTGAGGTCAACAGTAGACAGTTTAAGCTTAAAGTTTTGGGGGTTTGGGGAAGAAACTACAGAGTCAGGTAGTGCATTCCAGGCACTGACCACTCTGTTACTGAAGTCATATTTTCTGCAATTGAGTTTGGAGTGGTTTACCTTGAGTTTGTATCTATTATTTGCTCGTGTGTTGTTGTGGTTGAAGCTGAAGTAGTCATTGACAGGTAGGACATTGTGGTAGATAATTTTATGTACTATGCTTAGGTCAGACTGAAGTCGGCGTAGTCCTAAATTGTCTAAGCTCAAAATTTGGAGTCTGGTGGCATAAGGTATTTTATTGCGAGCATGTGCCTTTTTTTTCATCCCCTTTTTATTAAAAGCACTTTTGCACAGTCACAGTGACCTCTCATGATTTCTTGAACTGTCTTTATAGATTAGTACATAACAATTCTTTCATAAGGACTTTTTAGATCCTTTCTAACTATTTCTTTTTCCTGCAACCTGAGTGACTAGGGTTATGCTCCGAGGTCTTTGACATGCATAAGGAATTGATTTTGTCTATGAGTTTCAAATTTGGCCATTACTTTTGCTCAAGGCAAGAATTTTATTTTATACTTCCAATCAATTATTGCTTAACAGCCAGCCAACCCTGCCCGGGGTGAAGCAACCATCTCAGGCAATAGATTTATTATTCTTATTATATAGTGTTATGAAATGGTCACAATTTATTAGATATTTGATATTATGTGAGATAATTTCCAAGAATGGGGAGAAATGCTTGTGGAATTTTGAGCTTTACATATCAAAACAGTATGACGTCTCTTCACCAGTCTATCCAAAAAGCAGGACTTAAACTTAGCCTTGAACAACACAAAGTCTTGAGTGTCCATGGAGATTCTCAGGCATCCAATTCATCGTTGTTCCAAATTGTTGAGGAAACTAGGTATGTCTAGCCTATCAAAGAGAAAGTTTAGGGATGACATAACTGTCGTCCAGTAATTGAGCTCTCAGAGAGAAAAGGGGATCATCTTGTTCTCCAAAGCACC